>NC_071544.1:17313799-17621299 GCF_026979565.1 Vidua chalybeata
AGCTCAGAACAGGATTTCACTGTGGCTGGAGCAGATTTTCTTCCTCAACAGCTCCGAGTTCAATCCCCAGGTGCTGGGAACTGTTCTCATCCTTCTGCAGGGAGGGCTGCTGCTAAAACCCACCACCCTCTGAGCTGAAGGGAATCTCCTGCCCTGAGTGCTGGTTTTGCAGCGCACCAGGAGGGAAATTTGTGCCAAATTTCTGCCTCTCCACGAGCCAGAGGGTGGCTGGCAGGAGGCAGAAGCGTGAGCAGGCTCCATAAACCCTTCCCTCGGACAAACCAGTCCCCAGATGCTTTCACTGACCCAGGGCGTGCTGGGTTTGCTCCTCAGGGCTGTAAATCAAAGGTTTTATTGTTCAGGGGCTGAGCTGAAGCAGGAGGAGTTTCTGTGGCCAGTGCTGGGCTGGAGGTCGCATTCCACGGTCCAGTTGTGCATCTGCAAATGTCTGAGCACGAGATGTTTACAGAGAGAGAGGGAACAGCAGCTCCCGAGGGGCAGCTCCTGCTCTCTCCCCGGGACAGGACAGGGCCCAGGGAGGGGCTGGAGCTGTGCTGCTGGTGGAGTTTGCAGGGAGGAGAAATTCCCCCATTCCTGCTTGCATCCCACTTTCTGGGACAGGGAATGTTGGGCCTGCAGCTCATCCTGGCCCAGGAGGATCTGCCCTGCAGGGTGAAATGCTGGAGCTTGTTGCAATTCCAATTCTAGGAACAGCAAATGCTGTTTGCTCTGGTTTAGAGGAGAAATGGAGAACATTTCCCTGAAATCCATCCCAACCTGCTGGCTGGATTTCAGGGAAGGTTGTTCCCCAGAGGGTGCTGGGCACTGCCCAGGCTCCCCAGGGATGGGCACGGCCCCGAGGCTGCCAGAGCTCCAGGAGGGTTTGGACAGAGCTCCAGGGGTGCCAGGGTGGGATTTTGGGGCTGGGCAGGAACAGGACTCGATGATCCCTGGGGGTTCCTTCCAGCTCAGGATATTCCAGGATTCTCTGGAACAGCTGAGGGCTCTGCTCAGATCCCTGGGCAGGGACCAAAGAGGAGGGACAGCAGGACACCCTGGGTGCTGCTCCCCAAACACCTCCTGAGGTGACAGAACCCAGAGCCAGCCTCTCCAAGGGGAATCTCCCTCCCATTTCAGGGACACCACAACGGGGCTCCCATTTTCCCCATTTTTTTTTCTAAACCAGAGCAAACAGCGTTTGCTGTTCCTAGAATTGGAATTGCAACAAGCTCCAGCATTTCACCCTGCAGGGCAGATCCTCCCGGGCCAGGATGAGCTGCAGGCCCAACATTCCCTGTCCCAGAAAGTGGGATCCAAGCAGGAATGGGGGAATTTCTCCTCCCTGCAAACTCTTGTGACCAAGCACTTGAGAATGGAATGGGAGAAGTTGCTGTGATTGAGTTTCCATGAATGGAATGTTCACCTCCCTGCTCATCAGGAAGAATGTGGATCATGGCTGTATTAATACATGTCTGTAATTATAATCAGAATGTTTTAGAAGAAAGAACAACCAGCCTGGCTGGAAATTGGCTGTAAATTTCCATACCAACCTGAAATCTATTTTAAGCAAAGTGCAGAATGTGACTCAACAAATGTTGAATCAATACTTGCATGCAAGACATCAGCTATAAATCTGGGGAATGCTTTCAAGTAGTCATTTACCAGCAATTAATAAAATATTTAAAAAAATAGAGAAAAAAATGAGCTTTTCCTGAGACTGACCACAATTCCAGCTCATTAAATTCTTCTTTTTTTTTTTTTTAATGCAATGTTTGTCCTCATTATTTATCTCCACTTCATAACAGAACACTTGTTCTCATGAAAACATAACTTTGTTCTCACACCCTTTCACTCCATGTGCCAAACTCGGTTTCAGACATATTTTGTTGGTATTCCACTAAAACTTGGAAAAACTGGAGACTGACTGACGTGAGGGGAGCCATAAACCCGAGCACAAAATGCCAACAAGTTCTCTGTGGGATCTGGTACAGCCAGCTGAGCTCCTGAGGGACTGAAAAACAACCACTGGGGAAACTCTTCAGAGCCACATAGGGAATATTTGCTGTTGTTAGAAAGTCTTCACTGTTAGACAAGGAAATAAATTCAGATTTATAAGCATTTTCTTGTAGCACAGACCTTTCTTTTTTACAAAACCAGGTCTAACTTAGGCCAGGTCTATTTGCAGTCACAATTGGCAGTGGTAAACAATCAGAGCAGCTCGTTGTTCGTGGAACCAGGATCAAACACCAAAGTGCTTTGGGAGAGGGAGGGGGGTCAAAGCTCCCTCCTGATTTCCCAAAAGAAAACTGCAGCTCTGCTTATCCAGCCCTGCTTCTGGAGGCCAGCATGAAGAGCACCTTTTTCACCATTCCCACGTAAAATCCTAAGGAGGAATCTCTGAGAACCTCAGTTTTCACTGCCCTTCCCAGCGTTGCTCCTCCTTCTTTTTGCAGTTTGACAAATTTAGCTTCTTTTTCTTTATTTCTGGCTTTTGAGCAGCCCACCATTGTGCAAAACCCAGGAGACAGAACTGAGCCAGGACTGAGGTAAGCAAATCTATCCAATGGATCACTCCATTAAAACCAAACAAATAAACCCCAGCAACTTCCAGAGGCTGTCACAGCCTCACTTTGCCACTTCAGGGCTCTTTGTAAATTCATTTTTAGGTCACTTCAAAGCACCAAGAGCAAAGCAGCAAAAGGTACCTTAAGAATTATCCTGAGTGGATTTATGGACCTGTAAGTACCAAAATCTTTGCTGTGCTGCCCTGGTTTTATAACAGATGCAGAGCAGTTGTGCAACTGGAGAGACATCAATTATTGCTTCTGTTCACAAATAAACACTGGGGGCCTGGGCCAAGCTCCTCCTGCTGAGTCCTGCTCAAACTTCAGCTCCTCCCTGCCCTGTTCCCTCCCCCTTTATCTGAACCCAGAAGATGAAGAGGAACTACTTGTTCCCTCCAATTTAATATGTTTAAAATTCAAGGCTCATTCTTGTGTCTCATCCCATTTCTAATTAATTTCTGGGTTAGTGTTTTCATGTTTTCCATTTCACTGAGCAAAACAGACTCCTGAGCTGTCCATCTCCTGCTGCAACTGAGACAGAGCTGCAAAACAACAGGACCTTCTCATTCCTTCAATCACCTGAAAAATGATGGCTCTGCAACCCAGCTTTAAGCTACCACTGAATTTGATTCGGGAACATTTTAATAATAAGAGATATTGAGATTCCCATAACCAGTGAATATTCATTAAAGCAAAATCACATAGCAATCCCTTACAATTACATAAAGTGTCCAAAACATTGACCATTGCAGAAAATTTATAATTAAAGTTATTGAAATTAATTAGAAAAGGAGATAGTAATTAAATTCCTGTTGCTGGCATGTAAAACTGCTCTGAAATTCAATACAGTGGATGGCTCCTCCAGAAAGGGGGATGTTGGTGCCATTTCTTTCCTTATGCTAGAAAAAAATTAAAGCTAATTTTTATGGTAAGAACTCTTTAGTAAAAATGCTCCAACATCTTTACATAGTGAAGTTCTGCTAGGATGATTTTCCTGCTCAAATCAAAAGGAAGCAAAACTTACCCTTCCCCATGAGGAGACTCATCCACCCTGCCCCAAATGCAGCCTGCCCACAACCTCAGGTGCCACAGCCTCAGATGGCTCCTCAGGGGGGATGAACTGGAGGCAAATCTTTCCTAATCCCCACCTGCTGGGCTGGGGGGTGAGCCAGGAGGCTTTGGAGCCTTCCAAAGTTCTGCTTTTCCCTTCCAGGGTTTGCCACCACATCCTCATTTCCCATTTTCCTTGTGCTCCATGTGCAGGGGCCACGATCCCCTCCATGCTGTTTGGAAGCTGCAGGTGGGAATGGCATTGTGGGGCTGCTCTGAGCCCTCTCTGCTGCCTCAGAGGCTGCCTGGAGCAGAGGCTGGGCAGAGTCACAGGAATAAACAGGGATTTATGGAAAGGCCTTCACAGGACACACCCTGGGCAGTGCAAGAGCCCGGCCGTGGCTCCACCCCACATGGACTCCTGCTCACCAGTTTTGACACTTTTATAAGTTTGGGTCCATTTCCCTGTTGGGGTTCAGTGTCCAATTCCAGCTCCAGGTGCTGCAGTCCCATCCTCCCAGGTTGCTCTCCTCCATTCCCTGCTGTTTGCACTTTTTGGGGCTGAAGCTGCAGCGCTGTCCTTGGTTGTGGGCTGGAAAAGGATTGTTGTGTGTGCCTGAGCTGTGAGGAGAGCTGCTGGCACTTGACATGAAGTTCAGAATTACAAATGCAGTGCAGAGTGTGGAAAACACAAAATCTCAAACTGAAGGCATCACCTCCTTGGGCTCCTGTTCCCTGGAGAGGAGAATCCCATTCCTTGCTGTCCCTCCTGGCCCCTTCTCTCTGCACTGCAGTGAGCACAGAGCACGAGGAGGTTCTCACACCCCAGAGCTTCACTCCACTCCCTTTGATGGGGATGCTGTGACTGAAAATCCTGACATCCACTAAACTGGAGCAGGGAGAAACGTGGGGACTTTCCTCACAGCTGCAAACAACTTCGCTGGGCTACAGATTAGTTCCCAGGGCTGACTCCAAGTCCTAATTAGTAACCTGGTTTTCCTCAGTTTAACATAAAATACTTGAAAATTGAAGGAGATGAAGGTTTATGCTAAAAGAAAATGTGATTGCTGCCACATAATTATGACAGAGTGAAAACTCCCACTGTGACTGCTGGAACTGCAGATGAGACACAGATCCATCAAAGGGAAAACCCATCCCACCTCACCCTCCTTAATTCCTTCTTCCTTCCTACTTTTGTCTGTGTTAATCACCCTGACAATATTCCCCTGTTAATCTTAAGTGTCACTTTGAGGGAATTTGTGGGGCTTTTATTGATAATAACAACACAGCCAGAGCAGAACTGCCTGCATGGTGGAAAGGTGCAAGGGCTTTTCATCCTGTTAGTGTCAAACCTCGTGTGCAAACCAGGGAGGTGTGAGAAAACCTTTTAAAAATACAACAATTTGCAAGAAAGCTTCTCTAATCTGGGCTGGAGACACTTGGGACACCAAGCCCATGCTCATGAAGAAAAATACCCCCTCTCCCCAAAGTGCAGTCCTGCATCCCCAATAAACTGGGATGTGGGGTTTTATTTGTGGAATTTTCTGAAAGTCTCAAAGCTTGGAAACTTTTCCACTTGTCTCAGATGCTGTCTTGGCACCAGCACAGGATTTCATCGTGCTGAAATTTCACTGCTCAACAGTAGAAACCAAATGTTTTCCTCACAGTCGTGCACTCATTTTCACTTGCAGAACAAGCATTTAGCAGCATATGTGTCCCTCTGGCCTTATGGTGCTGAGAAAGAAGATCCTGCTCTAGGAACAGGAAATTTGCCATGAGCTTGAAGCTTTCCTAACCACAGACTTGTAGGCAGTTACTGCTCCACGCAGCCACAAAGCATTAACTAAGTTTATTTTAATAAAATATTCATTAAATTGCTATTAGATATAACCCAGAACATCCATCCCCCTGTCAAAATATGTGCTGTAAGTCTGCTGAGAGCTCCTCTCAGCAAAAACCCATCGTGCCCATTACTCAATCCATAAATGTTGGAATAATAAGTGAGGAGAGCGATGAATCAGAAGCAGAAATCTGCAGGAAGAGCAGCGCTCAAGCTGAGAGTTGCAGCCTCAGTCTCCTCATCAAACGTAAATCACAGCTGGGTTACAGCAGCCAGGACTTGACTGAAGCCCTAGGGAGAAGCCAGGAGTCATGGGAGGGTGAAACAGCCAGTGAAACAATGTCTGGAGAACTCCAGCCTCGGGGGTCATGGACCTGGACTAATTCTTTAAGCTGAGCTGGAAGCTACTGTAAACACAGGAGAACCCAGTGGGGAGAAATGCTGATGTGTGACTCCAGCTCAGGAGGCTGAATGATTTCTTTATTATAACTATGCTAAAATACATTAATATACTATTTAATGGAGATACTAAAGCTACAAACCTACTTGTTCTAACTCCCATTTCTAACTCACTCACAACTCGTGACCCTCTCTGAGAGCCGAGCCACAGGTGGGGTGGGTTGGATTGGATTGGATTGGATTGGATTGGATTGGATTGGATTGGGTTGGATTGGATTGGATTGGATTGGATTGGGTTGGATTGGATTGGATTGGTTTGGATTGGGTTGGATTGGGTTGGATTGGATTGGGTTGGATTGGATTGGGTTGGATTGGATTGGATTGGATTGGGTTGGATTGGACTGGATTGGATTGGTTTGGATTGGGTTGGATTGGGTTGGATTGGGTTGGATTGGTTTGGATTGGATTGGATTGGATTGGATTGGATTGGATTGGGTTGGATTGGATTGGATTGGATTGGATTGGATTGGATTGGGTTGGATTGGATTGGATTGGATTGGATTGGTTTGGATTGGGTTGGATTGGACTGGATTGGATTGGATTGGATTGGGTTGGATTGGGTTGGATTGGACTGGATTGGATTGGATTGGATTGGGTTGGATTGGACTGGATTGGATTGGATTGGGTTGGATTGGACTGGATTGGATTGGTTTGGATTGGGTTGGATTGGGTTGGATTGGGTTGGATTGGATTGGATTGGTTTGGATTGGATTGGATTGGATTGGGTTGGATTGGATTGGATTGGATTGGATTGGGTTGGATTGGATTGGATTGGTTTGGATTGGGTTGGATTGGGTTGGATTGGATTGGGTTGGATTGGATTGGATTGGGTTGGATTGGATTGGATGGGATTGGATTGGATTGGATTGGATTGGATTGGGTTGGATTGGGTTGGATTGGATTGGGTTGGATTGGGTTGGATTGGATTGGGTTGGATTGGGTTGGATTGGATTGGGTTGGATTGGACTGGATTGGACTGGATTGGATTGGGTTGGATTGGGTTGGATTGGATTGGGTTGGATTGGATTGGATTGGATTGGATGGGATTGGATTGGGTTGGATTGGATTGGACTTGATTGGATGGGATTGGATTGGACTGGATTGGTTTGGATTGGATTGGGTTGGATTGGATTGGATTGGATGGGATTGGATTGGATTGGATTGGATTGGATTGGGTTGGATTGGATTGGATTGGGTTGGGTTGGGTTGGGTTGGATTGGATTGGATTGGATTGGACTGGATTGGATTGGGTTGGATTGGCCACCAGCCCCAAACAATCCTCACCAGAATCCAACCAAGCAATGACCCCAGGTAAACAATTCTCCAAACACATCCCACATGGGAAAAACAAGGAGCAGAAATAGAAATTTTCTCTTTCTTTCCTCTGTGATCCTCTACGAAAAATCCTGAAAGAGAGAAGAATGTGCTGCCAGAGGAAGCTTTAGGAAAGGAAGCAAGAGCCAGTTGATCAGTGACAAGGACAGAGGGTGGAAGGGCCCAGGAGCACGGCTGAGTCCCACACCACAGCCAGAGCTGGGGGAGCAGAGGAGATGCCAGTGCCAGGGTTGGGAACGTGCTGCCATTTGGGGTATTCTCCATGCACCTGCACTGCTGGTACCTTGGTGGTGCCTTCCTGCTGCACACAGACACAGGCAAATCTCTCCCATCAATCCTGGGAGTTGGTTTCCATTACAAATCACACATGACAGGAGCTTGTCCCTCCTCCAGCAGCTCTGGAGGAGTCCAGGATCTCTTTTGTGGCTGCAGTCACTGATGCACAGTCAGGATAACAGGGACAGACCTATTCCATGAACTCTGATTGTATTCCATTGTGAACACGTTGTGTCCCTGAATGTATTTCATATATGAATATATTTAATTTATGAATATATTTCATTTATGGCAATACCACACCCTGAGGGGCAGCACTGAGGACAGATACAAGGATGAGATGCAGACCATGGTAATTATTCTGAATATTCTCCAGATCTGCAGTTGCTTCTATTCCAGACATCTACTAGAGGCAACCATGAAATGAAACCTTTACTCCAACGTGAATTTCAAGAAGTCTTTCAGGCCTCCACAGGGATAAAACTGTCTGAGCTGTTTTGGAGATTTACTCCCATGATGTGCTCACTTAATTTGTGATGGAAAGAGCCTGTTGGAGTTATCATTACTCATTACTTCAGCTTCTCCTACACTTTCATTTGTCCTCCTGCAACTCTGTAGAGTTTGCTCAGGCTATAAATAAAGGTCTCTGGGGATGCTGGATATTGCACACTGAACAAAAATTTCAGTGACTCATTCTCATACATATTTTCTCCCATTATCTTCATCGTGGGCAAATGTTCCCCCTCGTTCCAGACGGCTGGGAGGAGTGGAGCTGGGACTGGATTCTTGGCAGATGTAGGTCAGGAAGCTCCTTCCTCAGATGCCCTTAAAGGTGAGGTCTTTTTTTACCCAACTGCTGGAGCAGTTTCTGGTTACAACCAAACATCCTTAAGGCCCAGAGCTGTTGGGTGGTTCCTACCCAAAAAGGGCAAGTTTCTAACCAGGAGAGTGGTGCCAGAGTGACTGACAAGTGCAATGACTTCATCTGGCATCACTGACTTGGGAGCAGTCACTGCCTGCCCGGGTGCTGTTCCTGAAGGAAATATGTGGTGCTGGAGTCACCAGTGTCACTCTTAATTACAACAAATATCAGCTAATGGGCTTGGAATGGACGAGGTCTGTGCAAGCACTGCCTGGTGGGGACACAAATTATCCAAACAACCCCCCACATCTCAGCTCTTCCGCAGATTATTCCAAAAGGACAGCCTCCTCTTTGTTTGAAGACGTATTTTATATGTATTTTATACGTATTTTATTTGTATTTTATACAAATAAAACACAGGGACCAGAAATCATCAGCAATATTTAAAACCATCAGGGTGCTGCTGATGTCTCAGCCTTTACAGACTGCAGTGCACCACATCCAGGGGTGCAGCCAGCTTTTCCAAAGGCTCCCTGGGATTGTCCCCCAATGCTCCCGGCAGATCCATGCACAGCTGCACTCAGGGAGCTCCCAGGTATTCCTCTGCCGTTTTCCTGGACACAGTTACTCATCAGTTAGCTCTTTGCACCCCAGATGAGGAAGATGATGGGATTTCATCCAGGACAGGTGCCCTTGGCTGGGCACTGCCCGCTGCTGGTGGGGAGCAGCTCCTGGAATGATCCTGCAAACACCCCCTGGAAAGGAATCCATTGTTTCTGATGGATCAGAGCTGCTCCCTTCAGCTCACTTTCATTTCTGACTCATGGTGACTTCTGACACTTTCAGGAGTATCTCTTGCAGTGTTTAAAAAAAAAAAAAAAAAAGTAAATTCCAACCAAATCCTCCTGATTATCTCGGTTAGGCAAAGGCCTGGAGCAGCTGCAGCACCGCTGGGCTTTGTTCTTGGAAAACACTTCCAGAGTGGGATAGTAAAAAATGCAGCAGACCCCAGCTCAGGGGAGAAATGCTGATGTCTGCTCCAGATCAGAAGGCTGAAGGACAGCTTTATTAAAACCACACTACATTACATTAATATTCTATTTAAAGAGAGACTATCCTATTCTACATAATTATTTCTTATTTACCTAACTCACTCAAACTGTGACTCTGCTGAGAGCCCAACACAGCTGGACCCCACTGGTCACTGACCCCAAACAACCTTCACCAGAATCCAGCCCTGCAATCCCTGCAGGTGAACAATCCCCACACCACATTCCACATGGGCAAAACAGAGGGGCAGAGATCAAGATTGTTTTCTCTTCTTCTCTCTGTGCAATCCCGAGAGACAGAATTGTGTCTGTCTGTGCAGAGGATGTGAACGCCACAGAGTGGGCACTCGGGAGGTTACAGGAAACCTTTTCAGGAGCAGGTCCTTCCCTGGTGAGCCTGGATCCCAGCCTGAGGTGGGAAATGCCACATCCAGAGCTGTGTTTGATGGAGCCAGCCCTGCCCCAGGCAGTCCCTGCAGCTCAGGGCTCTGCTCCCAGTCTCCAGAGCTCCTGAGTTCCAGAGCCCAAATGAGCTCCCAGAGCAGGCAAATCCCCCCAGCCAGACCTGCAAAGGTGCTCTGCGTTTTCTAGCTCCAGGATTTCCCTGGATGAGGGGAAATCACATTCCCCTGTGATTCCAGACCCTCTCCTGCTCCCACATGGAAAAGCAGCAGCCACATCTCCCAGCTCCTCTGGCAAAGCTCAGGAATATGGGGAGCAGCAGGGATCACTTCAGCTCCACCAAATAAATGTTCCCATTGTTCCCCCGCTGCCCTCCGCTATCACACAATGCAGTTTGCTTTCAGACCTAATGCACATTTAATCAGAATTAAATAGAATTAGGTCTTTCCCAGTTGCTTAAATCGTTGATATAATTATTCCAAATCTTGACAGGAAAAAGAGAGAAACAGATGTTTTCTCTCACCTAATTTTTCTCTGGAGAAATAAAGACTGCTTATAGATTTTTATGGCTTCTCACAAGAATAAAATATGGGAAAACAGATTCATGAATATTTAACATTAATTCAAAGAAGAGTTCAGTGTTCATTTAACAGAAAATACAAGCCAAACTCTAATTCTTTCCTTCAAAGCTCTCACAGGTCCACCTATAGTTTTATTCTGGCTACTGAGAGTTCAACTGATGCACTGGGTAACACTGAAAAATACATTTAAATTTTGAACTGAAAAGGAAAAATTCCTTGATTTGTCTCTTACACTCATCTCTAAAAGATGGAGTAGCACGTACTTCTTTAATTTGCTCTGAGGAGTGTGAAACCACTAATGCATAATTTAAAGTGTGAGGAGGTGTTTGTGCATTCAAACTCTGCTGTGAAGGAGGAGAAGCAGCAGCACTTCAACCCCTGGCTCACAGCTGAGTGCTAATAACGAGAAAAGGGAATATTTTGGTTCGCTCCTTAACAGGAGGGTCCAGATTCCCTTAGAAGAAAAGACACAAAAGATATTTTCTCTCAGCAAGTTCCCGACTTTGGGATTGTGCAAAATTCCCTCTCCAGTTGGATGTACAGCTTTAAGGACTGGCACATTTGAAGATCTGACAGAAGTCACTGTCCTGGCTCTTTTTGCTTTATTTTCCAAAAAGTTCTTCCTTTCATTCCCTTCCTGTAGAGCAAAGAGTTCCTCTTTGTCCTTTGCTTCCTTATTATCCTGATGTTTTCAACCCTGCACCAAAAGCAGTTTTCTGTCCATTTGCAATCCTTCTCCAAGGAATTCTGCCCTTTAGCATTAATAGTTTTGCTGCAATGAGTTCAGCAAAGGAATGACTGGGTTTTTGTTGAGATAGGGAGGAGGAATACAAATTTCCAGCTTCTCAGGGAAGCAGCAAGACGGGGAGTTTAGACTTCCTTCTCCTCAGAGATACCCATATTTTAACAAAACTAGATGTCAAAAATGCTCCACGGTTAGAAAAACTGCTTAATTCCAATAAAGATACCCTGAAATAGATCTAAATACAGATTTATTAAAAGGAACAGATAAATTAGATGATAGATTGACATCAATCTCACTGAACTAAGATCTTGGCCCATACTTTAAGGCCTGTATTATTGCAAATATAAAAGTCATTCCCTGCCTCTCCCAGGCATTTTCATCAAGGCAAAACATCAGAATGGGGTTGTACATCACCCCTGGAAGATGAATTTCAGTGTTCAGCAGCCACTCACTGCCAATAAGACATTTATGCTGCAATTGCAAGTTCTAAATGTCATAAAGCTAAAATAAAGTACTGTGCACACCATTATCAGAGCTCAGTGACGTGGAGAGAGGCAGAAAATAAGTTTATGTTGGTTTTTTTTTTTTTAAGGAAATATTGATCTTGCACGCAAATGTCCAGCCTGGAAAATGAAAGTTAACTTTAAAAGTCCCAGGACTTTGGGCACCAAAGAGCTGTGACCTTTTACAGGCAGAATAAACCATCTGGGTGTGTAAAAACAAAGGGAGGGCTGTCACTGGTACAGAAACAACCCTGGTGCACAGATCAGGAGGAGTTTCCAGAAGTTTCTGAGGTCTTGTGGCACTTAAAGATGAAGATGAAAACTCTCAAGACAGCAAAATTCCCACTCAGCCCAGATATCTTTGAAAAATCCCTTTCCCAGCCACATTTCTGTTGTGTTACAAATATTCCTCTGGGCTGGGTACCTCATTCTTAGAGTGAAGAAATTACTGAGAGGGAGGCACAGAAATGAGATTAATTACTTGTGACAGCATGTGAGGAGCTTTACCCAGCCTGAATTCACCTCCAAGTTTATTTCCTGAGGTGTGGAGATTTATAAAACCGTGGTCACCTCAGCCACTTTATCAGGGCTTGTTTGATGAGCCACAGAAACCTCTGAGCTGCTCCTAATCTTGCTCAGCCCTTGGCACAACGTTGGTTTTTGCCAGTGAGTAACAGGAGCTTTGTGCTGTGTTTAAAATGGTTTTATTTTCCCAGCATTTAATGCCTGCCCTTTTAATTTCAGGTTAAATATCTTCAATGAAGTTTAACTTATATAATGTAAATAAATGCACCCAGCCTTTTTTTAAAAGACTGGGCAATCTGTATTAATTTGAATTTCCCCGATCTAGAACAGAGAGATTAAAACCTCAAGTTTATTCCATTATAGTTCTATCCCAAAAGAGGCAAGTTCTGAAACAGCTGAAATGTGGAGCAAAGCAAAGGATCCTTCCAGGAGAGCCTGGTGTCCCCTCCAGCCTCTCCACCAGAATTCAGTTGTTTTCCCTCTCCTGGCTCCCTTAAATTCCCTGGAATTTGGATTAAAACTCTGAAAGATTGCAGAGTCGGGGAGTTCCCTAGGTTTGGATCCTCTCCAGGTGGGATCAGGCAGAAATCCTCTTTCCTCAGGGCAGTTAGGCTGAGCTTTGGGAGGGATTTGCACCTCCTTTGGCAGGAGGGGCCGTTGGGACAGGCAGGACCTGCCCTGCTCCTGCTCTTCCCTCTCTCCTTGAGGCAGGGACTCACTTTTCCCAAACACTGATTTTCCCACCCCACCCAAATGCACAGCCCACTGCTGGCATCACCCTCACAAAGCCTCTGAGACAAGGCCTCCATCAGTAACTGGGAAATTACTGATAAATGTTGGGAGTCTCCAGCACAGTTCTGACAGAAATGCACAGTGAGAAAAAACACCATGGTTTAGTGTGGGCAATGGGCCTGCAAAACCTAAGTCTAGGAGGGGATTTAAGAGCCAGTGACAGCATGAAAATAATTGTATTTTAGTTAATTCTACCCAAAAAATGCTCTTGAAATCCTATTTACATTAAAATGACAAGCACTGAATAACTACAGAAAAAAAGATTATTCCAAATTGCAAGTGTGTGCAATCCTGTTTTGGCAAGTTCCAGCTAATAACCTTGGCTGTTAATACAAACCTCAGAGATATTTGCCTTACTCTGAAAATAAACCCACAAGGCTCTAAATATCACCACTGGAGAACTGCAAATTAGCATTTTAAATGTATTTTTTCTCTTCTCATCATGGAAATTCCCTTTCCTGGGTTTCAGGGTTTGTGTGTGCCAAGGAAATGTGTTCCTTGTTAATCACAAAAGGTGAGGAAACCATAATCCAGTGTATTTCCAATGTGTGTGGGGAGTTTTTATAATTCTGACTGAGATAAAGTTTTCCATGAAGGACAAAGTTCTACCCATCAGAGAGAATGAAAATGAAGGGAATCCATTTCGTGGATGACACTGTGTGATTTTTTGTGATTTCCAGAAGAAAGACTTGAGGAAGGAGCCTTGTACCAACTCTGCAAAGGTGCAGTACCAACATTACCCACTGTAATTAATAAAACAAGCAATAATTAAGTGCAGCTCTGTAGCTAACACTGACATTTCTATCAAAAGCAGACAAATTTAATATTTTTATCAATAGAGTTTTAAGGACCTCCCTACAGAGAAGCTCTGTACATTTGCACATTCTCAGAGCTGCAGATACAATTCTTCATCACGGGAATCTAAATGCCCACCCACAGTCACACCAGAAACCTTCCCCAAGCTCAGCTCCTCACTCCACTTCTTGGTAATGCTTTAATCTCAGAGAAAAGAGCAGAGCAGTGAGATGGAAACGCTCAAGGGGGGTTGCATGAAACCACATGGAGATATTCCCATTTAGCTCCTGGGTCAGCTCATCCCCCAGGCCCAATTAGGAGCAAAGTTGCAAAAGTGCTCTGGGAGTGTCTCTGCTGTGTCTCAGAATCAGATCCAAATGCCAGCAGATGTTTTAACATTTGCAAAGGAGGGAAAGGAACACAGCCCCTTACAAAGCTGAGCCTCACTAAAGGGCTCCACTTTCAAGGAAGGAGTCATTGAAAAATGACTCCGAGAGCGTTATTGAAGTATAATTGACTAGAATCTTTGGGTTATTAAATTCACTTCTTCATTGAACACTGTGATTCATCTGGATGAAAGGAACTCTCATGCCATGGATCCTATCTGCACTTCTCTGAGCAGGTGTCTTTGACTGGCTCCAAGTGCCACCTTAAAGCTGTGGCAGAAAAGTCCCCTTTTCTCACAGTGCCTATTCCATCCCTCCCCTCAGGCAGGCAAAGAGTTAATGCTGGTGTCTGAGTTTCAACACATTTGGTTCTCTTACAGCACCTGCTGCTGAAGATCTCAGAGCAATCTGTGGGCATTCACCAGCTCAGGCTCGTGATTATCCAGGGCTTGTTTTTGCATGCCTGCTGAGCAGGGCTGTGAGAACACACCTGACTCCTGCAGGGGCTCTGGGACATGAGCCACAGCTTTGTCTTCCTTTGGCCCCTGGAATGGGATTTTTCTGTCTGTTCTTTCCTCCAGAGGGGCGCAGAAAGCAGCACCAGGAAGGGAAGCAGACTGGTCCCAGTACTGAGCAGATGTTTTAGTCCAGCCATGAGCACTCAGGATCCATTCCCTCCCCTCTGCCCTCTCCTCTGCTGTGGGCACCGTGTCCTGGAACCAGCTGACTCCTGGAAGTGGCTGCTGAAAGGCTGTGGAAAGATCTGGTTCCTTGGGACTACAAAGTCTGCTTGGCGTGTGCCAAAAGCCAAGCAGCAGTTTCAGGCCACTCTGTCCCCCCTGGCAGGCCGGGCATGTCCCACACGGTGCCAGCTGAAAACCGGAGCGGGGCAGTTCACACCCTCACAGAGCTTTTCTTATCCAACCTCTCACATTCTGTGCTGATCAAATTTTCTTACGTAGCAAAGGCTGTAACAGGCTTATGGCTGACCTAATGATCTAATCGAACTATTTTTAATGGGTGTAGCTCAGCCCCCGGGAGAGGGAGGGCGCAGGACTCCGTGCCCTCTGTGCCACCAGGACTGCACGGGCAGAGCTGTGGCCCCAGGACAGAGCCCCCAGCCTGAGGAATTCACAGACAAGGCACAGAAACACGGTCAGAAGTCACAGACAGAGCTGAGAGTGGAGCCCAGAGGAGCTGGAAGTGTGAAGGATGAATGCCCCAGGTCCCAGCTGCTGCCTGCCTTTTCAGCACTGAGAACTCTGCTGTGGACAGGGCAGGGCAGAAAAGCTGAGGTGAAGCTCATAAATCCAGTGTTTGTTCCTCTTCCCTTCAGCGACTCCATGGCATTATCCTGTCATTCTTGTGAGCATTTCAAAGGGAAGTTTCTGAACAACAAAGCTTTGCCACATCCCTGCTGCTGGGAAGGGCCACACCAACATCTGCCACGCACTCCCTGAGTAAAATTCAACTTTTGATTACAAGGTTTGTCCTCAAAACCAGCAGTCAGCTGCAGCTCTCAGCCATAGCTGCCTTATTAAATATGAAGTTTTTATTTTAAACACAGTACATTTTGTAACAGAAAAATCAATATAGAGTAACCCAGAGTACAGCAGACAACAGCTGGGAGAAGTAATCTGATGACAGAAAGTTGAGAAGAAGGATTTTGGCAGTTTTTTATTCAGCAAATCTCTCACTTGTTGTTTTTCATGGCACTGAGTTCTAAAGATCTGAGATTTCTCCCCAAAGCGTCACAAGATGAAGAAACCAAGAAACCACTTTTGACATTAAAGGCTATTATCTACAGAATAAATCATTACTTATATTTTGCTTTATAGGCTACTGTAAGAGGATGACTCTTCCCAGAGCTACGATGAGTTAACAATATCAGCGACCTCAGAGCCCTGAGCAAAGACTCAGGAAGATACTTCAACATCAGAGGACTAAAGGTAAAGTATTTCCTAAAGTAAATCCTTGTCTCTGCCTTCCCTGGGGCTGTGGGTGGGGGTGCTCAGTTCTGCTCAGGGCTGGGGCTCACAAGAAACTCTGCCTGGAAAAGTTACAGAGGTGGAACCGAGAAGATGAAGCCACAGATGTGCCCAGTGCAGAGTACAGAACAGCATCAAGATTTTGCTGATCTGTTACAGTTTTATTTTACTATCAGATTCTTAATTAGAAGCAAACTCTATGCCACCATTGAATATTGAATACCAATACTGAATAATGAATAGTACAAATAGACCAGGGATTTTTGGAACCAAGTTATTTGTCCTTAGGAGATGATTAGCTCTCTAAAATGATACGTGACTCACAAAATAAACTCCAATATATTTCTTTAACGGGCAAAAGGCTAACAGATCATTTTGTCCCGAAATGATTTTGTCTCCTGGAATGCTTTTTTCACCTCGTCCCACCAAGGATATTCTTTCTCAGATAATGCAGCTGTTTTTTACAGGTGTGCACTGCAGGGTCCTGTGGCCAGCGCCGGGTTAAGATCGTGATGTTCCCCCGGTGTCACCCGGCCGGCATTGCCGTCTAGTGCTGTCCCCACTGCTGTCCCCACTGCTGTCCCCACTGCTGTCCCCTCAGTGTCCCCGCACCGCCACCGCAGGGTCCCCGCACTGACAGGGCACTGTCACGCAGTCCCTGCACCGCCACCGCACAGTCCCCAACAGCCGCTGGCAGTCACTGCACTGTCCCCGCACCGCCACCGCCACTGCGCTGTCCCCGCACTGTCACAGCCCAGCCACCGACAGCCCCTGCACAGCCACCGCAGGGTCACCGCACTGGCCCCGCACCGCCACTGTCCCCACTGCCTTCCTCTGTCCCTCTGTCTCTCTGTCCCTCGGTCCCTCCGTCCCTCGGTCTCTCTGTCCCCCGGTCCCTCTGTCCCCTGGTCTCACTGTCTCTCTGTCCCTCAGTCCCTCTGTCCCTCTGTCTCTCTGTCCCTGTCCCTCTGTCCCTCTATCCCTCTATCCCTGTGTCCCTCTGTCCCTCTCTCTATCCCTCTGTCCCTCTGTCTCTCTGTCTCTCTGTCTCTCTGTCTCTCTATCCCTCTGTCTCTCTGTCTCTCCGTCCCTCTGTCCCTGTCCCTCTGTCTCTCTGTCCCTGTCCCTCCGCCTCCGGCGCGGCCGCTCCGGGGCCAGCGCAGAGCCCGCCCCGTGTCAGGCACGGCAGCAGCGCAGCTCCCCCGGCTCCGGGCAGGATTGCTGCTCTGCTGCTCTGCTGCTGCTCTGCTGCTGCTCTGCTGCTGCCGCTCTGCTGCTGCTGCCGCCGGCAGCGGCTCCGATGGGCAGTGCCGGAGCCCGGAGCAGCCCCGTGCGGGTGGCTCCGGCTGCCCCGGGCTGCCCGGGCCGGGCGGGCTCTCGGTGCCGGGGCTCTCCGTGCTCTCCGTGCCGGGGCTCTCCGTGCTCTCCGTGCCGGGGCTCTCCGTGCTCTCCGTGCCGGGGCTGCGGCTCCCCGGGACCATGAATTCTCCTGCTCGCACTGCCCGCGGCTCTGCAGCCACTTCGCGGGTCCAGAGATGACTTTGAGCTGACTCGCCGAGAGACACGACCCCAGCTTGCTATGGAGGATGAATTTTAAGATGAATACCTACCTTGGCCATACATCCAATACATCAATACCGGGATATTTCAAAGGCTCTGCACTAAATTATGGCAATTTTTCTGCAAACAACTCCAACGAGACAGGAAGCGACCTGGATTCACCTGCCTTGGCCACCAGCAGGGCGATCATTGTGGGGCTGATCCTCGGTGCCTTTATTCTCTTTGCTATCATAGGTAATATCCTGGTAATTCTCTCAGTGGCTTGCAACAGACATTTAAGAATCCCTACGAACTATTTCATCATTAACCTGGCCATAGCAGACCTGCTGCTGAGTTTCACTGTCCTGCCGTTCTCTGCCACGCTGGAAGTGCTTGGCTACTGGGTTCTGGGGAGGATATTCTGTGACATCTGGGCAGCAGTGGATGTGCTGTGCTGCACGGCCTCTATTCTGAGCCTGTGTGCGATTTCCATCGACAGATACATCGGGGTGCGGTACTCCCTGCAGTACCCCACGCTGGTCACCAGGAGAAGGGCGATTTTAGCTCTCCTGGGTGTCTGGGTCCTGTCCATGGTGATTTCCATCGGGCCTCTGCTGGGCTGGAAGGAGCCGGCCCCGCAGGACGACAGGGAGTGCCGGATCACCGAGGAGCCCTTCTACGCCCTCTTCTCCTCCCTGGGCTCCTTCTACATCCCTTTAATCGTCATCCTCGTCATGTACTGCCGGGTCTACGTCGTGGCCAAAAGGACTACCAGGAACCTGGAAGCTGGGGTGATGAAGGAAATGTCCAACTCCAAGGAGCTGACCTTACGGATTCACTACAAGCACGTTCACGAGGACTCCTTGAACAACACCAAATCCAAGGGTCACAACCCCAGGAACTCCTTAGCTTTCAAACTGTTAAAATTCTCCAGAGAAAAGAAGGCGGCCAAGACGTTGGGAATTGTGGTTGGCATGTTCATCCTGTGCTGGCTCCCTTTCTTCATTGTCCTGCCACTGGGTGAGTTGGGGGTGCGAGGGCAGGGGTCAGGGTGGGTTTGTTGGATCCCACAGAAATATCTTGGAAAGGAATCAGATGGATGAGAAGGAGATACTGTTGGGAGAGCTGCAGTGAGCAGATGAAAGGAAGGGAATGAAAGGAAGGGAAGTCCTGATGTGCAAAGAGTCACACTGGAACTTTGGGAAGTGTGCAGCTGCCCAAAGATGCTCACCCGCAGTCCTCAGGGCCCGTGTCACCCCAGGGGACATATCTCCAGGGTTCATATCTTAAATCCCCCTTTGATGAATTGAAGTAGGTGTCAGAAACATTACCAAAAAGCTTTACCCCAAATCCTAGATGAGACCAGAGAGCTGCAGTGTTGGGGGTTCAGGTCAGTGCCCCAGGTCTGGGATAAAACACAGTAGGATTTTGGCATTTTAAGGTGCCCTGACTGGAAATGAACTTGGTTAATTGTGAGGGGCAAAATTCCTCTGAGCTTTGAGAAGCCGAAAAGTTCTAGTAGTGAGTTCAAACATTACTGATGAAGTCCCAAAAGCAAAGGAGATCCCACAGATCCCAAGGAAGGAGCTCGCTGGTGTCAGCAGCTCTTCGTTCAGGCGTTTTGGACACTGCCATGGGAGCTTTTGGCAGCCACTTTGTTCACTTTCAACTTCCAAATATTGTTCAAGCATTGACATAGCCTTAACACATTGCTCAGTGTCCCCAGAGCTGTGAAATGTTCTTGTATTGTTTTTAATATTAGCACTACCTCTGAAGGGGAGTATCTCAAGACATTCAATTACTGAGCTCTCAGAAATATCTGTCCAAAATTAATTTCTCTGAGACAATCTGGCAGCCTAATTATAGAAAGAGGTGGATAAAGAAAGGGGAGAAAAAGCCTTTATTAATGTTCTGTATTTGTGTTTACTTAGTTACCAAACCAAAACATTTCTGATTGAGTGGTAAGCGAATATTTTTAGAGATTGTTGTAGAAAACTAAACTGAGTTCAGCAGCCTGGTCCTGGTGGAGTATTATAAAACTATAATTTCTGTGTATTATTAAGAAGCTTTACTGCTTCAGCTACTGCAGGGCAACTTTGTCATCTCTAGCTTATTATACTGAATTTTAAAATCTTTATGACTCAAGACTTGCATAAAGGTCACGTTAAGGATGTGAAAAATTTCCAAACAGAAGGAAAACCGTGAGTAAAGTTCTCTTTGGCTACTGAAGTTAAAGTCCTTGTGCTGGCTTTTGGAGGGAGTTAATAACATAAAACAAGCAAAAACACCCAGCTGTGGATAGAAATGTATTCCACCATATGTAGCAGTACGAGATTTGTAACAGTAGGTCATGATCCCCTGATAAAGCAGATGCCCTCTTTGATTTTGAATTATTGAAGGGAAAAAAGCAGCTGTGAACACAGCAGCTCATGTGTGTGGGTGGCTGGAGCCAGGGCTGACACCCCTCACCCAGCTCAGGTGTGGAGCAGCCCACCTGGGCTTGTCCCCAGCAAAAACACAGACACAGGGCAGGAACAATGGGACACACCAACCAGCTCCCATAAAAGTGTCAGCTTTCCCTTTGAGGAGTTGTTTCAAATCTCCTGGGCTCTCTGGGAGGTTTAGTGAGAGGCTGTTGAACCACCTGAGGGAGAACTGATTGCTTGCCAGGATAGGATTTTATCTCCTGTGTAAACTGTGCCAAGGCAGCAGTGGGTGACAGGCTGGAGCCTCCAGCACAGCACCAGGGCTGGCACAGGGGCTGGGGGACAAACCCAGAGCTGGGGGACAAAACCAGTGCTAGGGACCAAATCAGTGCTGGGGACAAAACCAGTGCTGGGGGACAAACCCAGAGCTGGGGACAAACCAGAACTGGGGGACAAACCCAGAGCTGGGGGACAAACCCAGATCTGGGGGACAAACCAGTGCTGGGGACAAACCCAGAGCTGGGGACAAACCAGAGCTGGGGGACAAACCCAGAGCTGGGGGACAAACCAGAACTGGGGGACAAACCCAGAGCTGGGGGACAAACCAGAGCTGGGGACAAACCCAGAGCTGGGGACAAACCAGAACTGGGGGACAAACCAGTGCTGGGGACAAACAAGAGCTGGGGGACAAACCCAGTTCTAGGGGACAAAGCAGAGCTGGGGACCCCAGCCCAGCCCAAGGTTGTGACCCCAACACCCCCAGTGTGGGGGCACTGGCACCCAGAGCTGAGGGCAGGAAGAGCTGCAAGGGTGAGCTCTTGGCAGTGCCATAAAACTGCTGGAATCCTGTTTCTGTCAGAAACCCTCTAGCTGAAAAAGGGGAAAGAGGGTGTCCACAGCACCCAGGATCCAAATACATTTCCACTGTGAGTATTTTCCCTTTGCTTTGCTGACTAGGAATAGGCTGTGTTTATCCCTTGTCCCTGATTTTATTTTTTAAATTTATGATGCAGTACTGTCCAACCCCTGTATTTTTATCTCCATGTATCAGTGCAGAGCCAATTGAGGATGTCAGGCATGATTCAAGCATTGCTCACTAGGACAGGTGGGAAAAGTCCCTTTCCTGATGTGCACAATGCAGCTGCTCTCAACTGCAGCAGAGGGGAAAGAATTCCTAAGGAGCTGTGAGCTGCACTCTTCATAGCAGGAATCTTTTGCTTTGTGTCTTGAAGACACAAAATTCAGTGAAATGCTATTAAAAACCCTTTAGAGAGCACCCAGTGGTATGAAATCAATTTCTGAGAGAGGCAAACTGTGGAATCCAAAAGGTGCTGATGTTTTCCAAGCTCTCCACTGGTCCCTGGGCTGTCCAGCTGAGACAGCTCCTCTTCCTGCAAGGACAGGCTTCTTCCTCAGCTTCTCCTTCTCACACCTCCTGCTTGCCCCAGTAACCCAAATCACACCCTCACATCTGCATCCTTGCTATTTCTGTTTCTATTTCTCTGCTCCTTGTTCCCCTCAGTAATTCCATGACTCTGCAAGAGGGTGCTGGCAAAGCAGCTCTGGATTTCTGTGGTTCCAAGCACAAAACATTTGCCAAGCTGGTAAATGTTATTTCTGCAGCACCACAGCCCCAGGTCTGAACAAATCTACTTAGATGTAGCAGAGTTTCCTTGGCATTCTCAGCAATTTCCCAGTGAGTTTCCCAGGCAAAATTATCCTTTTTGCAGTCTGGCATTTCAATGTATTCCACAGCTCCCCATTTGTTATTCCAGCCCAGAGTTATTCCATCAGGTGGCAGCTATGCCTGGGAACAGCTGTGGTGCTGAAAGCAGGCAGATTGCTTGGAAAAATGAAAAGAAAGATTTTTTCAAGCAAAAATCCCAAGGAAATCTCTGAATCCAGTGCAGATTGGAATTCCAGCCCTGACACCACAGGCACTGAGCAGCATTAAATTCTCAGCACTGAATTACCCCCAGACAGGTCTGGGGCACTGAGCTGTGCTGCCTTCAGCACCTGGGGATGCAGAACTGGGATCAGAGAGAATGGTGTGAGAAATCTGGGTTATTCCTGTATTGGATATTCTTTCCAGGCAGCAGTTGAACTGCAGAACATCCTGGCTGCACATTTATAAAAGCTCCCTGCCTGTGCAAACAGTCACCCTGCCACTCAGAATTGTTTGTGATTCAATATAAAAAATAAACTAAAG
Source organism: Vidua chalybeata (assembly GCF_026979565.1). Lineage (NCBI taxonomy): Eukaryota > Metazoa > Chordata > Aves > Passeriformes > Viduidae > Vidua > Vidua chalybeata. The sequence goes on from NC_071544.1 coordinate 17,336,126, forward strand.
ACATTTGTGTCTTTGAGACAACTTCTTGGGCCATAAATTCAGTGACTCAGCTTTGAAGAGTAAATATCTTGGTTTTTTTTAAATAAATGTTTCTTTTCATCCCTTTCATACAAATTCTTCCTTAGGCAGCAGGACTACATTACATATTCATTGCTGATAAATGATGAGTGAAAGAGTTTCTTTTTATTTAAAGGCTAGAGCCCTGCAGAACTAAGATAACACTCATTAAAACTCCCCCCTTTAAACAATGGAGTGACCAATTTTATGTCAATACCTTTGTTTAAAAGATGAATACAAAATTAAGGATTGTATAAGGAGAGGTTTAGTGTCACTCCTGTAAATTGAGATATCAGAGCACAGTTCCCAGACTTCTCCCAGACATTCCCAGAGGGAAAACTCACCAGGCACTTAACCAGGGCACTGCCCCAGCCTGCTGCATCATTCCAGTGGAGATCAGAGCAGGATCCACTGCCCAGTTCAGAGCCTGCTCCCACAAACCCTGCAAAGAAAAATAAAACTCTTGGAACTTAACTGACATGGGAGAGGTCCCAAGAGCCCCAGGATGAAGATACACCTGGTGGGACTGTCACTATGGATCAGGCTTTGGTAATCTCTCAGTAAGTAATAAAAAATAACATAAAATGTTCTGCACCTCGTAGGTCAGCCAACACGAAATTATTCTTAAAATAAAATGCTGTTTAAGTCTAGAATGTGGATTTATGTTACGTCAGGCCAGCCTCTGAGAATACCAAATTAGGCCCCTTGGTTTCCATGGGAAACCCTTCCAGGCTTTAGGTCTGGTGCCACTGGGCTCTGCTCTGTGCAGGGCTTTAGGCCTGGCTTATCTTCACCTCATTTGCCTCCTCTTCCCCTCCCTGACCAGTCCAGCTCTCTGGAATCGATGACCTCGAGTTAATAGTTACAGAATTCAGATAAATTAATGAGATGTGGCAATCTGGCAGGTCAATCCTGGTGCAAAGTTCAGTTGACAGGAGACAGCAGGAACTGGACAGTCAAACATCCGAGGCCATTCACTGAGCAGCACAGAGTGTTTTGGCACGTGGGGAGCACCAGGTTACTTTGGGATTATTTATTTTCCTACTGAAATAGCCTCCCTTAAGCCCTGGTTTAAACCTTTGCTTTGCAAAGGGTATCAATTACCAGTCACTTACAGATGTCTGGGGTTTAGGAAAAAGTTGTTATCAAAGTAGGGGAAACTGCACAAATTCCTGCGTAATTCCTCTGTAGGCTTTGGATTTGTTTGTCAGAGGAACAAGGAGAAATCCTACAGTGGTCAGTATCACAGAAACAAATACACAGAGCAATGCAGAAAAGAACACAGAGAAATCACCCAGTGCTGACTCCTCAGCCTCTGGGAAGGCAGCAGCTCCTGGGTCAGGTGGTCAGAGAGATACAAGGGAAAAAAAATCAGTACTGAGCCACTGGGCAGTGAGAGGAAATGTCCCAACTCTTGAAATCAAAGGCAGGAGGGAAGGGAGCCTCAGAGGAAATGTTGCTTTTAGCAGGGCAGTTGGATGTGAGGGGTTTGCAAACACTTGAGCTGCTCAGGTTGGAGGGCACAGGAGCAGCACTGAGGAAAGGGACACAAATCCAGGTGCTCCTAAAGCACCTGAGGCCAGAGCTCAGGGTCTCAGGTGCTTCAGGTGAAATACTGCCAGGAGCAAAGGAGGTTTTTCACATCTTTACTAAAACAATCCTGCATGACGCACTGCAAGGTTTGGAGCTGCTTTGATGGGCTTCCAGGTGAGCCCTAGGAGCTGGAAAACAAGAACCATCCATCTCTGAGGGACCAGAGACAAAACCTGTACTGGAAGCTCATCCAGCACCTCTGAAACAGAGCTCAGCTCCATGCTGGAGCTATTTCCCACCAGCCATGGCCAAGACAGATTGGCTCAGCTGTCAGGCAGAAGCAAGGAGGAGAGAAAACACCAGAGCATGTTCAGTAATTGCAGATATTTAAGTACAATAAATGAAATGTCAGCAGACTCAGATTAGCTTTTCTAGGCTCCCTCAATCAGCTAATCTCTTGCAAAACAAGGATAACCTTGGCTTGTGTGCTGTCTACTCAGGAGCTGCTGGAGTCTGTAACTCTTTTGGGCTAAATAATAGCAACAATAACGCTGTGTTTGTGTCCCTATGCACTGCCAGCTTTAGAGACTGAACAGGATTCTGACCAAAACTGATCTTGGTTTATCATATTTGTCTGAGGGCAGCACAGTTTAAACGCAGGTGAGTTCTCTCAGTGGTGTAAGTCACAAAGCTGGGCTGGGCTGGGCTGAGAGGTGGTGCCCAGGGCAGTAATTCTGTGTTTAAATCCAAGGCACTGTCCCTTCAAAAATCAAATGTAGCTGCTGTGCCTTGCAACTGCTTGTAATGCAAGGAGGTGGAGCAGCTCTGAGGTTTAGGAAAAGATCTCATGCCTATCTGTACTCCTTGAAGTCCTGGTTTTATTTTGGCCACTCCAGATAAGTTTCTAATTTTGGAGCCCTTCAAAAGCTCTCAAACTTGAGTCATTGTGAATGGAGTTCATGCAGTTCTCATTGCAGTGATTTATTCATCTGAAATATGAGGCATCTGCTACAGCTTGTCAGTCCCAGGACATAAATTCCTCACAACCAGGACACTTTGGAGCTCTCAGCAACCTGGGATGGTGGAAGGTGTCCTGTCCACAGCAGGGGTGGAACTGGCTGAGCTTAAAGTCCCTTTAAACCAAAACATTCCATGATTCCAGGATATTCATGATGTACCTATCACTACTCTGTGAATGACAGCTGCTGGACTTGAGGCCCCATGAGATTTGTATGCTACCATTGTTACTTATAATTTATCCAGTTTTCCTTTCATTTTCCGTATTGAATTTGATTCTGCTTATTTTGGATGCTCTTCCTGTTTCTCAAGATCATTTTCACTGTTTTCCAGCTGTTTTCCCTGTTATCCTAATCCTCTTCTCCAGCAGCCTCCCAGCTTGACCAACCCTTAGTTTTATAACCATCCTCTCCACTTCATCATCTACTGTTTGTAAACATCTACTGTTTGGTTTTTTTTTTCCTACATTAAATAAGTCCAGGGGAATGTAAACAAACACTGGATGCTGGAAGGGAAGAAATCAGGAGCTTCAGAAAAATCCAATTAGCTCTAAAGCCTTGGCACGCTGGCTTGGCTGAGCCCGTGGTGAGAAGGGCTGCAGGAAGCTTAAACAAAAGGCAACCACATCCTTTCAGCACATTCTAAACTCACAACTCTGCTCAGGGGCAGATTATTGCTCCCGCAGGGAGGATTGTGCTGGCTGTGCACACAGTGGATGTAACTCAGCCACCAGCAGCTTCCAGGAGTTGTGGCTCCTGCAGGAATCCCAGCAGGAACATGGAACTTCTCAGCCTGGAAAGTCTCGTGCTGGTCACAGCACAGATCTGATCAATCCCTTTTCCCAGGGAAAAGCTCCATCAAAAAGCAGATTCCTTGACAGCAAGGCTCATTTCTGCACAAGCTGACTCCTGGGAGACAGATGGAGATGGGGGTTGATGCTGGTGAAGTTTCCTGTGTTCCCTGTCTCAGGGCTCAGCTGTTACCATTTGGTGTTTTGCAGCGCTTTCCCTCACCAGAGCAATTTTTAAAACCTTGGCATTTTCTCTTGAAAAGCTCACATTTAACTCCAGTCAGAATGGCTCCAATCTGCACCAAAATGGAATCTCTGAAAGAAGAGTGGCCCTTGAATTGCCTTCCTAGGGTACCTTTACCCAATCACTAATTACCAATTCTCTCTTTCTATTTTATGGTGTGCAAACAAGGAGGTTTGGAAACACTCTTTTTCAACTTGTTATCAATAGAGAGAAGGAGCTTCATGTTTTGTGGCTCTTTAACCTTCAAACAATGGCAAAGGCATGCAGGATCTCCAGATTCCTAGCTGGAATATCCAGTGGCACACAGCAAAGCCCTTACATGACTCTGTTGCACCACTGTATTGCAATAAATCCAGATGTTGAATTTGTTCCAGGAAAATGGAAAGGAACTCAACACACTCCCCCCATAGGTGTTTTCATCTCAGCAAAACTGGATTTAGAAGATTTTGAAATGCAATTCCTTTGTAAGGCACAGAAAACAGCACCTGACAGCCCCAAATTCATCCCTAGTGACTTGTCCTGAACTCCAGGGAATTCACAGTACTCCTCTCCAATTATTATCTAATCTAAGTATCAAATTCAGAGCAGAACTGATCATTCTATGAGTAATTTATTATACTTAATTGATATCAAACCCACAATGCATTAAAAATGAATGTTTAATTAAAACCTTCAGTGAAGAGTTTTTCCTTAATTAAGAGTACAGCAATTAAGCCGTCCCACCCTGATATTTTAAGGACTTTTCCCAGATCCACTGAAGTCCTTATGAGCCTTTTCAAAGGGTTTCAAGGACTTCCCTGACTCCAGTGGACTCTGAATTTTAATGTCGCAGTGGTGCTCTGCCTCCATATTCTGCAGAATATGTGAGGAGAATTAATGTGGCAAATTGTTTCCCACAGTGTTCCCTAATTTCATTGAGGAGACTTGACTGACTTTCTCTGTAATAAAGCATTCATTATAAAGAACCAGTCAGAGCCTAAATGAAATTAGTTCTTCCTAAATAAAATACTTCTTCATTCCTTTTTATGATACTTGCTCTTGCTCAGTGTATCTCCAAGCTCAGCAGCTCCAGCAAGCCTGGGAACTGTGGGCAAAAAACAGATCCCTCCAAACTGATCCAGCTGATTTTCTGAACTATTTCCTGTTCTCCACTTGTGCTTTGCAACAATCTCGTTGGTGTCAGTGGTGCAGTGAGAGGAAGATTGTGGTGCTGTGATTAATAAATCACAGGGTTAGTGCCAAGAAATAAAAGTGAGCAGAAAATCCACATCCCTTGGAGTGGATGTTAAACGTGGAACACCAGGAGAGCAATCACTTGGAGCAGGGAAATCCCTCTGGCCACCCCACCAGGAATAAATCACTGAGGAGAGAGCCACATGCAAAGTTTCCAGGCATTTTAAAGAGCAATTTAAATCAGCACAGGGCAATATTTAATCTCCTTATCAGGCTGCAGTGGGGAAGTGATTGGAGATTAGAGCAGGAAATATCAGTCTGGTGTTCAAGTGTGTCCAGCAAGCTTTGCTTTAGCATTTTATCAAGGCATCAAAACAGCCCACACTTGTTTGCTCCTGACAGGTTAATGCAGCTAAATAAAAGCTATTGTAGATAATTAAAATAAATAAATTAAACTAAAGATCAGCATTTAGCTACAATAATAGAAAGGTTTTGAAACTGAGAAATTCAGGAGTAAATTCTTGTGTGATATAGATTAAGGAAGCACAGCTTGTTTATCTGCATTGGTTCCCAGTTTTCATCTCTAGACTTCCACTCATTTTATCTGGCCTGTAAAATTCCTTATTTGTTTATTTATTTTATTTATTTATAGCATTTTCTCTGTCCACATTTAATCTGACTAAAAATATTTCAATTTGGTAGAGGAATTTCTCACAGATTTTCAGCTGTTACAGTATCAGACAAAGGCAGAGCTTTCAATGCACCTCTGTGGATTCAAATTTGCACCTGAGAAAAAATAGAGACTCCTGAGCCACTTCATGAGGTTTGCTGGCCTTTAAGAGCTAAAAATCATTTATATTTTAAAGGAATTCCAGAAAACAACTTATCAGTTTGAGCTCCAGAAAGTTCCTTGTACATTATAGTGCTTTGTAGCTGTTTTGTAAAGCCACAGAACTTCTCTTTTCCCTAAACTGAAGGGAAATATTACCAATTATCACTTACAAAATAAACCCTGCAAAGGTTTTGCAGCTGAGCATGGGGAAGATTCAGCATCCTCCTCATCTTGGCTGCAGTTATAAACTTAGATCAGCTTTTCCTAAAGCTTTATAAGAATGTAATGGCTCATTCCATGGAATCCCAGGAATTGTCACTGAATCCTTCACCTGAGGCATTCAGGAGACACAGTTTTGGGAGCTGCACTGATTTGGTGTATGCTGGAAATTTTTCGAATGCATTTCATGGTTTCTCTGATGTTTGACACGTTGTGCTCTGTAATTCCTGCAGCATCCATCAGGACAGAGGCAGGACCTGCAGGACCTGCAGGATCTGCAGCAGCTGCACAGAAAAGGCTCTGGCCAAACCCTACAGATCATTGCCAGCAGCACAGCCCTGAGGGACAGGGGCTCACCCTACAGGAGTCCTGAAAAACCCTAAAGTGCAGAGTTGTGAGGAAATCCCTTTAAACTCTCCATTTAACCCTGAGTTCCTCAGCCCCAGGGCAGAGCCAGCCCTGGCACCATTCCCAAACTCTGCCAGGATGAAATCTGGGATCTGGAGCCATAGGACCCTTCATGCAGAGAGTGCAGCCCAGCCCTGGCACCATTCCCAAACTCTGCCAGGATAAAATCTGGGATCTGGAGCCATAGGACCCTTCATGCAGAGAGTGCAGCCCAGCCCTGGCACCATTCCCAAACTCTGCCAGGATAAAATCTGGGATCTGGAGCCATAGGACCCTTCATGCAGAGAGTGCAGCCCAGCCCTGGCACCATTCCCAAACTCTGCCAGGATAAAATCTGGGATCTGGAGCCATAGGACCCTTCATGCAGAGAGTGCAGCCCAGCCCTGGCACCATTCCCAAACTCTGCCAGGATAAAATCTGGGATCTGGAGCCATAGGACCCTTCATGCAGAGAGTGCAGCCCAGCCCTGGCACCATTCCCAAACTCTGCCAGGATGAAATCTGGGATTCTGGCTGCACAGAACCCTCCGTGCAGGGCGTGCAGCCCAGCCCTGGCCCCACACACGCTGTGCTGGCTGTGCTGGCACCCCAGAGCTGTTACCCAGGAGCAGAGGAAGTGCTCTTGCATAGTTTTGAGGCCCCAGGCACGACCTCTGCGTTGCTGTGAGATGGGAACGGTGCCCAGAATCACATCCCGCCCCTCCTGACAGCCACCACTGACTCAGCTGCTTTCACAGCCCAGCAAATCCGAAACCACTCCAGAGGAAAAGGTTCCTTCCCAGCCAGTCTGGGCTGACAGCTTCCATTTGAAATGCTCTGCACGCCTAACTCCAGTTCTTGACAGAGGAATTCTCTCCTTGGTCACAGAGCTGGATCCCCACTCCTTGGTCACAGAGCTGGATCCCCACTCCTTGGTCACAGAGTTGGATCCCCACTCCTTGGTCACAGAGGTGTTTTTTCCCAGATGGATAACAGATCCAGCTCTGCTTGCCATAAAAATCTCAGACATTCTTTTCTCCAGCCCCAGTTGCTAAATTTAGCTGATCAATTAGCACTGTAAGTACAGGAAGTGGATTCCCCAGTGTGAGCTTTTCATTTGGGCAGCCTCCTTAGGGAAATTGTTTGGTTGTGAAGGGAAGGGGAAGTATTCACAGAATGACCTCTTGGTTTGGGTTACACCATTTTTATGAATGCCTGAGATGTGGGAAGTTCCCCAATTAACTTCAGGTTTCGGGAGGTTTGTACTCTCACAGGAATCTGGGTAAATGGAGGGGCATTCAGGAGCTGCCAGAGGATGTATTAGAAGTTTTGAGGTGTCTCTGGAAATGCTCTTTCTGAGGGGCCTGGGAACACTTTTCTTTAAAAATGACCTTTGAAAGCTCCTTGAAGAAGGCACAGCCTTATTTCTTGTGTGCCTCGTGCAACAGCCTGGACAAGGGAGGGTTGATCTGTCCCCGGGATCAGATGTTCCTGCAGCAGGTGTGGGCCTAGAAACACAAGGACTGCTTCTTATTTTTTAATCCTTCATCAATGATGTGCTCCTTTCACTTTCAGATGGGAAATATTTCCTTATTAGCTTTAAAAATAACATTTTAGTACCAGAAGACCAACACTGAAAGCAACAAGCATAAAGGAGTTTCAAGACACAGATTGTAACAGTGATCTGATGAACATGTTCCCTTCCTAAAGGCAGACAAGCCCCTTATCTCAGATATTCTCTGCTTGTTTCCCCTGGACAGGATCCCTGTTTTCAGCTCTGAAGCCCCCTGAAACGATCTTCAAGGTGATTTTTTGGCTTGGCTACTTCAACAGCTGCTTGAATCCCATCATCTACCCCTGCTCCAGCAAGGAGTTCAAGAGGGCTTTCATCCAGATCCTGAGATGCCAGTGCCACCGGCGCAAGCAGCTGGGCTGGTGGCCCTACAGCTACAGAAACTGGAACCGCTGCTCCCTGGAGCACGCCCGGAGGGATTCCCTGGAAGACAGCGGCAGCTTCCTGAGCGGCAGCCAGAGGACTTTATCCTCGGCATCGCCCAGCCCCGGCTACGTGAGCAGGATCAGCCAGCCGCAGCTGGAGCTGTGCACGCTGCACGAGTGCAGGAACTGCAGCTCCCTGCTCAGCCCGGCCCGGGAGGGCGGCGGGCAGCAGGGCCACAGCCAGTTCTTCACCTTCCAGCCCCTGCCCGAGAGCAACGGGCACGGCCCCCAGGGCTCGGGGCGTGAGCCCACGGGCACGCCCTGAACGGCGGCGCTGCCCGCAGGGCGAGCCCCGCTGGAAGCGGCGGTTCCGAGCGCTCCGTGCCCTCCGGACACTGCCCTGCCTCACGCCAGGCCCGCGGGAAGCCGTGGAGCCGTGCTGGATCCTCGGGAGAGCTCGGGAAAGGAGCAGGGAGGGACAGGGGGCTTCGTGTCACAGCAGTGCCCAGGGCAGGGAATGCCCGTATTCCCCGTGAATTCCCAGAGAAACTTTGTGAGCGTGAGCAGAGGGCGGGGAGGGTGCTGCACACGCCCTGGGAAGGGCACGCGGGACCCCTCAGGTGTCCCCGGAGAGCTGAACAGCCACACACACCTGTATGGAGACAGCGTGAAATGGGGTGGGCAGGGGGGGCCCAGCTGTGCCAGGGATGGACGGGGGGTGGGGGGATGGATGGATGGATGGATGGATGATGGATGGATGGATGGATGATGGATGGATGGATGATGGATGGATGGATGGATGGATGGATGGATGATGGATGGATGGATGGATCCATGGATGGATGGATGGATGATGGATGGATGGATGGATGGATGGATCCATGGATGGATGGATGGATGATGGATGGATGGATGGATGGATGATGGATGGATGGATGGATCCATGGATGGATGGATGGATGATGGATGGATGGATGGATGGATGGATCCATGGATGGATGGATGGATGGATGATGGATGATGGATGGATGGATGGATGATGGATGGATGGATGGATGGATGGATGGATGGATGGATGGATGGATGAATGATGGATTGATGATGGATGGATCCATGGATGGACAGGTGATGGATGGATGGATGATGGATGGATGATGGATGGATGGATGGATGGATCCATGGATGGATCCATGGATGGATGGATGGATCAATGATGGATGATGGATGATGGATGGACAGGTGATGGATGGATGGATGGATGGATGATGGATGGATGATGGATGGATGGATGGATGGATGGATGGATGGATGATGGATGGGGGATGGATGGATGGATGGATGGATGGATGGATGGATGATGGATGGATGGATGATGGATGGATGGATGATGGATGGATGGATGATGGATGGATGGATGGATGGATGGGTGATGGATGGATGGATGGATGATGGATGGATGGATGGATGGATGGATGATGGATGGATGGATGGATGATGGATGGATGGATGGATGGATGATGGATGGATGGATGGATGATGGATGGATGGATGGATGGATGGATGGATGGATGATGGATGATGGATGGATGGATGGATGGATGGATGGATGGATGGATGATGGATGGATGGATGGATGGATGGATGGATGGATGATGGATGGATGGATGGATGGATGGATGGATGGATGATGGATGGATGGATGATGGATGGATGGATGATGGATGGATGGATGGATGATGGATGGATGGATGGATGATGGATGGATGGATGATGGATGGATGGATGATGGATGGATGGATGGATGGATGGATGGATGGATGGATGATGGATGGATGATGGATGGATGGATGATGGATGGATGGATGGATGGATGATGGATGGATGGATGGATGGATGGATGGATCCATGGATGGATCCATGGATCAATGATGGATGATGGATGGACAGGTGATGGATGGATGGATGGATGGATGGATGGATGGATGGATGGATGGATGGATGATGGATGGATGATGGATGGATGATGGATGGATGGATGGATGGATGGATGGATGATGGATGGATGATGGATGGATGGATGGATGGATGGATGGATGGATGATGGATGGATGATGGATGGATGATGGATGGATGGATGATGGATGGATGGATGCATGGGGGTGGATGGAGCAATGAGGAATGCACTGAGGTCATTCCTTTCCAGGTTGTCCCCGGCTCTGCCCATAATTCCTGATTATTCTGTACATTGCTGTACACTTGCACTTTAGAGATGGAAAACAATGATTAAAGTCATTTCTCAACAATTGAAACACTTGCTCCTGTTCCTGTAGGGCTGGAATTCAGCCATGATCCCTCATCAGGATTCTCACTACAAAATAAAACACTCATGGCCACTGAATTTGCCATTGTGGCTCGTGGGATGTCGTTGCTTCCCTCATCAACAACACACATAACTCTTCCATCAGGAATTAGTTACAGGAGTTCCTTCACCAGGATCTCTTTGTCAGTTTGAAAATTGGGGGAAAACTCCACATGGATCTGAAGGAGGGACTACAAAGGTTACAGAGGACAAAGTCTGATACGCCACCTTAAAATATGGAACTTTAGCAAGGCCACCTGACTTGTCCGGATGAGATCTATTCTGAATATCTTCATTTTTCCCACTGGAATCTTTTACAACCTCTACCAGGCAAAGCCAGCCTAACGAGGCTGTACAAATCACCCTCTTCCTTATGTTAGTCCTTCTTTTGATGCAATGTTTTCCTTTAAAGGAAAAACTATTTGGGCCAAGGCACACTCATAAGGCCTTGTGGGACAAACCCATTTTCTATTACAGCCAAAATGAATTTGCCAAGCAGAACATGCAGTGGCACATGGTGGTATCTTTTTTATGCTCATTCACAGACTGTCTGATGAATCCACTCTGTGGGCAAACAGATTTTCCTCTCTAAATGAATCGCTGCACTTTTGCACCAAAGGTGTTCATAAAACACTGCATTTCCCCAGGTTAAGCTGCCGTGTGGAGCTTCATCCCTGAGGAGGGGCTGCTCCAGAGCCACTCAGCAGAGAGGCACAGCTGGAATGGCTCAGGGAGCTTTGTCACAGCCCAGCTGTACAGAAATTAAACCCATTAGGCATCAGTGCACTCAGCTCTCAATGTGCTGCTTATTTGTGAGAAGAGTTATGGTAAAGCCAATCCAGCTGAATGAGGCTGGAGCTGGAGAGCATCCTGCATGCTTTGCTCTTTGGAAATGCAGCTTCCCATTATCTTTACAAATGTGATGTGGAGAGGAGAGGACATTGGTATTACAAAGTACAGTTCCAGTTTGGAAAATGTCATAATAGCAACTTTCTATTCAGCAGCTGAGCTCTGTGCTCTGGGCTTGTGTGCTTGACTTTCACCTCAGACAAATGAGCAGAGAATTGCCCGGCACAGGAGATAATCACAGCAGTTATGGGATGGAATTATTGGTGTGTGCTCACACCCAGTGTTCCTTATCCCACACACTGACCAGCTCATCCCCCTGGGAACGCACTGGATTCTGGCTTGACTCACTCCACAAGAGAGTTGCTCACCTTCTCCCCAGCTGCTCTCAGGCTCCCACATTCCCAAGGGCAGGACACGGAGCTCAGGGCTGGTGCATCACACAAACACCCCCTGCACCTGGGGAGGCAGAGGGAAACACCTCACAGCACGGGCACACACCACGCTGGGTTTATGGCAGTGGAACCCTGAAATGTTTGCACCCACTACGATTTTTTGGGGACTGAAAAGTTGCAGTTCCACCATCAGGTTTAACGATCCCAGGACAAGAGGTTTGTCTGCTTGGGTTGGAACTAAACTGAGGGGATAAACCGAGTGTCCCTGGGGAGAAAACAGGGCTGTGATGTCAATTTATGTCACTGTGACAGGGACAGCTCCCCCTGCACCCCTCTGCTCTCCTGCCTGGTTAAAGCAGAAAATTACATTACATTTTTACTCAGCTCTAATCTATGACCTGGCTTTTTCCCAGAATAGCCAAAATTCCACTGCCACATAAGTGGAAGGAGACAGGGAAAGTAAATCTGGGGCTGTTACTGAGAATTTCTTACAACAAAACACATTAAGCTGTGAAGAACACGCTCCCTGTCTAGCAATTCCCATAATCTTTATAGCACTCCAGCCAAGACATAGAGAAAAAGAGAATGGATATTCAAAATTAATAAGAATCCATCACTGTTTCTCTAATAAGTCAGCCTAAAAGCGGATGTAGTAAAACTTTAATTTATAGCTGTGATTAAAAAGCCTTTAATTGCCTATTTCACAATTTCCTTTCAAAACGTTCTTTGGGAAGCAGAATCATTTGATTCCACTGAGACTTGTGTGCAAATGTTTAATTCTGGTGAAGAACCTGAACTTTCTGTGACCTCCAGAAAACAGTAATTATTTTTCCCTTTGCCTGATTTGTTGAGCTTTGGTTTCTTCACTACGAAGATCAAAAAAAGCTGTCCAGAGAAGTAAATTTAACATGTGGCCTGGAGCCCGAGGTAGTTGTGCAACATTTGTCCCCTCTCCTGGGCGGCTGAGAGCCCAGTCCTGCTCTGCTGGACACGGGGGAGCTCCGGCCCTGCTGGCACCAAGCGGGACCAGTTTGACACGGAAAGGAGAGGGTTTGGAAAATCCAACACCGCCACCTATGGGGTTTCTGCGGCGGGGAGAGGCACAGATCCCCCGATCCGCTGGATTCCCTGGCTTTTACACGACACTAATCCAGCCTAAGGCAGCGGCGGGGGGTTGGATATCCTGCGGTCAATAATTGTAATCAATAAGGAAAAGGTGTTTTCCAGATCGCTGGGTTTTATCAACTCGAATTGTCACCTGGCTCACGGGCATCGTGTTGAACCTTCTGCTGCAGGCAGCAGTATTTAGGAATCTCTAGGGAACAAGGGCAAAGCCTCCCGAGTCTGTGGCTGTTTGCATCCAAGGGCGTTGTTCCATCCCCTGGCACAGGTCAAGCCTCCCTTTGGGCTCAGATTTGGAATGCCTCAACACCTCAATGTTGTATGAAACCAGAATGGGGTGTGGGGCTGAGCAAGAGGAGCATCATCCCAGAGTTCCAGGGGAAAACCCGAATGTTCCTGGGCTGTTTAAACATGAAGTGTTCATCGGGGAGAACAGGTCCTGGGGATCTCATGGGGGTGGACACGGCCAAGAGCTGGGGCCGCACCTGGATCGGGGACATTCCTGGGATCAGTGCAGGCTGGGGATGCACAGGTGGACAGTGAGGTGCTGGGGGAGAGCTGGACATGGGAACAGGAGCCCCCACGCCCTGGGCTGGTCCCCCAGCGCGGGCAGCAGGAAGGGCTTGGGACTGTGGCCCTCAGGGGAGCCCCAGCTGCAGAGCTGGCCCAGCCTGGGCCCCCAGCGCAGCGAGGGGCTGCAGCTGCCGGAGCCAGGCCGGGGTGAGCAGGGCATGGAGCAGCTCTGCTGGGGGGAAAGGCTGGGATCGCTCACCTGGCCAGGAGAAGCTTTGGGGGGAGCTCAGTGTGGCCTCACAGGGCCTGGAGGAGCTGCAGGAAACACGGAGAGAGAGGATTTACAGCAGTGCGGCCCTGGGGAGAAAGAGGCCACGGGTGGGACGAGGCACCTGCCCTCACCTGCCCTCACCTGTCCCCACCTGCCCTCACCTAGTCTCACTGCCCTCACCTGCCCACACCTGTCCCCACCTGCCCTCACCAGCCCACAGATGCCCTCACCTGCCCTCAACTGCCCTCAGATGCCCTCACCTGCCCTCACCTAGTCTCACTGCCCTCACCTAATCCCACCTGCCCTCACCTAGTCTCACTGCCTTCACCTAATCCCACCTGCCCTCACCTAGTCTCACTGCCCTCACCTAGTCTCACTGCCCTCACCTAGTCTCGCCTGTTCTCAGCTGCCCTCCGCTGCCCTCCCTCACCTGCCCTTTCCTGTTCTCACCTGCGCTCCCTGACCTCACACCAGAGAACCACAGTCCCCGGCATGCCCCGCGCGCACCCCCTCGCTCATTGGCTGTCGCTGCCGGAAGCGGCCCCCTCGTGCCGGGGCGTGGCGGAAGCCGGAAGCCGGAAGTGCGGCTGGCGCAGGTGAGTGCGGGCCCGGGGCTCGGGGGTCCGGGCCGGGCCCGGGGGGAGCCGGCGGAGCCGGGGGCGATGGCCCCGGTCTGCACCGACCCCTCCGCTCCGGGCAGCGCGGGGCGGGCCCTGCGAGCCGGGCGCGGCGCCCTGGGGGTGGTGGTGGGGCTGGAGGGGCCCGGGGGTCGCGCCGGGCGAGCCGTGCCGGGGGCGGGGTGTGGGCCGGGCCCGGGGACCTGAGCCCGGCAGGTCCCGCACTCACGGGCGCAGTGTCCCGGCCCCGTGTCTCTGCACGGGACGTGGAACCCGGGGAAGTTGCCCCCGTCCCGCGAGATCTGAGTTTCCCTTAGGGATGTCAGGAGCACTTTAAAGATTTGTAAATGTGGAGAAGAGACAGTAGATCGTTAAGTGCGTGTCGATGTGTATAAATATGCAAGGGGAGGGGGCAGAGCAGGGCCAGGCTCTGCCCCAGGCCCAGCAGTGGCCCTGGCCAGGAGGCAGAAGTGCTGCCCCGGGCAGTGCCAGCCCTGAGCAGAGCCCTGAGGGGCTGCAGTCTCCTCCCGGGGGCGTTCAGAGCTGCCTGGACACGCTGCTGTGCTGTGGTTGGGAGTGCAGGAGGTGGCCCCAGTGACCCTCTGTGGTCCCCTGCAGCCTCCCCCCACCCCCGGGCTGCTGGGATTTGTTTGCTGACGAGGCTGTTAGTGATGATTACTGAGTGCCACTCCTTCCCCATTCCCACAGCCCCCTCCCAGGAGTCCAGCATGGACGAATTTAAAGATGCAAGCCCACCTGTGGAGTCACTGAATCGCCTGGAGCTGTCAGATCAGAAAGCTCCAGAGACTGGCCCCAGAGATGCCCAGGATCCCACAGAGGAGTGTTTCCATGACTGTCACGACTCCTTTGAGGCCAAAGGAGCTGTGCTGGATGCTGAAGGGAACGTTCAGGATGACGGGAGTAGCTGCAGGAAGCAGACAGAGCTAGATGAAGAATACTTGCTAGAACTAGAGAAGGATATGCCAGAGGAGGAGAAACAGGTAATGCAGAGCACAGTGCTGGTGTGAGGTGATCTGTGTGCAATGATCTTTGTGCAGTGATCTGTGTGCAGTCAGTGTTGGTGTGAGGTGATCTGTGTGCAGGTGTGAGGTGATCTGTGTGCAATGATCTTTGTGCAGTGATCTGTGTGCAGTCAGTGTTGGTGTGAGGTGATCTGTGTGCAGGTGTGAGGTGATCTGTGTGCAATGATCTTTGTGCAGTGATCTGTGTGCAGGTGTGCAATGATCTGTGTGCAGTGATCTGTGTGCAGTGCAGGTGTGCAGTGATCTGTGTGCAATGATCTGTGTGCAGGTATGCAGTGATCTGTGTGCAGTGATCTGTGTGCAACGTTGGTGTGAGATGATCTGTGTGCAGGTGTGCAATGATCTGTGTGCAATGATCTGTGTGCAGTGCAGGTGTGCAATGATCTCTGTGCAGTGATCTCTGTGCAGTGATCTCTGTGCAGTGATCTCTGTGCAGTGATCTCTGTGCAATGATCTGTGTGCAGGTGTGCAATGATCTGTGTGCAGGTGTGCAATGATCTGTGTGCAGTGATCTGTGTGCAGTGCAGGTGTGCAATGATCTGTGTGCAGTGCAGGTGTGCAGTGATCTGTGTGCAGTGATCTGTGTGCAGTGATCTGTGTGCAATGATCTGTGTGCAATGATCTGTGTGCAGTGCAGGTGTGCAATGATCTGTGTGCAGTGCAGGTGTGCAGTGATCTCTCTGCAGTGATCTCTCTGCAGTGATCTTTGTGCAATGATCTGTGTGCAATGATCTGTGTACAGTCAGTGTTTGGAACGCTCTGGGGCTGCCACCTTTAAAGCCCTCGAGTGTCTGGTTTTACTGTTCCAAATTCCCTCTTTTAGGTGACAGTTGTTTGTGGCTTTCCTTGCTGCTCTTACTCCTCACGTTCCAGGGCAGATGCTGTGTGCCTTGAGCAGTGGGGGAGGTGGCTGTGGCTCAGAGATTACAGCCACAAAACTCTCCCTGTTCCTGCTCTTTACTGTCTGTGCATCCACTGGTTGCCCCTGAGTGCCTGCAAGGTGCTTCTCCAAAACTCAGCAGATTGCAGGGTGGTTTTCCTGAAAGGTTGTTTATGGGAATCCAGAGAGCAAGGGGTTCAGTTGGAACAGATCCCTGTGGGTTATTTTTAATCAAACAAAAACAGCTTTAATCAAACAAAAGCACATTAAATGTGGGGGGTTGTTTGCTTTCACTGCTGTCACATTGGACAAACTCATCCTGCAGCAGGGAGGAGACAAATGCAGTTTTTCACCTGTAGAACCAATCTTTGTGTTAATAGAGAAGTTCCTTGAGGTGGAGAAGCAATACTGGGGAAGGACAACATGGGGTAGAGTCTCCTTGGAGTAGGAGTGAGACTAAAAGTACTTCTGGTCTCTGCTGGAGCTGGTGAGAATCCCTTTGGATCTGTCTCAGTGTGGGCTCTAAATGGGCAGAATGATGCTGCCAGTGGTAATCCAGTAGTGAAGAATGGGGGTAGCAATGTCAGGAGGTGTTCTGGTGCATCCTTTGGAGGATTTTAGTGCAAGCCCCTGCCCAGGGCCAGGGGCATCTCTGGCACAGCCCCTCTGGCTCCCTGTGCTGCTGTTTAACTATCCTGGAAACTTCTGTTTAATTAGAATTTCCTTTACTGCAGAGCCCTGAGCATCCTGGACTCCCTCTGGGAAGTCAGGGTCTTGTTGCTGGTGTAGGAAGGAGTTTGTTTGAACTGGGGGTTTTTGCCCAAAACAGGGCATTCTCCAAATGCATCTCTCAGGTGCTGAGCAGAGGGCAAAAATCCTTCCTTGACCTCACACACAAAAATCATTTGATTGTCCTTGGGTTTTTTCCAGTCAGAGTGAACAGTCCCTTTTTTTCTCCTTGTGTTTATTCCTGTCCAGTGAGGAGCACTGTCATCATGAGTCACACTGGGGCTGCAGCACCAGCCTGGGACTTGAGAGCTTCAGAGAAAAACTGCTGAAAACTGGGGGGAAATTGTTCTGGAACAGAACTCTGAAAAGAGCAGCAAGCCTGGCAATTGGCTGTGTTAATTTTCCTGCTGCTCTTGGTTTGGGTGTATTTTTAGATAATCATCTCATTTTGCACATGGATCTTTGCCTGCTGTCAAATGACCAAAATAATTGGGAATGTTGAATCTTGGCGCTCAGCTTTGTGGAACTCCACTGAAAGGGGCTATGGGAGTGCAAAACAACAACTGCTTCAAACTGGGAAGGTTTCTTCAGAGAAAGGCTGGAGGCAGCTGCAGCTCTCATCTTTCTGCAGGTTTATTTCCAGTGGTGTTGAGCAATTCTGCCCTTCAGAGTGGTTTGTGATTTCAGCTAGCCAAACTGAGGGATTCTGTCTCTCACCAGCACCACAAGTACTGCATCAGCAGTTTTTTATGGTCCACGGAGAGATTTCTGAATTTTGCAGGTTTTCAAATGTAGTTTTTTTTTTCTCTAGCAAAATATTGCTGGTATGTGATAGAAGCAGAGCTGCAGAACTCTGAATGCAGAGCAGAATCAGGAGCTCAGACAGCTGTGACAGCCACTGCAGTCCCCCTGGACAGGCACTCCTCAATTGCTGCTCCAACTCTGCTCCTTCTACTTGCTACTGATGGCCGTGAATTTATTTTTCAAAGTGAAACATTCTGTATATTCTGATTATAAAAGACTCTGTTAAATCCTGCAGCTTTTAAGGAAAATCCTGCAGTCCCAGTCTGAAAACACTGCTTTACATTCATTTACTCAGAACTTTTAAAACCTTTTAAGCCTCCTTCCCATGACTCAAAAGGGTTTTGGTTTTTGTTGGGTTTTTGTTTGTTTGTTTGATTGTTTTGGGGTTTTTTTTGGTTTTGTTTTTTTTTTTTTTTTTTTTTTTGTTTTTTTTGAGAAGGGCAATGTGATTTTTTTTTTTTTTTTTTTTTTTTTTTTTTTTTTTTTTTATTGCAGCTGCAGCAAATAGGACAGAAACACTCAGAAGTGTTTTTTGGCTGCTGAGGTGGGGAGCAGCCTCTCAGCAGTCCTGGCTGGGTTCTTGTGAGCCCGTGCTGGCACACCTCAGGGGAGTGGAGCACTGAGGGTGGGGGTTCACAGGGATATCAAGCTGGGTTTTTAGATCCAGGGCAGTGCTGGTTAAAGGAGACATCAAACAGCAGCCTGGTGCTGGCACCTGGGGAGATGGATTTGATTTGGCTGTTTGTCTAAATCACAAAAGCTCCCCAGGGACTGGTGCTGCAGCACCAGCCATAAACTGTGGGCTCAGGGCACAAGGAGAGCTGGATGTGAGAGCCCTGCTCCACTCAGATTTATGGAGCTCCACCTCCTTAGGTTGGGGTTTTTGTTACCAAAACCCACTGCTGTGTTCAGCAGCTGGAGTAAGCCAGGCTCTGTGGAGTGATGTGCTCCAGGCTGTAGGAAAAGCCTCTCATTTTTTCTGGAGATGCAAAGGCAGATCCTGGGCCAGGCTCTGGGTGTTTCAGGTTCCAGCAGCTCAGAGTAAAACACTCACCTGTGCAGAGGCTGCTGAGAGCTCAGAGGGAAGGAGCCAGGGAGGGATTGTGTGTTTTCTCTAATTACATTTCAAGAGCCCCATACAGGGAGATTTTTAAGCAGCAGGAATTCCTTCCAGGGAGACTGCAGGGATACCCTCAGAAACCTTCTCTGCACGGAGAAGCAAAATAAGAACTTGCAGAGATATTAAGACACAAACCTGTAAGAAGTGTTCTCAAAACCAGAGCCTGGTTCCTTGCCTGGGCTTGCACCTCTGAGCTTTTTAAGGACTGAAATTCACCTTTGCAGGGTTTGGTTGTTGTTTCACAAGGCTGCTGCTGCTGCCTCAGCAGAGGCACTGAGCAGCAAATTGCTTTTGATGCATTCCAAGCAGATTTTTCTGGCTGCTTGTCAGTGGCAGTGATGGCTTTGACGTGGGGCTGCTCTGCAGAATTAATCTGAGGACAGCCAGCAGCTGTTGCAGGGTCATTGTCCAGCCTGCCCAGCCCTGCTCTGAGGGACACCCTTCAAAGAGGAGTTTATCCACTGCAGGACTGCCAGGCCCTCAGCTCCTCCATCGTGGCAGATGCTGTCCTGTCCTGTGGCAAGGACTTCAGCACCTGGCCTCTAATTTTGGATATGGAACCCTGTGTTCTGTGAGACACTGCAATAAATACCCAGTATTCCTCCTGAGCAGTTCCTTCTCTGGCCTCTCCAT
The DNA here is from genome assembly GCF_026979565.1 of Vidua chalybeata. Classification (NCBI taxonomy): domain Eukaryota; kingdom Metazoa; phylum Chordata; class Aves; order Passeriformes; family Viduidae; genus Vidua; species Vidua chalybeata. The sequence goes on from NC_071544.1 coordinate 17,355,647, forward strand.
GTGCCCTGCACCTGCAGCTGGCTGGAATCACAATTCCTGTTCTGACAGCAGGAAATGTGTCACAAGACAAGCAAGAGGAGATTCTTGAGGAGTGTCTTGTGAGCAGCTTTGTAAGGATGTGGTAGAACTGAATTTAAGAAATAGGATTTTTGAGTGATGCCTGAGATTCTTGCTGGGCTAAAGAGTAAAATTTCCTTTTTTTAACCCCCTGTTTTCTGCAGGCTCTAGGATATGTTAGAGAACGTTGGCTTAGTGAAGACATTTCCTTTAAGCTGCCTCTTCCTCACCCTTTCTTCCCTGTGCCTGTGGTTGATCCCATTGTTTTCCTTAAGGGGAAGCTTCTGTATAGAATAAAACATCCTGTTACATGTTCTGAGTTAAAACCTGGAGAAGAACATCTGAGCAGTAAATCTGTATCTGCTGGAGTCATTAATTGCAAGAGCTGGTGAGAAGAATTTGAATAAAAGCTGGAATTAGAATCTCCCTGTGTGATTTATAATTCTTTGAGCTTTAAACAAACAAAACTCTTCTGCTGAGTGACAATTTCATAGGGAGAGGGAAAATTCTCCCCTCATGTCCCTTTGAGTGCTGCTGTCTGATTTGAGTCGTGTGTTCAGCTGTGCATTTCTGTGGCAGAGACTGCTGCTGTCACATCCAGGCCTTTCCCCTTGTGCTGATGGATTTGTGGGCAGCTCCTCTCCCTGCCTGAGGCTGCTCCTCTGGAGCACAGGGATGAGTGGCACTCCTGGCTGGGCTTAACTGGAGCTGTCAGGGAGGGCTGTGACCTCCTTCCCCGTGTCTGGCAGTGCTGCTCCCACTTCCATTTGGGAGGAGAAAGAGGAAAGTTGTTTTCCATGGAATCCCAGGGAGCAGGGACAGGCCAGGTCTATCCCTGGAACCTCCCAAGTGCAGCTTTGGGTGTTCTCAAGATATAAAAAAGGAGGTTTGGGGGTGACTCCAACCTTAAACTGAAATCAAAGCCTGGGATGCAGGATAGAGCAGTAGCTTCCCAAAACTGCAGGGGGAAGCAGACAGCTGCTAATGAGTGACTGAATGAGTGCTAATGAGCGAGACGTGGGACTGGAGGCTGAAAAATCCACTCCTGATCTGTTTAAAATTCCAGTTTCTGTGCCCCCCTCTGAACTGCAGGAATTTGGATGTCTCTGGTTTTGGTGACCTTCCCAAGGGACTGAGGGGCAGGTTCACTGGGAGTAGAACTGGAGCCAGGAACAGTTCCCAGCAAAGGGAAATCAAGGGATCAACCCCAGCACAGGAACAGCCAGAGGAAATGTTGTGGGCAGTGTCACAAACTGGGGCTGTTGTTCCTCAGCTCCCACTGGCTGTTCAAGGATTTCACTTCCAGCACTTCTGTTGCATTGCTCACTTCCCAAGGAAACAGGGAATATCTCAGTTGCTGTCTTCTCTAATAGCAGACTAATGCTTTTATCATTATTAAAATTGCATTTAATATCCAAATAAAATTTATTTAGAATTATATAGTTACAAATAAATCCTATAAAATTCTATTTTACGTAGTGCTTTTCTTGTTAACCCTGAGTGTTTTGGCAGAGCAGCCGAGGTGCAGGGGCTGTGTGGGATTTAGGTTTGTGCTTTATTGTCACAAGGCCAGGCTGTCCCTTGTCAAAACTTGAGATCATCTCCAGCAGCCCTGGCTTTGCCAGGCAGGTTTGGGTTAAATACTGATTTTTTCTGAATATGGGATTGGCATTCAGTATCCAAATTTAAGCATTTCCAATCAGGTCCTGTAGGAATCATCACCAGTTACATTCAGTTATTTCTTCTGAACTTCAAAAAATATTTAAACCACATCATAATCAGTGCCTGCCACGCAATTTGTCATCTTTGCATTACTAAAATTTGCAAAAAAAACCCAAACCTTCAGATTTTGCTGCCACTGAAGAGCAGAAAATGCTGCCCTGGGGAGTTGTGGCTGCCTGCAGGGCTGTGTGTGAGCAGCCCAGGATGGCTTTTCCTGGGATTCAGGCTGACCTCATTCCCTGCCAGGGCTGTTGTCATGGACCAGTTTGGGGTGACACTGCAAATCCCTCGGGGCTGATGGGTCCCAGAGAGCTGCAGGGAATTCACCAGGGCAGGGCTGGAGTGCTTTGGGGTTTTCCCTGGATTTGAAGAGGTTCTCCCAGCAGCAGTGCAGCTGAAATGGAAATCCTAAGAGTAGTCCTGTGTTAGGAATTTCTGTTCCAGGAATGTCTGGGTGGAGGAATAAATAATGCATTTATTTCACATCCAGCCTGCTTTGCAGGGCAGTGCCTTTAGCATGTGAGGGGCTCATCCATTTTTCATGCTCTTGCATCTTGTGGAAAAGCCAGAGGAATTGGCTTTGAGATGTTGCTTCTTGGTCAGTGATACCTGAAATGCAAATCCATCGATGTGCAGGAGGTTCCCTGCAGACTTCACCTTTTAAAAAATACTTTGGACACTCAGTTTGGAAGTGAAACTCATAACCAGGGATATGTTGAAAATGTTGGTCAGGCTTTCACAGAAATGCAAGTTTTGAACCATTGCTGCTTTGCAGGGAGCTGAATAAATTACAAAATCATACACAGAGCTCTTGAGAGTGCTGCTTTGTTGCTTTGTTGTTTTTCCTTTTACTCCTTTTTTAATATAAAGCTTATTCTTCTGAAGCTTTCTTGCTGCAAATCACTTTTTATATTAGCATTTAATGCATAATTAGGGTAAACGTGTAATATTTTTTTAATAATTTGGATAAAATGAAACAAAATATTGATGGTACAGGTGAAACTTTTCATCCAGCATCCCTTGGTTCCAGGGTTTCTGCCTCAGGACTGCTGTGAGCATGCTGTAGTTGTGTTGATAATAAAAATCCTTTCACTCTTGTGGAGCTGTAACTGAACCCTGTGCAGCAGAGAGTGCTCGTGGCACTGAAAGGCCACTTCTAAATAGGTCATGAGCAATGAAGTCAGTGGGGTTTGTGTTTCAGGCAGCCCTTCCCCACACTGAGGGCATCTGTGGAGATCTTTCCAGCAGGATCCCTGTCTCAGGCCTGCCCTGTGCTCAGATGGGGCTGCTTTGTTCTGTGCCACGAGAGGTTGGGATCATTGTCACCCTTTGTGCACTGCAGAATATTTAAAAATGCCTTTTTGCAGGAATTTCTGTCTGCTCCCTGGGAAATTGAGGTGTAGCAGTTCCACATTCCCTGTGCTGAGCAGCAGAGTTGTGCATTACACAGAGAATTTGGGATTTTCATGCAGCCTCAAGTGTGGAATTTGTATGTTCATGTTTAGAAAGCATCAAGTGTGTCCCTTGGGGTGTTGTGGAAGGGCTTGGGGGGGTTTGTCAGCTCCCCCTGAGCAAAGGCATTTCCTGAATAATTGGGCCTGGTTTGTGTGCCCTGTGTTTTGTGGGGTTCCTTTGAAATGTCAGCAGTAATTGCTACTGGAAAAGCTCTTTTATAGGCAGTAGGAACACATTTGATGGTCTGGGCATGTATCAAAGGGGTCAGATGAGATTCTGCTGTGGAATTTCGTGTCCTGACTCAGTGTCCTTCCACTGAGGCTGATCTGTTCTCCAGGTGCTGCCAATGGTCAGGTGAATCAATTCCCAAAGCCATAAAAGCAGGAGGGAGAGCCTGGGATTTTGAGCTGTTTGTCAGCTCCTTGGCATAGCTGGGAGCTGCAGCAGTGCTCCACACTCTGTACTATATTTAGCTGTTTCCAAGGAGATGTTCTGTGTGATATTGATAATTGCATTAATCCTTGATTCACACAATCTGCAGGAAAGGAAACTGCTCCTTTTCCTACTGTTGGCTTTTTAATTGCTCAGTGATCTGTCATCTACAGACACCTCCACTGAAGTCCTTTGTGTGCTGGGAGAAAAACCAGTGCTCCAGGGATGGTTTTTGTAGCACTCCTGAGCTCTGTGATGCTCCTGCCCTTCCCTGCTTTGTTTCAGGAGTGTCTGCAGTGTCAGGAGGTGGAAGGGATGGCTCGGTGACATCCTGAGTTTTCTGTGTCACAGGCTGAGAGCCTGAGCCTGGCCTCCCCTTGTGCCAGGACGTTCATGGTTGAGAACACAGCTCTGCTCACACGTGCAGTTCTCACTGCACAAAGAACCTGCTTCTGGGGGTTCACTTATCCCCCCTAAGAAATCTTTTAGGGCAGAAATCTTCCTCAGCCTGGACCTTTTCCTTGTGCATCTCTGAAAATAACTGGAATTGCTGAGGTGGAATTATTTCAAGCAAAACTTGTGAGACTTTACATTTAAAATATATTCTGCACAGTAGACCTGCAGTGAGTGAATTAAATGGAGTTGGAAAGGAGAAGCAAAGAGGCAGCTAAAAGCTGATGTGTTGGTTTAAAGCATGGAATTCTCCTGGGAAGCTCTCCCTGCATCCTGGTGGCTGTGGAGTGGAGCTTTTTAATTGCCTTGCTGTTGCACTCCAGTGTTTCATGGTATATAAAGTATTTCATGTTGCAGGGTCTACAAGCAGATCTTGGCAGAGTTAGAACTCTCCAGGTTATGTTTTATTCTGCTCCCCTTCCATCCTTTATTTGGAGCTGCAGCTGACCTAGTTGCTCATTTCAGTGAAATACTCTGAGACATTGTCTTTCCTTTTGTAGAAAAGAAGAAAGGAGAGCACGGGGCTGAAGGAGAAAGGAAATGAGCACTTCAAGAAAGGAGGTGGGTTGGTCATCTCTGAACACCCCGTGGATGTCAGAGAATCTCCCATTAGTGCTGAGCCAGTGGTGGTGCTGCAGGAAGCTCTGAGGAAGACCTCACACTGTCCTTGTTGAATTTTATCACCTCTTGCATTTTTCATCCAGCTCTAGAGGAGAGACAGAGATACAAGACCTCCTTTTGAGTTGTTTAAATCCCAAAGATTTGGATACTAAAGCAGGATTCCCATGAAAGCTGAGTGTTTACTTACAAAACCGTGAATTTTGGACTGCTTTTCAAGAGCCAGGGTTTCTTTTACTGATCAGAAAAGGCTTCCCTGGGGCTCTGAGTTGGGCTGATGGTTGTGCTTAGAATTGATGCAAGATTTGGGGCTCTGTAGCTGTCTTGTGCCTTTATACATTGATTTTAATGAACAAACAGAAGGGGGGAAGTGGTTTTGATTGAATCTGCTGTGGGTGGAGGATTCCCAGAGGAAGCAGGAATTGCAGGTTCCTACTTCCCTCAGTCTGCAGGACACAGGCAGGAATCTGTGTGCCCTGAGGAGCAGGCAGAGGCTGGAGGTGCCTCGTGGAATCCTGGGGATGATCTCCAGCTCTGGAAGGCATCAGAGAGGGCAGGAGGGAAGTGCTGAGCCCAGGAGAGGCACAGGCCTGGAGCGTTGCTGGAGTCTCACCCCTGGCCTCCCCTTGCCAAGCCCTCTGATCTTTCAGAGATGAAGATGATGTGGCCATAAAAGCTCCCTGCAGCTGCTCTGAGCAGTGCACTGACAGCCTTCAGCACTTCATCCAAAGGGATTCCACCTCTGCCCAGAGAGGAAACAGTGTCAGGGATGAGAATTACACCCACATCCTGCTGCACTTGTTGCATTCAGCTCAGGAGTATATTCCTGCTTTTATTAGCAAAATCAAGTAAATCTTAAACTAATTGATTGTATTTATGTACTCAGTAATGTTCTTTGAGAGCAGCTGCTGATTCTGGTGTCACATCACCAGATACTGAGAACTGTTTCCAAAGGAGCCTCAGCCAAGGGGTCAGTGATTGGAAATGAATGCTTTGGTTTGGGTTTTCCCTGTTGCTCTGCAGACTATGGAGAGGCAGAAGACTCCTACACCAAGGCTCTGCAGATCTGCCCAGCCTGCTTCCAGAAGGACAGGGCTGTTCTGTTCTCAAACAGAGCTGCTGCAAAAATGAAACAGGTGAGCGTTGCTTTCATTCTGTGTCACACTGGACCGAGGCTGGCACAAATGCAGTTGTGAAGTGATCAGAGCCCTCCAGGACCAGGCTGTGCCCCATCCCCACCTTGTCCCCAGCCCAGAGCACTGAGTGCCACCTCCAGCCCTTCCTGGGACACCCCCAGGGCTGGGGACATGAAGAAATATGACTTCAATGTAACAAAACTGTTTTGTGTTCTAGGACAAGACAGAGGCTGCCCTGAGTGACTGCACCAAAGGTACTTTTTCCTCTCTGTGCTGCTCTTGTGCCAGGTTTTTGTACATAAATTGTGTCATTTAGTGCCTTTACTGCAGAGCTGTAGTTTTGGGCATAAGGGTCTTTAAAGAATTGAACAGAAAACACCTGATTTGTATCACTTATTTTGTAAAATGTCTGTCAGACCTTTCCTATCTGCAGTAATTTACTTTCTGTTCTTTTGTGCCATAAGGCTGCAGTTTGTACTTGTTTTTAAGAGGAAAGGCCTTTCTGTGGAAACTGTTTCCCACACCTGTGATTTCAAACCCACTTCCACCTGCCATCCCCCCCAAATCCTGCTTTAATCCCAGGTTCCAAAGAGCTCTGAGGCTTTATAGGGTTAACAGCATTATCAAGTCCCTTTCCTGCACAGCTTTTGCTTTGTCACCAGGGCTTATGTTCCCCTGTTCCTGCCCTGCACAGTTCTGTCTCTGCACCTTCTGGTGGAATCAGTTCAGCTGTGCTTTGCTTTATTGCTTCCACCCACTCACCCACCCTCGAGTGTTTGTTAAACTCCCTGTGACAGCTGGGGAAAAAATCCAAATTACCAATCAGAGAACTAATCCAGTGGCTGTGTGCCAGCCCTGCCTGCTCAGAAATGGGAGCTGTGCTTGCTGAAAGGGCTCCTGGAGGGACCAAATCCTCCCTGGCCTCGCTCACTGGGGCTTTGCCTGGTTTTGGTGCTGCTGCTTTCTGAAAAACACCTTGAATTTTGCAGTGGCTCGGAGGGAATCAATGTGCTTTGAGCAGAGAGACTTCAGCTGCCAGGGCCTGACACTCCCCAGGGACTGGAGCACAGCAGAGCAATTCAGTCACCTGCAGCTTGCTGACTGTGCCATTGCCTTTGTCCTTGCCAGAAGATAAACTGGAATATTTACCTGGATAATCTGAGATTTAATTGTCCCCAGAACCATTTTAATGAGCTGGGAATTATAAAATGGACAGACCTCTTTCTGTGATGATAAATCCCTCACAGTCCCTCTTTCTGAGGTGAAATCTTTCATATTTTCCTCTTTCTCTGATGAAAAATCTTTCACATTCCCTGTTTCTGTGGTGAAATTTTTCCCTGTTTCTGTGGTGAAATCTTTCCCTCTTTCTGTGGTGAAATCTTTCACATTCCCAATTTCTGTGCTGAAATTTTTCACTGTTTCTGTGGTGAAATTTTTCCCTGTTTCTCTGGTGAAATCTTTCCCTATTTCTGTGGTGAAATCTTTCACATTCCCTGTTTCTGTGGTGAAAAATGGATGAAGGAATTCTTGAGGAATTACCATGTGGAGGTTGCTGCTGAGTTTAGCATTCAGTCTGAACTGCTACAGCAAAGAGCCCTGGCTGCCAAGGGAATGAGGAAAAGCTGAGATTCAGTCAGGATGCCCCTCTGCCAGCTCACAGGGCTGAAATCACTGTTTGTGCATTCCCAGCACAATCTGAACTGTTTGATATTAAATTCAAAAGAGCTCCAGAAATTCTCCTGGAGTTTGTCTCCACTTGAACTGAGATAAGCGTGGCAAGGCTGATTTTCCCTGCTGTGTGTGTCTGGAGGGATGTTTAACTTTAGCTGCAATCTAATAATAGCCACTTGCTAAACACACAAAAACTGAAATATCTTGCAGGTCCTTAAAGTTTCTGTAGCATCACTTAGAATCCCTGCATGGATAGGATTGCACATTTAAAGCTTTGTGATCATAAATCACTTCCATCTGTGAGAGACTGTGGACATTAAATGAAATATGATCATGAGACTGTCCCAGGCAGCTGCTTCTGAATTCCAGCTTAGCTTTAAGCTGTGCCTCTGCTTGATCCTGAGTTACATTCTAAGGACAACTTACAAATGTAATGCACACTTGAGAATCCATTTGAGAGCTGGGGAAATGTTTTAAGAACAATCCTGGGCTTTGCTTTTGTTTTGCAGCTGTGGAATTAGACCCTCACTATATCAGAGCTTTGCTGAGGAGAGCAGAACTCTACGAAAAAACAGAAAAATTAGATGAAGCTCTGGAAGATTATAAGGCAGTCCTAGAAAAAGACCCCTCAGTTCATCAAGCCAGAGAAGCTTGCATGGTAAGCTTAAGCCTTTCAGTGAACTTTGGCCTAACTTATTTATCATTATTTTAGTTCAGCTTCACACCAGTGAACCTGCAATGGATTCTGCCTCAGAAGGAAAAAGAAACTCACGTGCATCACCTGCAAATTTGTCTCTAAACCCACACTGGATCTGTTGTTACAAAAATCTTTTTGAAAGGCTTAATTGTTTTAAGTCTCCATTTGGGAAAATAAATCATTAGCAGTGATTCTGCCCCCCTTTTCCCCACACTGTGGTGTTGTAAGTGACAGATTAGGAACAGCTTTTATGGCATATTAGGCAAGAAACCTAGCCTGGAATGATTTCCTGGGGGACTGGATCAGTTGCACTGATGGCAGAAAATATTCTGCTTAACTGTGTGAGTGCTGTTGGTGGTGAGGGGTGATCCCATAAAACAGCTGAGCTCCCATAAAGGTCCTGCTGCCTCTGGAGCTGGGCTGGGGCTGCCCCTGGGCCAGGAACAGCTCCCCAGGGAATGGGCACAGCCCAGAGCTCCAGGAGGGTTTGGACACTGCTCCAGGGATGCCCAGGCTGGGATTGCTGGGGGTCTGTGCAGGGCCAGGAGCTGGGCTGGATGATCCTGGTGGTCTCTTCCCACCGAGGATAATCCAGGATTCTGAGTCAGACCCTCAGGGGTGGCTGGTTCTGTTCAGGCTGGTTGGAACCCCAACACTGTCCCTGGACCTCTGCAAAGCCAGGATTTTCTCTCAGTGGCTGTGCCCTGATGATCCCACAGCAGAGCCCTTGCCCAGCCCTAGAAGGGAATCTCCAGCAGTGCTGCTGCTCCTCTGGCCATCCTTCAGGCCCAGTTCAGAATGCTCAGTGTTTATTCCTGATCTCTGGGCAGTGCAGAGGGTGGGGGTTCACCCCCTCCTGCTCCCTGAGCTCCCTTGGCAGAGCCTTTGGCTGCAGAACCCTTTGGACAAAATCCCTTCAAATTACCCTGCCCTGGCATTTGGTCTGCTCTGCCTTGAGCTGGTCCTTGTCAGATGTGAGGGAAGAAGCAAACTATTGAGACTGAAGCTTAAAACTCCCTTCTTGAAAACCTGTTAAGGAAATCCTGACAGCTGTGATTTTACACTTTTCAAATATTTATCATAAATCTCTAAATTTCTTAATAAAACCCCCAAGTTTCAGCTGTTGACTCCACATACCTGGTTACATCTCTAACCTGGAGGAGGCTGAGAAGCTTTGCTCTGTTGTGAGGTAAAAGTGTCTCTGCTTTGCAGGAATATCACAGGATCTTTTCCCCCTCACTGGCAATGGAAATGATGCCTCAAGAAAATCTGCAAATGGGTTTCATTCACAGTTAAGCAAATCTTCCTCCTCCCTGCCCACAGGAATGATCTCACACTGCTCTAGGGAATGTCATGCCCCTGTTAAACAACAGATTAAAATATGAAATGCACAATAGTTCTTTGATTCCTGATTTGGTACCTGCTCCAATACTCGAGCACTGTTTGTATGTCAGGAGTGCAGAGCTGGGGTTCTGATTTCAATCCTCAGTTATTTTTGATTTTTTCAATGCCAGACTAAACAGTTTGGACTGATCATGTTTGTGCTCAAATCACCCCTATTGCTGCTTTCCCAGAAAGTTTCATTATATGGAAGCAATGGTTAGGTTTGGGTTTTCACAGGTGTGTAACTGTTGGGAGAATTTCAGCCTCCACTCAGTGTTTGAGGGATTTTAGGGGAGATGAAGTGATTTCCCAGAAGCAGCTGTACTTTGGGATAAGTATCACAGACACCAGATAAAAATGGGTGTCCAAAAGGGCATTCCTGGAGTGGGAGATGCTGAGGCTCTGCATTAGCAGTGTTCAGAGTCTGGAGTAGGAACTGCACACCAGGATTTGTGTCTGTCACTGCTGATGTCCAAAATGGGAGCATTAGTGAAAGCAGGGATCTGATTCCAGTTTTTCTCTCTCTCCACAGAGATTACCACAGCAAATTGAGGAGAGGAATGAAAAATTAAAAAAAGAAATGTTGGGTGAGTAGTGTGTACTTCCATAAAAACCCTCATGATCTACTAGAAAAAAACCTGCATTAATAGAATCTCTTGTATAAAATTTAAAGGAGCTAAATCTGAAAGGAAATATTTGTTCAGTGTTAAACAAAATTCCTGATCTCTTTGTAGTTCTCAATTGCTTGGTTTCACCTTCAGTAAATTGGAGACAAGGAATTCTCCCATGCAGAAAAAGCCATGAGTTCCATTTAAAGAGAGAAAACTTAAAACCTTCTAGAACAATTTCATATTGATGTATGTAAGAGCTGGGGAAGATTGTTTGACACAGCTCAACTGCTCAGCCCTTTCTCCCTGCAAATAAACCCTCAGAGCAAACATTCCCATGAAAGGGATAAACCAGGGCTTTCACTAAACCTGTGCCTAAAGGAACTCCCCCAGCTGGAATAACTGGGGATGTTTGATCTGGGGGCTGAAGGAATAAATGTGATTCTTTCTGTAGCACTTCCAGCCCAGAGACCTCCAAGTGTTCGTGTTTGTCTTGATTTATTCAGCATTTCACTGCCTTGATTTATTCAGCATTTCATTGCTGTTTGGTTGGAGGCTGAGTTGGATCTAGCCAGGGTTAGCACCAGGAGTGGAATTACAATTCCTAAGGCAGTGTTTGGTGGGAAGGGAAGGCAGTGTTTGGCTGTTCTGCAGAAAATCAGGTTAAACAAACTCAGCCTGTCTTTCACATTGATTCTTAATATATTTGGGAAGAAGAGACTGTTTCAGCTTATGCTGACGTTTTTCTGTAATTTCTTTCCTGCAGCCTCTGATTTGCTCTGGCTTTGTTCTGCTCTGACCTAGCAGTGTCAGTGAGGCTTTGCAGAGCTTTACAGGATCAGAGTCTGCTTCCCCCATTGTGCTGAGAACAAGCCCCAAATAAATCAGGTTAGGGGTGATGGGGCTATAAATAAATGACAAATGCAGAAAATCTCCGGAAGGATCAGGCCCATTGGTAGGACATGGCATGGGTTTCAGCACAAAGTAATATGAAAATAAGTCCTGATCTTTGCTGAACTCTAAAGGGCCTCACTAATCACAAGGGATTTGGCTGGAACAGTAAATCCAGCCCCTGCATTGCTGGGTTTTTTTCCCTGGATGTCAGACTAGGTGGGATCTCTTTTAACAGTGTTAATACTTTAAAAGTGGCAGTTGGGATTTCAAAACTGGGCTGGGCTTTTGGGAAGCACTTCAGACTGTTTCTGTCGGGATTCTGGAGAGAGAAATCCCTTCTCAGTGATGTCACACAAGGAGTTCAAACAGCTGGAGAGCCAGAGTGAGAGCAGGGTAGGACAACACAGAACCTGTGTTCACCCCCAGCCTCGTGTGTGACAGGGTTGTCACAGCTCTGGTTAAGTGACAGTGATGGTGGCAGTGGTGGCTGTGGCTGGCACACAAACTGAGGGGTTTCTGTAAAACATTCTCCTGAAGTGAAGTCAGGAGTGTGGGCAGCCCCTTCTCCCGAGTGCTCCAGGTTCCCTGAGTGCTGTTAAGGGAGGCAGTGGTGATGCCATGGAGGAAGGAAACACTTCCCAAGGTTTGCAGAGTGCTGCAGCTCTGTCTGAGGTCAGGAAAGCCCTGGAGAGGATGGATGGGAGTTCAGGAAGGAGTGGGAGAAGAGAAACTCGATGGAATGTGGTGGTTCCAAGATTCCTTTGGATTGTCTTGTTGTACAGTGAATTTGTTTGAAGCTGTTCCCACTTTTCCACCCTTTCTGATGGCATTTCCCACTGCCAGGATGGACCTGGCTCATGGCACTGTGGCTGGAGCTGGGTGACTGGGCTTGGGCAGTGCCAGGGGGACATTCCTGCCTTCCCAGGGGGCAGCTCAGGTGCCTGGGTTGTGTTCCAGACTTTTGGGCTCCAGCACAGCAGGTCTGAGGCATCCTGACAGTTCCAGGCCAGGCCTGCTCCAGGAGCACTTACTCCAAACTGAAATTAGGAACAGTGTCCCAGTTTGTGCTTTGGCTCCTTTGGATATTGAGCTGATCCTCAGTCAGTGAATTGGCCTGTCCTGGTTTTGCTGAGCTTTTATTCTTTCAACTCAAACAAGGCCTGGGTTGCCCAACCATCTCCCACTGTCATGAAACTGGAGCTGTGTACAAACAAAGCCAGATAAATGGAGTGCATCCTCCTCCTTCCCAAGTGTGTTTCCTGTTTCCCAGGGCTGCAGCTCATTTCTGTCAGAGGCTGAACCCCCTGTGCAGTGCTTGTGTGTAAATAATCCAGAGCACACATTCCTGGCTGGATTTTCCTTCTGGCCCATGTGACTGCTGAGGCTGATGTCACCAGAAAAATCCTGGTTTGTGGCCAGGCCAAGCCCACTGGTGCTGTGTGTCCCCAGGGATCTCTTTTTTGCAAGGCTGACATCTGTATCTCAGTTCTTGCCATGTTTTGATCAGCTCCTCTGCCACTGAAGTCAGGATGAAGGGACCTCTGAGTTCTCATCAAAGAGAGCTGGACTTGGAGCAGGAGCTTTCAAATCCAAGTGGCTTTTCCCTCTGTACCTCATGAGCATCCTCTGCCCCAGTGACTGAGGATGGGAGGTTTTGTGGGAGGTTTTGTGTTTCTCTCCTTAAAGCCAACGATTTGCAGTCTTGTTTAGAGACTTTTATAATTATTGTGATATCTGGGACCCCTCCTCTGGGGAGAGAGTGTGAGGAGAGGGGAGCTTTGGAATGGTTTTAGCAATTTGGGGGCCAGAGCTCCTCACCTGGGCCTTCCTGTCCAAAAGAGATTTTTCCATCTACCTGAGATCAGCAAAGACATTTATTAAGCTTTGTGCCTAAAGAATTATGGGGTTTGTTTGTTTTTTTTTTTTTTTTTTCAGCTATGTTGTGTTTGCAGCTGAGCTGCTAAACCCCAACCCTGCACAAGGTGATTTTAAGTAGTTAAATCAGAGCCAAATTACAGTTACAGTTCAGTCCTCATTTACCATTTAGGGAAGGGAGAAGGATTTGTCCTTGCTCTTTTAATTGCTTAAAAATGTTGGTAATACAAGAAGTTACACAGAGAAGAGACCTCATCAGGAAATTTGTCTTTTCTCCAAAAGAATTCTTTACACAAGCAAGATGGAGCTTTTCAACTTCCAAACCCCACATTAACACCAGCAACTAAGCCAGAATTATTGCCAAAAAGACTGAATAGCAATTAATTTTGGCTGTTACATCTTAATGTAAATTGTGAGTAATCTTTTCCTGCATCTGCCTCTTTCAATAGGGTGTTGAATTGCAGTTTAGGTGAGTAATGAATCACAGACTTCTGAGCCCTAAATTGATTTTTACAGATCTGTTTTCTTGTTAACCTCTGAATATTTGCTTTGATGAAAAACCTGAATGTGCTGGAGTTGCAGGTGGAAAATAAACAGGGTGTGTTTGAAAGAAAAAGAGCAAAATGTGTGAGAATAAGGGCAGAGGGAGGAGAGGCTTGGGGACAGGCAGTGTTGGAGGCTGGGCAGCCTCTGCAGCTGAGTCCCAGCTCCACGTGGTGCCTTTTCCTTCCTCCCAGCACAGGCTCTGAGGGAGCTTTTCTTTGGGAGGGGGTTGCAGTTCACTACAGCCCTTAATTTAGGGCTGAAAGGAGCTGTGGGAGGAGGAGACAGAGCTCCCCTACAATGCTGGCTCTGTGTGTGCCAGGACAGCAGCAGCAGCTCCGGGCTGGAGTGCCCGGAAAAGCCAAGGCTTTCTTCTGCCTCATTAACAATTAATTCAGTGTGGCTGCCCCAGAGCCTGCCTGGGGAGGGACAGAGCAGGAAGGTGAGCTGGGATGTGCTGCTGGAATTATCACAAAGCCCCAAATCCATGCTGTGCTGGGGAGCTGCTCCAGCTGCAGGGTGGATCCCGAGGCAGTCAGGGGCTGTTTATGGGTTTGGAAAAGAGCATCCAGCTCCCTGCAATTGGAAAAAACCTTTCCAGTGTCCTGCCAGGCAAGCTCTGCTCTCCTGCCCAGCTGCAGGGCTGGGGGGCTCCAGCCATGCCAGATTCTGCAGGATTCTCCACTGAGACACTGCTCACCCCAGACCTGAAGCTCAGCCCTGGCCAAATGTTTGTCCAGAAGTACCAAAAAACCTCTTCACATCACTCAGACAGATGTTACCAAAATGGTTTTATAGCCAAAACACTTTCAGGGTGCTGCATAAAGGGATGAATATCATAGTTAATTTATCTTCATCAGGTGTACTTTAAAAAAACCCTCAAATATACACAAAGAGGTTCATTCTACCTGAGCTGCTGCTGGACTGATTTTGGCCACACATCCCTGAACCACCTCATCTGTGAATTCCCATTTAAAAAATCAAGTTGAAGGAAATTTGTGTCTCCCCACCCATTTGCTTGGTGGGCCCAGGGGTAAGGTTATCTTTTTCCAGACACTGGGAAGAAATCCTTCCCTGGCAGGGTGGGCAGGCCCTGGCACAGGTGCCAGAGCAGCTGGGGCTGCCCCTGGATCCCTGGCAGTGCCCAAGGCCAGGCTGGACAGGGCTGGGAGCAGCCTGGGACAGTGGGAGGTGTCCCTGCCATGGCAGGGGTGGAATAGATGATTTGTAAGGTCCCTTCCAACCCAAACCATTCCAGAGTTCACTGCTCCAATGTGTCCTTGCCCCAGAAGCCCAGGTGAGGTGAGCACAGTGCCAGGGGGTTCTCAGGACTCCAACCCCTCCAGGCAGGAATAGCTGTGGCATTCCCAGGTGTTGTTCCAGGCCTTTGGCTGCTGCAGCTGCTCAGTGGATTTTCCATGGCAGCAATTGCTGTTGTCACACTCAGCTCCCAGCAAAACAAAACCCATTCCCTGAGGATCAGTGCAGGTGGGAGCTTTTGCCTGGAGAGGCAAACCTTGAGAAGGCTTCAACTTGTCCAAATTTCTGCTTTTCCTTTGGGAAATCTACAGTTCTGCATTGAAACCAGGAGGAAAAGAATGTTTTTCTATGAAAACTGACCATTTTCTTCCCTTGTGTTGTCATGCCAGGGGGTTGTGTTCAGCCAGCAGTGAAGTTCCTAGCTCACTTTATCTATTCTGTAATTTCTATATAGGATCTTTTTAAAGGATGTCCTTTTGTTGTCCTTCCCCTCTTACAGCTGTAGCAAGATCCATTTTCCAGAGTCAGGAATCACATGTGATCCATATACTGACAGGACTTCATTAACTCTCATACTCTCTGGATATTGAACAATGATTTTTAATTCCTGCTAGGAGCCTAAATAATAGAGATTTCCTCAGCATTTACCTGTGCTGGATAAATCAGCAGGGCTGGGCTGTAGTTGGGTGTAATTCCTTGGGAGTTTTGCTGTGCTCAGCTCTCACTGTGTTCTCTTGGAATGTCACTGCAGGCAAACTGAAGGATCTGGGCAATTTGGTCCTGCGCCCCTTTGGCCTGTCAACAGAGAACTTCCAGATCAAACAGGATTCATCCACTGGCTCCTACTCCATCAACTTTGTTCAAAACCCCAACAACAACAGATAACATGGATTCAGTGTGGCTCTGCACATCCCATGCCAGGATCCAGCAAACCAACACCCCTCCTCCCCCAGGGCAAGAGGAGACTCAGCAAACTCATCTCCCAGCTTGTGAAATTATTTGCAATGTGGGTGTAAAGCAACTCACTCAACTTCTCATAGTGATAACTGTGTCCAGTGTGTGATTTATTCTTTTTTTTTAATTTATTTTTTCCCCTTCCCTTGCGGTGTTTGGCTTTTCCAAGAGGCAGTTCCTTGGTTTGGCCCACTCAGAGCTGGCAGCAGCAGCTCAGGGGAATCCAAAGGCTGGAACAAAGGCTGGTGGTGTCCTGGGAATGGGGAGATGCAGCAGCAGCACTGCCCCACCTTAGCTGGGTGGGACTGGCCCCCCTGGACACAGCTCTGCCCTGGAATCATGGATCTCCTAATAAAGGCTTGGTACTTCTGCTCTTGGGCTTGTGAGGTTCTTGCCTGGGCTGAGCCCTCCCCGAGGGGGGGTTTGCTGTCAAAGGTCCCACAAATAACACCTGGCAGGACATCCATAGGAAGCAGTGGGTTTTTTGGCCCTGCTTGCAGCAGTGTTGTCATTTAACTTCATGCCACCCTTCCAGCAGTTTGTTTACTGGGTATTAATTTTTTCTGAAGGCAGCAATGACATTTTGTGCCTCCCTCTCCATCTGCACACCTTGTAAAGGTACCTCCAAATGAAATGTGATTGTCTGAGATCCATTCGTGTTGCAGGGATGCACGGGAGCTGATTGCAGAGGGTCTCCACAGTAACTGCACCTGGAGGACTTGGAAGTATTTCTAGAATGAGATGACTTCTGAGGTCCCTTCCAGCCCAAGCCAGGCCTTGATATAAATATAAATATAAGTATAAATATAAATATATGTGTATATATATTTGTATGTTCTGTTGTGGTTCATTCAGGTTTTGGAGAAGGTGCCTTTTGTAATTCCTGCTTTCCTGGGGTTTATCAGTGCTGAAGTGCTTACACTGGAGGCAGATTCTGCAGTTGTCTCCATGCAGATTTCAGTAGATGATTTAATTAAATAATTAGCAGTGGCTGCCTTGGCTATTGGGTGTCATCTCCAATTCATTTCAGGAAGTCTCTGTGTGTCTGAAATTCAGGAGCTTCAGCCTTTCACTGAAAGGAAAAGCCTTTCCAGGCACAGCAGGTTTGGTGCTTTAATGTCATTTTTGTCTCTGCAGCTGTGCAGAGGTTTTTTTGATTGTTAAAACTCTGTCCTGCTGCATTTTTAGTTTAGTTTTAGTTTAGAGCTGGGCTTGGAGTCAGATGAGCTGTGAAACCTCTGCGGCCTGAGCTGAGCTCTGCAGGGAAGGCTCAGTGGCTTGGGATTAGTAGAAATGTTAATAATCCTCCCTAAAACCTGGAGCAGTGCAGAGCAAAGGTGCCCAGGTGCTGCAGGGAGCCCTGGGCAGCACCAGCTGGCCCTGGTTCCACTCACCTGCAACATCCAGCACACCCCTGGCACGGACAAAACTGGAACCACTTTGGAACCACTCTGGATGCTTTAAATTTTAATTTTTTTTTTTTAATTAGTTAACATTTCCTTGCTCTGACCAGTGGGTTTCTGTCCCTGCCCACACTGTGTGCAGTGTCACTCACCCGTGGCTGGCTCTTGTGCCCAGTTACACCAGTGGCCTTTTCCAACCTGCTGCTTCAAGGACATGATTTCTCTTCCTTCCACTCTGTTCCTGCTTCACCCCTTTGAAGGCCTGGGGAGCTGCAAATATTCCTTCCCAGCTGGAGACTGGGGAATTTCTGGGAAACAGAAACACAACAAAGCTTTTGAATTTCCTACCTGCTGTGCAAACACATCATCAAATGATTGTGCAACTCCCCTGCAGGATGCCTGATGTGCACCTGGAGTTTTCCAATGAAGGGAAGGGCAAAGGAAGCAGGACTGCAGCTGATTAGTGTTTGTAATTTAATTGGATTGTGTGAAAGTCACTGGGAGTTGGGCATGCTGGTACTGAGAACTCAAACCTCCAGGTCATCCCTCCCTCCTCAGGGCCACTCTCCAGCTGGACCAGAAACCTCTGGCAGGTGTTATCTGCCACCACAGCAAGTTCTCCTCTAGGCAAAATTCCAGTTAATTGCCTGAAAGTCCTTTTGCATTGTCCAAATCCTGAACAAGTGCATGTGTCTTGCTTTTGATTTTTAAGTGTTTTTTTAATGTCTAAACTAGTCCTCACAGCTGCCACCAGTAAAATAACTGGTGCCTCCTCCTGGTGTTACTGGCCACAACCCAGGGAGTGCCAGGGAGCTTTGAGTCACACTTGTTGGATTTACAACCTCTAATAGGAAAAAACTGTTTTATGAAACACAATCTTTTAAATATAAATGCTCCTAACCCAAACAGTTCCTTGCTCAAGTGTTCCAACAGTTACTCACCCTCCTGGTAACCAGCATGTGCCTCCTTTCCAGCTGGAGTTGTCCATCCTCAGCTCCTGCCTTTGTTCCTCCTTCCTTTGCCTGCCAAACACAAAACCTTTCAGTAGCTGGCCTTTCCCCTGAGGTGTTTGCACAGAAATAAAGGCAATGTTGGTCCTGCCCATGAGCTGGGTTAGATCTCTCCCTACAAAGAACTTTCTCCAGTTGTGACACTTGTGGCTCAGACCTTCCATTTTTTGACACCAGAACTGACAGTGGGGTTTGACCCTGCTTTATGCAGAGCTTCCCACTCACTCCTCTGTTTGTCCCCTCAGAGACTTTAATCCTTTTGGCTGCAGATGGACTGAGGTTAGGAATCCACGGATTGCCAGGATGGTTTGGGCTGGAAGGGACATTGAAGCTCATCCAGTCCCACTCCCTGCCATGGGCAGAGACACCTTCCAGAGACCAGGGACACCTTCCAGAGACCCTGGAAGATGTTCCAGTTTCCTCCAAGCCCTATCCAACCTGGCCTCATTCCAAATCCTGCTCATGAGTCCCAAGGCCTGGCCCTCAGAGGAGCTGAACACCTGCAGTTCCCTCCATCCCACCAAAGATTTGGAGCATTTAACATCTCCTAAAAGATAGAAAAAGCAGCTCCCCAGTTCACATCTTCAGCTCTGTCTCCCAAAACCCCAGGCCCAGCAGGATCCAAAATCTCCCCCAGCTCATATCGTGTGACATTCAGGATTTGACAAAGCACCGAGCTTGGAAGTCCAGTCCTTGCCTCCTTGATTAGCACAAAACTTCCTGGGATCTACCTGCCCCTGGTTAGCACAGCCCCAGCCTGGGAGAGAGGAGAAGCTGCTGGTCACCAGTTCCTGGGCTTTAATTAGCTGTGTTATTCCCAGGGGATTACTGCTGCAGCCAAGAACCAATTACACCCCAGTGCCCCCTCTCCAACACGGGCAAAGATGTGCTGGGGCACATTTAATGTGCAGCATTCATAGGTTGCTCATTCACAAGCTTTCCCTGTTTGGATGAATCCCAACATTTTCTTGCTCAGCAAACTTTTTCCCACCCCGGGCAGGGCTGTGACTGCTGGGGGGGCTCTGGACAGTGCCTGGCACAGGAATTGTGGCACTAAGCCAGAGGCATCACTGCCTACCCTGACAAAGATTAAGGGCTCTAAGTCAACTGAAAATTAAAATAAACCCGTTTTTCCCTGATTCTGCACGTTCAGTGGGAATCTCCCAATTGGAAACCATCTGCAGCTGCAGCCTGGACTCCCCAGAACTGCGTATTTCTCCCCCGTTGTTTCTCAAGGAGACAATTTACAAATCCTGCATTCCCTAAATGGATGCAGCTGGATTAGGTTTGCCTTTCCCGGCCTGGCTGGGCCCAGTGCTCTGCTCCTGCTTCCCAGGACTCCCTGCCTGCTGTCCCTGGGCTCCGGGCAGTGTCCGGGAGGGCGTCAGGCTCCAGGAGCAGCTGCTGAGCAGGACTGAGCCCCGGGCAGCCACGGAGCCGGGAAGGATCCGGGAGGAGCCGTGCCTGCTCTGGGATAAGCACTCGCTGGCCGGTGTGGCTTTTGTTCCCGTCCCTGGCGAGTGCAGTGCAGCACCCCCTCCTGCAGACACTGCAGGGAACAGGGATGGCAGGCAGAAGGGGAAATGCTGGTATCTGGTCTGGGCGGTGGCTGCTGGAAGAGCTTCCCAAGTGTATTCCCGAGTGGTGCTGGCGAGTGCCCAGCAGGTCCCTGGAGAGGCAGCGGGGCCAGGGCTTTTCTAACTGTGTTTGTCCTATTTCCACAAGCTCCTCTGGCTGTGACCCTCCATCCTGGGGCACTTCTCTGTCTGAGGGAGGGAGAACTGCAGTATTTGGGAACTCAGGGAAAGGAGGAGGCTGGGAGCTCACGGATTTCCTGCCCATGGCTCCAGCCCTGAGCTGCCCTTGAAGTGGCAGTTCTCGCTGTGCCCCAACACATTTGTGTCCCTGCTCCCAGCTGGAATGCAGCTGAGGCCTTGGAACCTGGAGCCAGCAGCAGGTTTTCCAAGGCAAGATGCAGTGATGGCTCCTGACAGGATCCTGCAGTGTTAATGCAGAGGGGTGTGAAGTCCAACCCCCCCAGTTCTGCTCTCACAGCTCATACCCAATGCTGCCTTTTTAAAGGCAACCACAGCCAAGTGAGAGAATCACAGAAGCATCATCCCCATCCATCTGAGCAGTGTCAGTATTCCTGGGGTTTTATCCTTAGCATGGCCCAGTATCCATTCCTGAACACTCTGGGGCCCCCGGCCCCTTCCCCTGACAGCTCAGAGCCTTCAGTGTCTGGATGAACCCTCCAGCAGGAACAGCCTCACTTAATATTTAATGACCAAGACAACCACAGTCAGAAATTCCGGTCCCCAAGCTCTTAAGATGCAGAGCTCAGCTGAAAATCTGGATTTCAAAATTGGAACTACCCCTCCTGGGCTTGGAATATTTACCCCGAATACAGAACATGCCAAAAACCTCTGCAGGGGTGCCCAGTCTGCCGAGCTTGTGCTGCAAACCCAGCAAGGAAGGCAAAACAAAGAGCAGAGAGACACTCAAGGGAAAAGCAGGAGCAGAACCATAAAAGCAGGATATGGAATGTGAACAAACCCCACGGCATGACCAGCAGACAACAGGAGCCTTTTCCTGGCTCCCTGCTCTGCCTGCAGAACACGACAAGGAGAACAAATCCCAAGACAACTGGAGCAAGGACAAGGGAGGAGGACACAAAGCCACGGCAGTGAGGGGGAGCTGGTGCCAAGGGCTGGGTTCTGCCCAGGGGCTCGAGTTGGTGCCAGGGGCTGGATTCTGCCTGAGGGGCTCGAGTTGGTGCCAAGGGCCGGGTTCTGCCCAGGGGCTCGAGTTGGTGCCAGGGGCTGGATTCTGCCTGAGGGGCTCGAGTTGGTGCCAAGGGCCGGGTTCTGCCCAGGGGCTCGAGTTGGTGCCGAGGGCCGGGTTCTGCCCAGGGGCTCGAGTTGGTGCCAGGGGCTGGGTTCTGCCTGAGGGGCTCGAGTTGGTGCCGAGGGCTGGGTTCTGCCCAGGGGCTCGGCGCTGGCGCTGCTTCCCTTGGAGCAGAGGGATGAGCCCTTCCCCAGGTGCCGCAGGCTCAGCACCCAGCACACCTCCCCTGCCACGGAATCCTCCCAGCCTGGGCCGTTCCCAGCTTCCCACAAAGTCCTCAAGCACAGAAGGGCCTCTCCACGCAAACCCGGCACTGTCCGTGAGGCAGATGAGCCCAGGGACCCCGAGGGAATCGGGAGCCCCTCGAGCCCGGCCGGGCCTCACCCGAAATGCTCCCAAACAGCCGGGGTGTGACAGCGTGAGTTCCCAGTGCCACTGTCACCATTCCCTTCAGCAATGGCCCTGTTGGTCTCACCCTGCAAGATCTAAGCTCTGCCCCCTCACACTTGGGATGGGAATCTCTCCAAAGGCCTCGTGCCAGAGCTGCACTTTTGCCCGCATTAAGCGTCGCCCTTTTGATGCCCGGGGGCAGCAGCAAACGCCGTTCGAGGGGCCTTGTGTGGGCCCTGGGTCACCTTTATCCCTTTGCCAAGCGCTGGAGTGAGGATTAATCCATGGAGTAATTGCAGAGCTCTGAAATCTGCCCGGCCAACCTCTCTCGCGGCTCCGTCCGCACAGCGCTGCTGCCAAGTCCGTGTCACAAAGGAGAAGCCATTAGCGAGCAATTACACTCCAGCAGGATTTCCCCGCCTAATGAGGATCGCCGGCTCGAGAGGAACTGCTGAAGGCTGAGGGAATAATGAGAGAAAGGGGATGGGAGTTCCTGTAATCCCGACAGAATGAGAAACAACCATGAAGGAAAAGAAAACCATCTGCCGGAGCCGTGCTCGGGCCGCAGCCAGATGCGGGTGTTTGTCACAGCGCTCCCAAAGCACCCCAGGCTGAGCCAGCAGCACTTCACAGTAAATTCGATTTTGGGGAAAACCTCCTCATTATCCACAGCAGGTCACTGCAACAACCCCTTCCCAGCAGGGTTAGTACCTCTGGGTGACCCACCAGCTCCTGGCATCCTCTGTGCCATAAAACCACCCTGTGCCATAAAACCACCAATGCTTCCTGGAAATCTAAACTTCCTAGAAATCAAGTTAACTCGAGCAGCATATTTTTTCTTTAGCCCAGGAGCTCAACTCATCTTAGGGAATCTTTCTTTACAGTACCAAAATGCAAGTGGAAAAAAGGTGTATAAATGTTGCCTTCTATTTGATGGGAAAGGGCAGTTCCAGAGTCTGCCATTCCATAGAATCATGGAACCACGAAGGTTGAAAAAGAGCCTTTCAGATCATCAAGTCCAAGCACCAACCCAACACCACCAGGTATTCTGGAAAAATACTTGCTGGCATGGCCCTCCTTTGAGCGCAGTGGGATGGAGCTCTGGAACAGAAATTACCTCTCCAGCACCACCTGATCCCTGCTCCAGGGCAAGGAAACACAGCTGAGGACAAGGCAATTCCTCCCTGGATGGAGAAATCCCCTGTACACTTACCTGTGAGGGCAAGCCTTGTCTGAAACTGTGAGAACTCCATAAAAAACAGCCCAAGGACTGCAGGAGCCCCTTCCCACGGCATCCCCTCCTCCTCCTGGGACTGTGGAGCCACCAGGGCTTCCTTGGATCTGTCTCTACCACACCATCTTTTCTTACTAATTACAATTTTTCCTACTGCTTTGGGAAGCATCCAGCTGGCTGAGCATGGCTTGGGATCTTTCAGCCACTGTGGTGAAAGGTGAGGTTAGGTAGAGACTTGTCAACGTGATGGAATTCCAGCAGTGGACCAGCAACCTGAGTTTAATCTTTGTTTAATCCAGAAAAACCACTTCTGACATAAATCAAAGGCTTTGGGGTCAAGGACTAATAAAGCCAGAAAGTTAAAGACATCAAAACATTATTTCCCTTTAAAAGAGCACTGAAAAAAATCAAGGCTTTATTTGAATAAATGTTACACAACATTCTTTATCATTTTTACTTCTCAGCAAACCTTAAAGGGTGAATCAGATTTTCCTCATTCAAGTCTACAAAATGAAAGAGGCATAGTGACCATTCAATATACAGACAAGAAGGTAGCACGGAGCAAAGCTTAAATATTAAGCAACTAAAGCAAAAAAGTGAAAAGCAATACATTACTGTCACTCTCTCTCATTAGAATATCCCTGACAATTTCATTTCCAAATGAAAATGTGGTTTCCAACGCAATGCTGGGAAAAGCAAGGCAGACATGAGCTCCCTTGGATGCTATTTGCTCTTTACCCATATTCTCCAGTGCACACCTGCATCCCTTGGGTTAATCCCTCCTGGTTCAGCTGCTGTGCTCAGGGAGGGGAGGAGAGCCCTGGGGGATCCGGGGGCACAGCCAGGCACTACCGGCTTCCAAAACAACAGCAGGCACTCCTCAATGCCATGTGCAACAACCCTGCCACCACAGTCCCGGGCCTTTTTCCTGAGCAGAAACTGGTTTGTGCCATGTGGTTTGGTGGCTTTTCTGTTTGGTTTTTTAGGGGGGGGGTGCTGGGGACAATGTACCTGATTAGGCCAAGCCCCCATCCATTGTCAATCCAAGCGGAGGTGAAAGGCTGGCACGGACCCGGCACCAAGGCACCCCTTTCCTCATTCACATGTCTCAAGCTTTCAGTTCTAGTTCACATCCCAGGCCCTGAGCAGGACCAGACTGCTGGGCCTCTTCCACTGGTGAAAAGGAAAAGCACTGTAGAACAAATATTCATCCAAATTTAAAAAAAAAAAAAAAAAGTTTGTACTTAATGGTGAAATCGTTATGGCAAACGGTACAATTTGAATGCACTGCACAGCATTGTACAGCCTGTTTTAAAAAAGTAGGTAGTGAATATTCAATTTCTGCATTTATAAATAAAGAATTTAGCTCTGAAAAGCAGACACTGAAGCAGCACAAAGCACGAGCTGCCACACACTCAGTGTGTGAATCCCTGATGGGCCTGGCTGGGGTTTGGGGGCCTGTCCCAGCCTGTCACTTTCCCCCTCTCCGATTGTTTAACGAGTATAAACCTGTTGCCAATGACAGAGTTGTCCTAACTTCAAATTTTATGTGGTTCATTCAGGCTCCAGACACGAAGAAATTGTCTTTGTGCTGACCCAGAGGCCCCCTTGGAAAAGTCCCTCTGGTTTTAAACGATCCAGACAAAGACACTCTATTTTCTCCAATTGAATCAGGATATCAGTAAGGAGGAAAAGAGTCTCCTACAAGTCCTTTCATCTCTACAGAAACAGAAATTTGATTTTTAGTAGATTATGTGCACACTTTCATATCTTCAAAACAAATATTTATTTTCCTGGGTTACACAATAAATCCCCTGCTAAGAACTTTAAAGAAATGGTTCTGCCAAGACAGTGTGCACACAATGGAAATAATTAGTGACAAATAAATTAATATTTAATAACTCAAGATTTCAGCAGCGTGTCCAGCATTCCCAAGCTCCATTGAAGTCAGTCTTACCCAAGACCTTTCTGGGAGGGGAATAAAATGGATAAAAACCCAGTGGGTTTCTTTTTTTTTGATTTACAGCTTTTCAAAGAAGTCAACGCAACTCAGATCAACAACCATCAGAAACTCTAATAAAACCTTTGCTCTCTACTAGTTACCTATCTGAAAAATATTCATGTCAAAAGGAAAAAATAACCCATGATTTGAAATAGAAATGCCATCCCAATGAATCACTCTCCATTCATGATTCCCATCCTGTTATGGATTATAAGCAAAACGCTGCTCTCTGCCTTGTAGCCCCTCTCAAGGTTATTTCACAACCCTCAATTCCCTAAGTGTTACAATAGCATAAATAAAATGCAACCATATTCACACAGAAGGAGCTTTCCCATAAAACAGAGATCCATGGAGTTTGTGGTCACTGTCCTTTCCATCAGCTCTATGGGAAATGTTGGTCTCAATAGCAGGACTGTTCATATTTCACAATACAACTGGGTTCGGACATGCTTTGATCACAGATCACAGCTCTGCTAACACCTGCACTAAATACTAACTAAGCCTCAGAGAATGGAAAATTGCAATGCTAAAGTCAAGAATTAAAAGAAAAGTTCAAAAGTTACAGTCAACTTCCCAGGCAAATTGGCTCCGTCACTGGCACCTCTCAAAACATACAAACGTGACTGTCACATTACAAAAACCCCAGTTATCTGCAGTGAGTCTTCATCCTAATAATTCAAGTGGTTCCTTGCATGTAAGTGTCATAGAGTCTTTCGTCATTTCATGCGTCATTTATTGCAAAAAAGTTTTATAAAATATTTCCTAACATCTTTTGAAATTTTAAGGAAAATGTACATTAGGTACAGGTGCCCTAACGGTGCGAGGGGGAGCTTTAACATCTTTTACCCCCTTTCCCCTTCAAAAAAATGTTTACTACTTGGTGAAGATTTCAGAGGAAAAATAGGACAAGTCAGTCTCAGATTTCTCTCAGTCCTGATGAGCTGGTGCTCTTCGTGGCAGTGTAGTGAGGTTCCATAAAAACAGCGGGTCATTAGTGTCTCTGAGCTGAAAAGGGGAGAGAAAGGGAACATGGTTAAATGTCTTCCAGTACATATTGCAAAAGTAGGTAAAGCAAAAGCTGAGGTGGCCAGAAAAGTTACTGGCTCACCTGCTTTGTGCATCGTGTGCAGAAGACAAAAAATAGATTGACATTATCACAAGACAGACACCAGTGAGCAAACTCCTCCGGGGCTGGGGTTTGAGGAGGAGCCACCGAACCAATCTGTTACATCTCACCCCATTTCAGCATCCAGAGAGAACTCCAATTGTAAAGACATTTAAAGACAGCTCAGGAAGCAGGGAGATTAATTCACAAAATCTATACATTGATGGCAGTTCACAACACAAAGCTAAATCTGACCCTGCAGTGCCCTTCCACACACGGGAGCCGATGCCTGAGGGAGCATGAACTGTAAACCTGCTAATGGTGTTTCCTTCCCATGGCTGCCTGTGTTTTCCCATTTTCTCCAGAGAACAGGAATAAATTATGATAAAGCAGACAGGAACAGCCCAAGTACTGAGCCCTGCATGAACCAACACCAGTCAGCCACCAGTTCTTACTGAGAGGAGGGGGAAGCCCTGGCACAGTGTCCAGGGAAGCTGTGGCTGCTCCAAGGCCAGGTTGGACAAGGCTTGGGGCAACCTGGGCTAGTGGAAGGTGTCCCTGCCCATGGCAGGGGTGGGACTGGATGAGCTTCAAGGTCCCTCCCAACCCAAACCAGTCTGGGATTCTATGGAGATTGTGCTCCTCAGATAGAGTGACTGAAAACCTGACTGCATGGGTCAGCTCAGCTCAGTGCCACTGAATTCCCTGAGTGCAGCCACTGCCTGCTTATCACTCATTCCGTGGGGTCACTCACTCCAGGTGGGATCCATGGGTCACTCACTCCAGGTGGGATCCATGGGTCACTCACTCCAGGTGGGATCTGAGGTGTGTGGGACAGTGACAGCTCAGCCTGGCTGAGGGCACGGCTCTCCCGGGATCTCCAGTGAGCTCACAGGCTGGACTCTGCTTTGGAGCAGCTCCACTCAAGTGCTGGAGGTAGAATCACACAGAATCCCAGGATCCCACAGATCCCAGACTGGGAAAGCCTCCCCAGAGCCCTGAGTCCCAGCTGTGCCTGTTCCCCACCTTGTCCCCAGCCCAGAGCAGCGAGTGCCACCTCCAGCCCTTCCTGGGACACTCCAGGGATGGGGATCCAACCCTCCCTGGGCAGTTCCAGGGCCTGAGCACCCTTTCCATGGGGAAATTCCTGCTGCTGTCCACCCTGAGCCTGCCCTGGCCCAGCCTGAGGCCGTTCCCTCTCCTCCTGTCCCTGTTCCCTGGGAGCAGAGCCCGACCCCCCCGGCTGTCCCCTCCTGGCAGGAGCTGTGCAGAGCCAGAAGGGCCCCCCTGAGCCTCCTTTTCTCCAGGCTGAGCCCCTTCCCAGCTCCCTCAGTTCCTCCTGGGGCTCCAGCCCCTTCCCTATGGAGCCATGCTAAGGACTGCCCCAGAACAAGGTAAAAATGTGTGTCAAGGCAGGCACTGACACAACTCAGGCTTTTCCTGCCTGTCCCACTGAACTCAGCTCACACGACCTTTTCCTGGCAGCCAGCACTGCCGTGGGGATTCTGATTCTTCCACGTGAACATTTTCTCAATCCCTTTATTCACTGCTGTCCAGAGAGAAGCGCTGCCTTTGAAAGTCCTGGCTTTTATCTCCAAAGGAAAAGCAGAAGGACACCAGGCAGCCATGGAGGGGAAGACAAGGCACCCCAGAAGGACAAGGGAAGCAAAAATAGCAGCACATCCCATCAGGGATTAAACCTCAAGGCCAGGAGCCCAAATTTAAATAGTTACAGTAACATTCATGCACCTTCCTGGGGGATAATGTCTGTGTAAAACTATGGAACAGAAGGCACAAAACTCCTATTTTCCTGCTACAGATTCCATTTGTAGCCAGTGGAGAAGAGGGAAACCAGGCTGCTCTTCCAGATGATGAACTACTAAAAGCAAGAACTGTTTCCTGCCTTTACAGCCTCCAGCAGCAGGACCTCAGCCACCAGGAAAACAAAGAGCAGCAGCACATTCTTCCCTTTGTGTGCCTAATTCCCTGAAATATATGACACAGTATCAAGAATTCCTAAAATGTGGTCCAACCCAGTTTTTTCCATATAAATGTACAAGAAGAGATTATTCCTAAATCTCTCAACACTTGAAATAGCTCAAGACTTTTATTTTTCTATTAACTAAACTTTTAACTAAACTGACTACAATACTTTTAAAAATGGTTTTTGTGGTTTTAGTTCCTTTTCACCAGAGCTACTAAATACCCAAACTGGCACCATGTGCTTTAAAATCCTGAAGCACTGCAGAGGTGCAATTAAACCCCAGCATTTCCTAAAGCCAAACAAAAATCCTACACATTACTAAATAAAAAATTATGCTAAATTAGCATTTAAGCAAATATTTGCTTGGAATTGTATCTGCTTATTTTACTGACAAAGCAAGATCCCCTCTCCCCCTTTGTGCACCTGTTAAAGGATGGCAAGGACAATTCTGCCTCCTGGATTTGCTGTGGTTCTGTTACAGAATCTCAGTGCTGGCAACAAGCACTTGCCTCCCAAAGCACGGATTCCCAGCACATGCCTGGCATGTAGAAGAATATTCCTTATTCATATTGCATATTTGACATCCAAAACATCTCTAAACAATCATGAAAACTGACCTAGATTTGTTTTTTTTTCCTTAAGAACAACCTGATTTCAAGTTGCTGTTGCATAAATGGCATCAGCCAAGCAGGAGGCTGCACCCCGAGGCCCCTGGCAGAAGGGCAGTGCAGGTCTCAGATCAAACCTGGGTGACTCCAAGTGTGATTCCTGCAGGATGTCACCAGGACACAGAGGGCAGAATCCTCTGTTACAGACATACTTTTACAGATCTTCTGGTTTTCCAAAGTCAGCCTTGCTAATGACAAAGTGACAGGGCAGATCCACCACCTGTCCCCTCGCACTCCCGGCTGCACCGAGCCCAGCTCAGCCTGATCCATTGCTTTTCAAACCCTGCCATTACACAAACAGCACCCAGGGTTTCACTGTCACAGATGCAATCAATATTCCAGTGCTTGATTCCAATTCCCTGCCTCAGTTTAAGTGTTATTTCCTGTCCCAGCTGCAGCACAACAGAGCCCTGCTTCCCCTGTGCCTCTGCCCCGTCCCACGGGGATTCACACACCTGGAACAGCCTCACTTCCCACAGCCCTCCCTTCCTCCTCTGCACTGAGGAATGGAATCACTGGCACAGAAATGGAATTACAGCTGCTCAAAATGTGCCTGGTCCTGTTTGGGAAGTAACTTGTCAAACACAGCCCAAACAAACCCCAGAGATCCATTCCTTCTCCCACTGAAGGGGCAAAGCTTGCTCCAGGGGACCCTGATTTGTTCCCTGAGCCAATGCCTACCTGCAGGCTGCTGCTAAGTTCTCCCCTCAGGCCGTGGGCAGGCAGGAAGAGGAGATCAGACACCACATCCCATGGCACAAGCACAGGGAGTCACCTTTTCCAGGGTATTCCACCTTTTTTTTTTTTTTACCTTTTGCTCCCATGTGTGTCCCTCTTGGATGTGCAAGGTGGCCCAGGTTTTCTGAAGCCCTGGTCTGTCAGCACCACCCACTTTGCAGCTCCTGCTGTTCCCACCTCCTGCCAGCAACACCAATTGTTTTTTTCCTGGGGAAAACATGGAGCCAAGCTCTCCTCAGTGGCTGGTGCCTGGCACTAAGGTGCTGCTCCAGGGAATTATCCCAATCTGCCCCATCTGGGAGCAACAGCAAAGCTGTGCAGGGAAAAAGCAGGATGGCAAACCAGCCACCAACTCCCTGGCACCACAGCCCTGCCTGGGAACTGCTGCTCTGCCTTTCACACAAGGGCACTTGTGTCATTGTTAAATGTAAGAAAAAAAATCATTAATTAATTTAAATGACAGTCTGGATTGTGTCCACGTCCCAGGTAATAGAGAAGATTGAAATGTATGAGTAAATCACAGGGAATCATAAGCTGCTATTAGGGTCCAACAATTAAACCCCAATAATTAGAGGTATTTCTGACCTGGGAGGAATTGCTGCTGTTTGGTAAAACCCATCCAAACGACCACAAACAGCTCTTAGCACACGGGTCAGAGGTAGATGGGGTCAGACCAGACCAGGTGCCTGAAAATGCCAGGAGGGTGAGCAGGGAAGAGAAGGGAAAAGCCACGGTGCAAGGGGATGTTATTCACCTGAACAGCCCCACCATGAGCACACTGTTATTCACCTGAACAGTGGGAGGGAACTGTTTAAACTAAAATCCAAAGTGTCCCAGGGGGCAGCTGGGGGTTAAATGTTGACTGGGAACTGCCATGGTCACTAAAAAAGCCAGGGATCACACACAAGCTCTTTCCAGCAGGGATTAAGGAGAATTTGGCACTGGATACTCCCATCCCCATCTCTCAAACCTGATCTAATGGATCTTCAGGCAGCTACACAAGTTCCAAGTGTTAAATGTGGGTGATCCCTGATCACTCCATGGTCAGAAGCTTTGTCAGTTATGGAAAAATTCCCTTTTTAAACAGTCCTAGTCATTGTACCCAATGGATTAGGCCACCACACACTGCCATCCATCCCTTTAGGCTCGAGCTCACTGCACTTCCCTCCCAGCTCAGGCTTCAGCTCCAGATCACCGAGGGACCCCCTGCACTGCCTGAATTTGCTGGTCCTGCAGGCATTCACTGGAACACAATGATAAAGCAAAGGATGGACTGAAATAGCCTTTCCCTGATTATCAGTCTTTCCACAGCTCCTCAGCCAAGAAAGCTGCTCTGTTTTCTCACTGGACTCCACAGAACAGGCAGGAGGACAGATGATGATGCTGAGAATGAGCTACTGACATTTATTTTTTAAAATTCATGTTCCTATGCTACTCTTAACAGTTTTAGCAGATACGAAAGAAAATATCAGGATTTAAGAGTTAAATAGAACCAGGCCTAAGGGCTAGCAAAGCAAAGAGCAACACTTACCCTTCCTCACTTGTGCTACTCTTAATCCTAATCACTCAGAAACTTAGAATCCTAATCACAGTTAGAAACGATGTTTAAAAAACCCAAAGGTATTTTACACCATGCTGAAAAAAAAAAAAAAAAGTCTTTTCAGCCTTGCACAGACCTAAACCACCCAGGAACCCCACCCCAGGGTAGTTCTGTAGGAACACAGCAGTGTCTGAAAGAGAAACCGAATCATCAGAGATGATTATCTCACTGAAGTGTTGACACAAAGTTCCAGCTCTAATTAGAACAGTAACAAATATCTGTTCAATTTCCTGCATGACTCCACTTCAGACACACACAAGCATTTCCTGTTGCTTCCAGCTCTGCTCCTGAAGCCTCACACCTTCAAACACCTCTGGGGAAAGAGCTGTAAGCTTTGGAACAACTGCTCTCTCTCCCAAGGCATTTTACCTGAAGATCTTCAGAGAACAGAACACCTGTACTGAAACTCATCAAGTCCCATTCTCCCCTAAACTGACAGGCCATAAATACCCAACAACCACACAGGGGCACTTCCTTAATTAAAAAAAGGCACCATTTGCCATTTATCCCATTAAACTGATGGGAAAATAGGAGCCACCCTCTGTGCTGCTGTTTGCCTTCTGAAGGCAGAGTCACAGAAGGATTTAGGTTGGAAAAGACCTCCGAGGTCACCAAGTCCCCACCCTGTCCCCAGCCCAGAGCACTCAGTGCCACCTCCAGGGATGGGCACTCCAACCCTCCCTGGGCAGTTCCAACCCCAACCACCCTTTCCAGGAAGAAATTCTCCCTGACACCCCCCCTGAGCCTCCCTGGCCCAGCCTGAGCCCCTCTGTACCCACAGGAGTGCTCCAATGGATAAATCATGGACAGATCATGGGAAGTGCCAGCCCTGGAGCTGTGGCACTGCTGGCACCACAGGCACACAAAGTGGGGGTTTAGCAGTTTAGCTAGTGGGGTTTAGCAGTTTAGCTAGTGGGGTTTAGCAGTTTAGCTAGTGGGGTTTAGCTTACCTAAGCCTTGTCCCAGCCTCCAAGGCTCTTCTCACCCTGTGCTGCCTGAACCAGGCTCTGCCCCAGCCCATCCCCTGGAAACTGCTGCATCCACAGGAGCAGCTCCTTTGGAGTTAAAGGAAAGTCAGGGATGAGAATGAAGAGGAGATTTTCAACTTACTGCAACATGGTGTTGTAAAATACCAATTTAACAAAACAGATTACTCGTTTCTAGCCCTGTTCAGTCTGCAGCAATACAGCACATTCACTCTGAAACTGAGGAAAGACTTAAAACTCATCTGTTACAAATCAAAACTGACTTCAAATGCCTTCCATAAACAGCTCTTTTGAATATAAAACCACCTAAAGAAAGCCCTCCCATACCTCTTGCTCCCCAGTGAACACCTGAGCAAACTCTGCCTATGTAAGCTGCAGTGCTATTCTAATTTTATATAAATTAAGAGAACAAAGCTTCCAGGTCTTCTAAAGAAAAAAAATAACCATGCCAATATTGATTTTGCCACTGCTTGGCTTAGAAGAACTAACTTAAAACCAGTTCACTTGAGCTTCTAAACCTCAAGGAAGTGGTGCAGACATCTGACCCACCTCACATGGGTTCCTGACTCCAAAAAGCAGTTTGCTTTAATAACAAAATACAGCTTATTTACTTAAAGAAACTGTTTCTGTTTGCAGGAGAGAATACAGAGAAGTGAAACAGATTTTTTTTTTCCCAATTTTTTTTTTTTTTTTACAAAATTTATTGTGTGTTTATCACATTCAAAAAGCATTGACCAGAGGGGTTTTTTGGGAACTGTTAGAATGCCAAGGTAAAGCTGGTATATTTGGAAGCTTAATAAGCAATTAATGACTGTCATCTTGAGGAAAATTTGAACAGCCATGGGTTTGACACCTTAGACTTCCAATAGTTCTGTGGCCACAACAGAATAATTAAAAAAGGTAAAAAGAAACTGAATGCTTTAGCAAGACCATACAGTATCATGAACATACGAAATTAAATCTTAAAATAAAAATATTTTCAGGGTTCAATGATTAAATCTTTGCCCCCTTTTTCATGTCTGTTTAATTTCAGTCTGAGCTTAAATTTTTACATCTGTCACGATTGCCTACGTGGGCAATCCTGGAAAAACCAGGATGAAAACAGCTTTGGGATGAGCACCAGGAGACTCTTCACAAGGCATTGCAAGGCTGAAGCAGGAATGGGTTGGAGGAATTCACATGGTCAGGTAAGGACCAAAACTTACAGAAAAAAAAAAAAAGTCAAGTGCATTGCATGAAAATGCCCCAATAGTGAGCAAAAACCATGCAAGAAAAGCTGGAATGGCAGTGGAGAGCAGCTCTGACTGCTCTGAGATGGAAACTGAAACATTCCCCACTGTACAAGTGACATTATCCACAGTCTCTACTCAAATATATGGCCCAAAAGCTCATTTAGGGAGAAATTTAATCAACTTTCCAGAAAGCCCTCTACAGAGCTGGTTCTGAAACAAAAGGGACAGATAATTAATAATCTCCAAATTAAGACTGAAGTATACCAATAGTATTTACATCAAGCACTTCATCTTTAAGAATGCATAAAAAAGGACAATTTACTTTTTAAGGGTGTCCTCTAAATCCGGCATACAGATAAAATACTCTGACATCCTGGATTGGTTTCAAAGCTTTTTGAGAAACACACACAAATAATTCAGATTTAGTCAATTTTATTTACAGTTTGTTTTTTTTTTACATTTCAGAGCATTACACAATTACATATCTCATTTTTCTGACCTGCAAACAGATACCTTAAACGGAAATAGTTAAAAAAAAAAAAGAAAAAAAAAAAAAAAAAAAAAAAAAAAAAAAGTTAGATACATCCAAAATGCAACAATTACACATCTGACAATTCACAAAGTGTAATTTACTAGGACGTATCCTAAGAATTTAGGAACAACCAGTCAGGAGAAAATCTGACCAATTTCAGCAATTGAGTATTTACACATTCAAAACAAAGCCTCTCTTAAGCTAAACCTCCAGGCAAATGGCCTGAAAGATTTCTTCAGGAAGAAAGACCAGAATGATTCACACCTATGCAGCATTAACAGCCCTTGATCCCAAACACTGAGGCCTCCTCAGCTTTGTCTTAGAGCTACAGGCATCCCTCGACTTCTCCGACCCTGAAGTGATTTAGTTGTGCCCCCATGTGCATAGAAAGGTTGAGTGTTTAAGTGGTCACTACGATAAAACCCCATTTAATCTGGTCTTTAAGTCACTAAAACTCTTCTTCCTTACAACTCGGAGCACGTCTCCAATGCCATTTAAACCGGCCTGGCCAGACTAAATCCATTAGAGACTGGTTAAAAATAATCTTTAAAGACCATTTAGACAAGGCTTACAGTTCTACACTTCCCTGATGGGCCACCTAATAAAACAAAAAAGTCACAGCTACTACTTTCATCCCTCGTGTCAACCCTTGGCCACACAGAACTAGTTATATACTGGGTAGAAACTACTAAAAAATTCCCTGCAAATCAGCTGCCTTCCAGCTGAGGCTATGGCTCCTATGCATCGGGTGGTTTGGTTTGTTTTTTGTTTGTTTTTTTTTTGTTTTTTCTTTCTCTTTAAAAAAAAAAAAAAATCTCACTTGAAAAATACCTCAGCCCTCACTTTTAGGCTAATTTTGATTGCATGTTCGATTGGTTTGAACCGTCACGAACCGCTCCGCACGGCACGGGTGTCGCGTGAAAAGAGCAGTCAGTCAACCGAGTGCAACTTCTGCCTCTGCCGCCTCCCTCCTGGCAGTGCTCTCTAACCTGGCTACGGGGTTTGGTGGAGCCTCCAGGTTTCTTGCCTACCTTACTCTCCACGTTCACGTCTCAAACTGCGTCAGCAGGGCCCGCACCTCGGGCGTGAGCTGCTTGGCAGCCTTGGCTGCCTCAGTGACGGCCTTGCGGTACAGACCCTTTCTCTTCTTATTAAAGCGCAACTGGAAGCTTTCTAAAAAGGGGGAGAGCTGTGCAAGAGCAAGGAAAGACGTGGTGGTGGAGCCAAACCATGAGATACGAGCCTCCTGGCGCACCAGCAGCCCGGTATCCTTGCGGCTCACAGTTATGGTAAGGATACGGGCCGGCCACCAAGGGAAGCCATAAATCTTGGCCCAAACAATGTCCCCTACACATACGGTCCTGCCATCTGGTGTGACACATTTAGAGACGTTTTTGGAAAAGACTTCTGTTTTCAAGGAATTACTGAGCTTTTTCTCTTCCTTCGAAGAGGAGGAGGAGGAGGAAGAGGAGGAGGAGGAGGAAGGTGCATGCATGCTGCCTGGAGGAAAATCAAAGCTTTCAGTAGAGCTACACTCAGAGTTGGTGGATTTCAAATCATCTGTGCTATCACTACTACAAACTGATGCACTGGAAGAGTCAGATTTCTTTTGATTAAGGGTCATGTAAACCGTTATATTGCTTTTGCTGCCTCTCTTGCCCAGTGTCTGCTGTTCATCCTGATCAACAGTTACATGCACTTCACTCGTGTCCTGAACCTCACTGCTGGCCTCTTCGGGGCCTTCTGAGGGGCTCTGGGTTTCTGAAGGGGCCTCACCTGCTGAGCGGGTGGAGGAGCAGCGAGACTGGGGCTTAGTTGCCATCTTGCCACTCCGAATTTTCTCAAGTCCTGTCTTGAGGGAAGAGTCATTTTCTTCGTTGCGGTACCGCTGGGGCTTTAGGCGCAATCGGGGCGGGAGGGACCCTGAGCTGGTGTTCTGAAGACGCCGCGTGAAGTGGACCTTTGAATGTGCATTTTTGGAAGAGGAGGTTGCACTCTGCTTCTTTTGTGCCTTTTCTTTGGCCATTTTCAAGACTTCCCGAGCTTTTGCATGATCCATGTTTTTGCTCTGGAGAACTTTTTTTGTGTTTAACTGCGCTTTTGAAGTATTTGCTTGTGCGGAAACTTTAACTACTCTGCTTCTGCTGTGGGCAATATTTGAAACCTTGACCACAGCGTTCCTTTTCTGGCTTTCGTTTTGGCTTTTTCCATCCACCTTATGGTCAGTCTTAAGTTTTTTATTCACAGTAGTCACGCTCTCGTTTCTTCGCTTTTTACTATCCTCATATTTGGAAGAGTCACTTGCATTGCCACCTTTCTTGATCTCCTTTTTCTCTGCCACCACGCTGTTTTTGCACTTGTCACACAGGACCTGCCGGGGCCGTAGTTTGATGGCGTTCATGATCGAAGTGGGTTCCTCCCTGTACATTTTCCGCTTGGGCCGCTTGATTTTCCGGGGTGGAGGCTGAGGTATTGACTGGTTGTAGGTGTCCCTGATAAACAAAGGAGGAGGGTATGGAGCTCCCTCGTGAAAGAGAGGAGGTGGTTTAGAAGTCCAAAGGCTTTTAGCTATGCTGGGCTCTGAGGGCTGCGTGAGGGAGGAGTCATCAGGGACCGCGGCGTCGGCCTCACACTTCACCTGCGCCTCCTCTTGGAATGGTTTGCTTTGGAGCTGCATGGCTTCAGGTTTGTCCTTGTACTCCCTTTTAGGAAATATGGTCACAGGGATTCCATGGGGGCCAAACCTTAAAGAGAGAGGGGGGAAAAAAAAAAAATTTCAACGTTTGGAGGGAATTTTTGCGGCGTTTATCACCAAGCATTTGAAAACTTGTCTGCATTAGGTAGCCAGCATTTGAAAACCATGAATCCCAGAGAAATTAAAGCTTCATATCCAGCCTTATGGGAAGCTTTGAAAATGCAAGACACCAAAATGAAGTCGGTGGAGAACAAAAATTACACAACTTCACTTATTATCAGTTTCTCCTGTATCAACGCCCTGAAAATGTAACAAAACTATCCCCCAGAGAGCAGCAAATGAATTAACTTTATGCTTCTGGAAAATGCTCATAAACATCCCAACTGACCCCAACAACTCCCAGTCTACCCAAGCTCATTTTCCATACTAAGTCAGCTTTATGAAAAGGCATCTTCAGGAACTTCTCTTCCATTTTTAGCACAGCAGAAAAGGATGAACAGTCCAGATTTAACAGAGACAAATCTGGGCTGTCTAAACCCTTGCAGTGAACAGGGAGTGCCTCCATCCACAAAAGCTCAGCACCTGATGCTTTACAGGCCAAAACTTCCCAGCCCAGACTGAATTTCTCCCAGCAAAACTCTCCTTATTTCAACCCACTACAAACTATTCCTCACTGTTCCATGAGCAAACAAGATTTTAATCCTTTCACTCCTTTTCTCCAGGCTGGAATTGCTCTAGAGCAGGACAAGAGAGTAACTCCCCAAGATCTGTCCTCAGGTTTGTGTTGCACTGTGGCTGCTCAACAGCAGCATCCCCTCAGCTGATTAAACTGAACTTTATTTACTTTTATTTGTGTAAGTGCCTACATATTGCCTTCATTTCCTCAAAATTGGATTTGCAAAAGCCATCATGTGTTAGAAGGTTGTTTGCAGTGTCCCAAACAAAAGCCATCCCTTGTTTGTCCTTTTGCTTATCACAAGCTTCTCTCTGCATCCAAAGCTGCAATTGAAGCAAACGACCCACCCAAGATTAAATTATCCACCCAGTCTGCATTTCAGCAGCTGGTACAGACATTTTTCCAGCCTATGGTCTGGCATTAAACCACAAGGGACTCGCTCACAACTAAGTTTTACATTCCCTAAAGTCCCACAAGTCCATCAAGGGTAAAGAAGTTGCTTTTCCACAAATACTTTTCCCTCCACAAAGGATTGTAAGCAAGTCACTCAATTCCAAGTAGGGCTTTAAAAGAAACTATCAGCTGACAGTAATTAAATTAGCAATATTTTCAGTGTTACTGGCATCAAGAACTTCAGCTTCTAGAAGAAAATAAGATCCAGATCCAATCATTCACCACCTGATAAAGATTAAGAGGATTTGGTAAAAAGTTAATCTATGGTAAGAGCTGAAAACAAGACAGGGCAAGATCTCTGTTGTGCAAATTCCAACCCCAAAGAGCACAACAGCAGAACTAGACAGGAGTGGGATATCAAACCCCACACAGACAAACATCCCTTGCACTGCTCTCAGAGCCTCGGGAACTGCATTTCCAGCCCTCACAAGCCATTCCCAGAGCCAAGCCCTTCTCCCAGAGGGCATTTATGGGACTCTGTCAGGAAATCAGCATAATTAGCTGTCACTAGGAAGAGGTGGATGAAGAGGACTGCAAGGGTTTCCAGGAGGATCCCATTCAAGTATTCCATCTCTCTTTTCCCAGGTCTTCGTTCTATTGCCTCACCAGGAAGGTGTGCACGGTTTGCACTCCAAAGGGACAAAGGAGCTGATGGAAAGCTCAGCACATGCCCCACACCAGGAAATCAAAGACTCATTCTGCACCTTCCACTCCCCTTCCTTCAAGCACAAAACACAGGCCAGAACTGAAGAACAGGAAGCCACAAAGGGTAATTTTTATCCAAGATGCAAACCTGCTTTAGTAAGACACAAAACCAATCCAGAGTGAAGCCAGAGAATCCCTCACCAAAGGTACTGCTTAAAAAACAAACCAGACTCTCCCACCCCTGTCCACCTGCCCATTAATGAACTGGGGAAGTAAAGAACATTCATGGATACTGTGCCAGCTATGTACAGCACTATTCCTGTAAATGATGTGTTAATACAGAACATACAATTAGTCAGGACAATCCACCTGCAGGACAAAATGTATTTGGTAAGCCAAGAGACTGACCATTATTTCCAACAGCTCAGTGTATTGTGTCTTCTCTTTGCCTCACCCAAGAGCAGACTGTATCTACAAACAGTTTTTTATTATCTCTGTTTTCTCCCTGGCTAACCAAGTTCTCCAGTAACTTGGAAGAATGACACAAAAACAAAGATAAAACAATGGCAGAAAAGCTTGCAAATGAAACAGTAAAGGTTACAGGAAAGAACAAAGACAAAGAACAAGGTAAGAAAAGAGGGATTTTTTTTTCCTAAGAGAAGCAGCAGAATGAAGACGTGAGCTTAAACCTCTTCAGGACAAGGCATGACACAGCATCTAATTAGCTCTGCAGCAAGCACAAGTGTTTATTGCATGTACCAGAATTTCAAGGCCTATCTTCACACACCTGCTTGATGGACCTTGAAGAGAAATCATTCTCATACACCCACAGTAATTTTTGTCACACCAGATGCAAGGCTGAACTAGTTAGTTGTGTTAGTAGTTAGACAGAAAAGCTGCAAAAGCATTTGGTTCATCTGCCACTGAGATGAAGGAGGACTAAAAGGCATCTATAGAAAACAAAATTTAAAAACTCCAAGGCACACAGCTAGCTCAGTTGTATCATGACATTTACTGATCCCCCAGTCAGTCACTGGCTGGCACTAGATCAGCCCTGAACAGAATTTCAGTTACCACAGTGAGACTCCCAACATGCTCCTTTTGTCACACATTCCATGTTTAAGCTCTACAAGGAATTACCTTGTCTTTATTCCAACAACAAAATAATTTTTTTAATATACTGGTCCCGAACATCACCTTACCCCACAAGATTTCAAGAACAGGCTTTTCTGGGTGAAAGTAGAGATATACTGCAATTACTGTTTGCTTAAAATAAAACTCCCCTGGTGCCCAAGTTCCAGCTGCTCCCTGCCCAGCCCACTCCTGACTCGTGTAACACTTCTGCCTCAGACCATCACACCCCAAGGAATGGCACCATTCACTGGCAGGGCTCTAAAAAGGGAAGTGTTAGAAAAACCCAACTCAGAAATAGGTATTTCACCCTCAATCCGAGGCAGTGCTGGGAAGCAGCGCCCTGCTGCTTCCTACCTATGGAAATCAGAGCCAGCTCCCCTCCTGCAAAGGTGTCCCAGCTCTTATTTGCCTTGAAAATGCACCTCTAAGAGAGGATGGGCGTGATGGGGTACAAAACTCATTTCTCAGAGGTTTTCCAAGTAAGCAGGGCAATCAGCAGGATCTGATGGCACTTCTGCTGTAGGTGCTCTGCAAAATGTACATTTTCACTGGAGACAGAAATAGCAACGGGACATCAGGACCTTTACTGAACTAAGAGCCTGATCAATTCTGGCACTGCAATGATATTTACAATTTCAATTGACCAGGGTGTGCAGAGACAGAAATGGGGTAAAACCAGGGAGGCTTCATTTCCAGTTTGCCAGCTGCAAGTTAATTAATAGGCAGCCGTGGCATCCAAAAGCCAGTTTGGGTACCAAACCCAAAATTCCATCATTTAAAGCCAGAGAGTTTTGTATTACAGACATAGAAACTTAAGTACTTAAGGGAAGTAAAGCCACTTTTTTCAAGTCTAAATCCTGCAGCAGAATTACTACAATGAACGCACATTAGTGTTCCATTTATATGCAAAACAGAACAGTTAAAGAGTATTTTTTCAGCAATACCCGTAAGAGATAGGGAACAAATCCCATTTTAACTCATAACTGTATGTACATAAACAAAGTACATAAACAACACACCCTGGGGCAAAGTGTCTGACATTACTACCTAAAGTTTTAAGTTCTCAACTTTAGTCTCCAATGTCTGACTTCTCAACTAAAAGGGAGAGAAATGAAAAGCCCCTTGCTCTGCCAAAGGAGTGAAGCCACTGAGCAGGTTCAGAACTATTTCCCATTTGTCTCTGGACACATTGAACTCACATCAACAAAGCAGAGAAACGTGAGTTCAAGTGTTCAGTCTGTGGTAAAGGACTGATCAAAACCCATCTTCACCACCAAGGCAGTGCAGAAATCTCCTGGTACCTTTTCTGCTCTTGTACCCAAGATCAACCTTGGTGTTCTGCAAAAGCCAGGACAAGCAACAGCTGAAGCCATTTTTATTGCATGGATGGAGGTTCCAGGAGTATAATAATATGCTGAAAGAACTATGGATATGTATTTCATGCATCTAAACTGAGGGTTTAAATTATAACATTCCATGTAATACACAGTTAGATCATAGCTATTTGAACACAAAGTTTTGCAGAACTCCTCAAAATAACCTGCACTGAAAACACAGATTATGCAACAACCTATTTTTAATGAAGGATTTACTTGGTGTGATAAAGCACAAGATGGAATATATTGCTTTAAGTGCAGGCACCTTCCTGAAAAAAGCATTCCCAGAAGCCAAACAACCAGCTCCATGGTTTATTCACCTCCTGAGCAATGTAACACCAGGCTAAATAGGCTAGAAAATGCACATTTCACTGAGAGCTCTGAACCCATGGCAAAGGACTGCAGCGTGAGTGACTCTTTGGAACAGCACAACATAAAGAAAAGACAGGATGCTCTGAGTTTAGGCTCTCCATTAATAATTACCATTACCATAATTTTACTAATTTTTACACATCTATAAAGCTGAAGGCCTGTTTAACTGCAATATCTTTTAATTTTTACACCTGTTGCCATTATTAGCTGTCAGCTGCATTTGAAGTGGACATTTTGCTGACACAATTGCTGTGATCTGTTTTGAAGGATTATACCTTGAATATCCATATGCCAGACCCAGGACACGTGGAAGAGAATGATACAATTAAATTATGGATGAACTGAAGTGTCAAGATGGCCAAGATTCATCAGAAATCACCATAACAGAAAATAAATTGTCATAACAGAAAATAAACTGAATGCAGACTGAAAATTTCACCTCTGCCCTGCCTCGATACCTTGAACCAAGCCAAGCAACCCTCAGGAAGCCAGGACAGGCCATGCTGCTGGAATACAGAGAATTCCAGAAGGAAGGACAGGGCAACCATCATCTGTCACATCCCAGACCAACAAAGAACAGCTGGAGACCAGAGGTTCCTTCAGGAAAGGAGAGCTTGAGGCCCAATCCAGACCCCAGTTCTAACCCTACCCTCTAAGTGAGGCTCCATTTGACACCTTCAATAAAACCTCTCTGTCACAAGCTAAAGACACCTGAATTACTCTCTAAACCATGCTGTCATTACACCTGAGCTTCCCACGTTCTGGGATAATAAAAACAAATGTCAAAGAAGTGCTGAGGCTGCTCCTTAAATGCCAGAATTTCACCAAGCTCCTCTGGGCTCCTGAGGAACTCCAAAGAGGGCAGGTGACGAGGTGTGGGGACACCTTGGGAACTGAGTGCAAGTTTTAAAATAAAATAAAATAAACTGAAACACACAGCCCTGAGCCACAGACATTTATTTACTGTTGAGAATGTGCATCACAGAACATCAGGCCTCCCACAAACCCCAGTCCTTCCCCAGACAAGGATGAGCACCTGCTGTCCCTGGTTACTAAACAAGAGAGCAGGGAGAAATGTACCACGATTTTCAAGTGAGGCTTCTGCTGTTTCATTCTCTTGCAGTAGAAGCTGAATTAACAAACTGGGAAAAGCTCAGGATTCAAGAGTCAGTGCTGTACCTGAAAACTGCTTCTGGGATTGTAAGAATTGCAAATTGCCTATAAAAGTTTATTTTCACCATACAGCTCATGCACACCTTGGTGCAGGAAGTCCTTCCTTATCTTCCATAACCAAAGCCCAATAAAGAGATAATTTCAAACATATGTCTACTAGGAACACACTGCACATCTTCTGGGTATCTAACCAAGGCTCTTAGGTCACAAAAGAACTTTTTGCTCTCTCTCTCTCTCTCTCTCCCTCAAGAACTATTGTGAACACAAACAAGTCAGAAGGGAATTGCTTTAGAGAGAAGACACGACACCTGTCCTTCACATCTGCAGGATTAGAAGGAAAATTGTCAGTTAAATGATAAAGCAATAAAATGGCCAAGTCCTGACTGTTGGCAAAACAACAGA
Organism: Vidua chalybeata; assembly: GCF_026979565.1. NCBI lineage: Eukaryota > Metazoa > Chordata > Aves > Passeriformes > Viduidae > Vidua > Vidua chalybeata. The sequence goes on from NC_071544.1 coordinate 17,398,062, forward strand.
ACATAAATTTAATCCCCTCTCCTCCCCTAATCTTTAGGAAGGTGAAAAAACTCACAGAGAAATAATTAGCCTTTCTCCAGACGAACAAACTAAAACCACAACTTCTTAATTCTGTATTTTAAGATTTACAAATGCTACACTTCTCAGGTATTTCCCTCCCACCTACTTCCTCCAGGTGCAGAGCAGGATTTACCCTGAGCCAGCAGGTGGGATGGACATCTCCTGTCCCCTGAGCACACAGGGAGTGAGCAATGCCAGCTACAGGCAGCTCACAGGGACTCTAAACCCCACAGAACCAGGATGGGCTGGGCTGGAAGGGACCTTAAATCCCATCCAGTGCCACTCTGCCATGGCAGGGACACCTTCCACTGTCCCAGGTGCTCCAAGCCCTGTCCAGCCTGGCCTTGGGCACTGCCAGGGATCCAGGGGCACCCGTGCCAGGCCTGCCCACCTTGCTAGGGAACAATTCCTGCCCAATATCCCATCCAGCCCTGCCTCTGGCAGTGGGATGCCATTCTCCTTGTCCTGCCACTCCAGTTCCTGATGCAGTTCCCTCTCCAGCCCCCCAGCACCCCCTTCAGACTCTGGCAGGTGCTGTGAGGTCTCCACACAACCTTCTCTTCTCCAGAATGAACATTCCCAGCTCTCCCAGCCCATCTCCATAGGGAGGATGCTCCTTCCAGCCCCCCTCAGCAGCTCCAGCTCCTCTCTGTGCTGGGCCCAGGGCTGGAGCAGCTCTGCAGGTGGGCTCTCACCTGAGCAGGGAAGGATCCCCCCGGTTCCTGCTGCCCATGCTGTGGGAGCAGCCCTGGATTTGTTGAGTTTTGCCCCAGCCATTCCTGCTCCGTTTCCTGTCTCTCCCTGCAGCACATCCACCCGAGGAACCCCAGCAGAACCTCACCCTTGCAGCAGGAAAGCACTGAGAAGGCAATGGCAGCAGCACTAATGAACTTTAACAGTAGGAACACATCCCTAATTTGTGCAGTGAGCCTTCAGAGTAACCAAAGCAGGGAGATGATCCTCTCCAGAGAGGATTTACTGCACAACAAATGGATCTGGCACTCAGCACGCGTGGGTTCCTGCTTTCTGCTGATTTTCAAAACTCCCTGGGCAGCAGGTACAGGACACTGCCATTGGGGCAGGCAGGGAAGTGCTTCCTTGCTCCAATAAATGTAGGAATAAAGCCCACTCCACACCCTGGGGCTCGTGGTACAAACTCCTAAAGGGATATCCCATTTACAGGGGGTGGGAGAGGGAATCAGCCCCTTCATGCAAATGTCACTGACTTCACATCAGAGTCACCAAGAATAAAATGCAAAGTCAGGGCATCATCCCAACAATGGAAAAAGAGATAAAACAGCCAAAAAACCCTTTAAAATCACAATAGAGGGGGATATTTTTGCTTTTCTTTCATTGTGGAGTTCAAGTAATTCAGAACATGACTTGAGAAGACAAAAAAGAAGACAGTGAACAGGTTTTTAAAACAGTCACTTAAACTTACTCTTCTTAGTCCTGTATGGAAGTAGCACCTTCACTGCTCTGGAGGGTGCAGAGGAGAAAGAGAAATTAAGATCCAAAAAGGAATAGGAATTATTTCCCTCTGATCACACAGTGAACACAGACACTTTTGGAAGCTACTGAATGAGTAAATTCTAATACAAATTGTCACTTTTACTTAGTAAGAACTGTCAGTCTTAAAATATTGATCCCTTTGGCATTAGGAAAATTGAGATTATTCCCATGCATTTGAATGAGACAGATTTCAGCAATCACCCATCTCCCATGCTGGAAATCCCACTGTTGTCATGTAAATGCATGGAATTTAGGTGATTTTCATTTAGTCCTGCCCTTCTTTTTTCTTTTTGGTCCACTGGAAAAACTTATGACAAGAATTCCAGGGCCTTCCACAGACACAGAAGGAAGTTTGTGAAAAAATGTTCATGTTCTGCAAGTCCAGGTGCTGCTACACCAAACACAAATAAACAGATATAAGGAAAAGCTAGACAATGTCACCTGTTAGTCACCACAGAAGTGATAAAATGGAATTGTTGGACATACAAGCATCACTTTTTTAAAATAATGCTTCCATTTCTTAGAGGTAGGAAGTTCTTGGACTATTTCTAGAGCTTGTTTCTCACTGCATTTCCTGCTCTGAGACACCTGATAAGAGACTCCTGTTATCTACCAACGTTTTGCTGTCACCAGCCCAATATTGCAGCCCTTCTGTCTCAAAACTCAGTTCTTCTTGCCCAGGCCCTCTGCAGAGCTCGGCCCTGAGAATTCAAATTTGCCCTCCTGGATTTCCATGTACAAGCACCTCTGAAAAAGGAATGGCTCCACTGCCAAGGGAACCCGGGAGGGCCAGCCCCAGCCTCCCTGGTCGGCTTTTCCACAGCTCCCCCTGCAAAGCTTTGTCCCAGGAGCTGGGCTTGGACCCAGGGAGGCTGGAGATGCTCCCAGCAAGGCACAGCAGCAGCAGCCAGCCTGCAAAGAGGCTTTTGCTGCAAAGGGCTGCAGATCTGCTGCCTGCCAGAGGCTCCTCAGTGCACAAGAGCCTGGGAAAACGTGGGATGTTTGTGGCCAGGGTGTGTTCAGGAGGACAGGATCCCTTTCAGGAGAAAAGGAGAAGCTGGAATTTTCCTGCACTCTTGGAAGCACAGGCTTTGTCACCCTCCTGCCCAGGGCAACCACGGCGTTCTGCTGGGACAACTTCAAACCTACAAAAGAATTCGTGTTACCCAGGATTACACCTCATTTGTGGCACCTCCTGCCCGGGTCTGAGATGCTGTTTCACCGCACAAGTGGCTGGAGTTTTGCTCAGCATTTCACACCTCATCAAGTGACAGACTGCAAACGTCACTCGCTGACATTATCCAAAACTTGGGGGTCAGACAAGGCCTTCTGTGGCAAACCCCAGCCTCAGAGTGAGGCCCAAGCCAGAAGTGCTGGTCCCCACAATCCTCCTCTTAGAGAGAACTGACAACATTCATATTCCAGAAGTTGCTGAACAGCTACTAACAACATAAACGGAGTGATAAAAGACATATGTCCACACACAGCTTAAATCTGGGGGAGAAAAGTGCTGCATATTTGGCATACCGATTATTTTAAATAATAACCTTGCTTAAATTTCACTTTTCTCTCATGAACTTGCAGAGTCCTTCCATGTCTAGAAAAAACCCACTAAGACGAAGAAGTATTTTCACCTGCTGATAGAACCTGGATTGTTTGTAAGATACCATGATTTCTCGTCTCCCAAGAGCTTCTCACTATTGAGAGGCAGTGAAAAAAAGCAACCCCCAAACCCTGCTGTCTGATAAGTCATTCAGAGATACGTTCAAATCCCTCCGTCCACAAGGATATTTAAAGAACCATGAAACTTCACCCCGTTCATTGCGCACAAGGAGCAATCAGTACCAATTAACAGCTGCAACAGCCTAGCTGGAAAACCATTATTGTGGAAAAACAGAATGTACTGAAAAAGAAGGTTACCTAGGCAATGCAGGCCGAAGGAACAGGGCAATCAGAGCTCTGATTCTGTACAAAGAGCGGAATAAACGCCACGCTCAGCGCTCGGGTGCAGCTCCCGGCACGCAGGGATGCTGCTGCAGCCCGGCCGAGCCCAAAGGCTGTGCCCATGTGCTCGCCCCTCTCCTGCCTCTCCCGTTCTCCCATTCCCCGGGCGGGAGGGGCCCTGCCCACCCCCGGCTGGAAGGGTCGAGGAGGAGGAAGAGGAGGAAGAGGAGGAAGACGATGCCCGGGAGCTGCGGCTCCGCTTCCCGGGGAGGACGCGGGGCAGGAGCGGCTTGGCCCGGGGCGGACTGGGGCCGAGGAGGGCTGGGATGGGATGGGATGGGATGGGATGGGATATGGGAGGGAAGGGAACCTGCAGAGCCCACGAGGCTCCCGGCGGGGCCGCCCCCATCCCGCCCCCGGCGGCTCCGGGAGCGCTCCCGGGCTCGGCGCTGGGTGGGGGCTCGGGCTCGGCTCCCCCCGAGCTCTCACCTTTTCGAGAGGTCCATGAGGACCCCGGAAAAAAGCTTCTCTCCCAGCCGGAACGAGACCACCAGGGCGTCCTCGATGATGTGGTCCAGGGTGACCCGCACCTCGGAGCCGGGCAGCAGCGCCGGCACCTCCGCCTCCCCTCCGCCCGGGGCCGCGGGCACCGCCGGCTCGGGCTCCACCGCGGCAGCGGCGGCGGCAGCATCCGGCTCCTCCTCCTCCGGCCGGGGCGGCTCCTCCCCGGGCCCCGCGGAGCCCCCGGCAGCCGGCGGGCAGGGCTGCGGCGGCTCCCGGGCCGGCTCGGGCGGCGGGCAGGGCTGCGGCGGCTCCGAGCAGCCCGGGCTGGGCGCTGCGCGGGGCTCGGCCCGCGGCGATTCCACCCCGGGGCTGCGCGGCGGCGGCGGCTCCTCCGTCCTTCCCGCGTCCGGCTCGCGAGTCCCGCCGGGGCTCCGGGCGCGCTGCACCGGCGGCGGCTCCTCGGCCTTGCCGCCGTCGGCCTCCTCGCCATCCGGCACCGCCGACTCCACGGCCTCGCTGACGGCGGGTAGAGGGTCCGCGCCGGCCTCGCTGCCCGGGATCGGCTCCATCTCGGGCTCGGCTTCGCCGGCCCCGCCGTCCCCCGGCACCGCCGCAGTCGCCGCCGCCTCCGCAGCCATGGCCGCCATTTTCTCCGCCGCCTCCCTCCAGCAGCGGGAGCGACGGCCACGGCCCGCGGGGAGGGAGAGCCCGCCCCCCGCGCCCGCAGACGGCGCCCTATTGGCGGGCGCGCCGCATTGCTGCGCTTCTATTGGACGGCTCACCTGTCCATCCAGCCCCGCGGGAACTTCTCGTTGGCCAGCGGGGGCTTCATTCAGTGCAGAGCCAGGAAGGGGAAGAGGGGGCGTGGTTTAACGCCTTAGAGGCCACAGGGGTGGGGCCGGTGGGGCTGCTCCGCCATCTGATTGGTGGAGGGAGGCGTCGCTCCCGAGGGAGGCCGGTGATTGGCGGTGCCGCGTGTCTGTCGCGGGGCGGGAAGCGCGCGGGGGAAGATGGCGAGGGCGGCCATGGGGGACGGGTCGCCCCTCAGGGGGGATCACGGCGCCCCTCAGTGTGGTCAGGTCCTGGAGCGGCTCCCCCGCGGGGCACAGCCCGGCGCTGCCTCCTGCGTTGTGCCGCGCGGGCAGGGGAGCGGCTGGTCCCCGCGCCGGGGAGCACTGAGGGGGTGACACTGGGGAGAGGAGAGATGACAGAATATGCCGAGTTGGGAGGGACCCACAGGATCGTCCAGTTCAACCCCGCACAGACCCCAAACAATCCCACCCTGGGCATCCCTGGAGCTCTGCTGGAGGCAGGGAGCTCCAAACCCTCCTGGAGCTCTGGGGAGCCTGGGCAGTGCCAGCACCCTCCGGGGAAGAACCTTTAGAACCTTTCCCAAAATCCAGCCTGACGTGCCCTGGCCCAGCCCCAGCCCTCCCCTGGCTGCTGTCCCTGGTCACCACAGGTCAATGGCTGACCCTCCTGTCGCCCTCACCTGACGAGGGGCGGGCAGAGGGACCTTTTGTGAGGTAAATCGGCGTTTTAAAGTGTTAAGCACCACGAATTAGGCACATCAGGTGGAAACGTGGGGTCGGAAGGGGAGGAAAGGAGTTGATGATTTCCTCTCAAGCCCCGTCCAGCCCGGGGCACCCCGGGCCGGGCAGCGCTCGGGTCCTGCCCCAAAGGACATCGAGCAGAGCCTGCTGCAAAAGCCACCCTTCGGGCAAGGGGGGCCACAAGGGAGCTGGCCTTGGCTACAGAGCAGAGGGGTTTTATCTTGTGATGCTATTTCCGTCCTGTGCGCTCAGGACACTCAGCCCCTGCTCCCTTCCCTGTGGTTGCTGAGCAGAGAACGGGGCCATAAATCCTGAGCCTACAAGAAATTCCCAACTAACACAGAAAGAAACTAAAACCACTCAGCCCTGGAGCTGATGGGATGCTCAGACCCAACAGCTGAGCCCAGCAGGCTCTTTGTTATGTTAAGCTCGGGTTTATGTAAAGGATGGGCATAAAATGGAAGATTTCTTGTAAGCCTGCTGGAACGCACCTTTTCAGCAGGTGTTGCTTGTGGAAGGCATTCAAATGCAAATTGTTGTGTTTTCCATCCCCTGGAGTCCCCAGCAATTCCTGTGCTCCGCGGGGAACAGAGTGGGTGTATATGGCTTGTTCTCTGCTTCACTGCAGTAACAGCAGATTATGTGCTTGACCCTACTGAGGGATCAAAATAAAACATAAACGGCTCCTTTGAATGTTGAAAGGTGCTGTGTGTGCTTTTAAAAAGAGGGAAATCAGGACATTTATAGCCCAGAATGATGCCACACAGAAATACTGTACCATAGGTAACTCTAAAATTCAACCTCACCAACACAGGCATGTGGATGCAGGATGGAACTCGTAAATTGAACAAAAAAGCCCTCACTATATAATTTTTTTCCATCCCAAATACCTTTGATCACCATTTAATTTCTATTTATTTCAAATCTAACCTGTAATCTCCTTAAGACAGGATTTGCCTTGCAGTGGCTGGTCTGCAGAGTGACTGCATAGTTGGAGTCTTTTTTTTTCTATCCTGGAACCTTTAGAAACTGCCAAAATAAAACTAATTAAGTTAATGAAACAGATTGCACTACCACACTCTCTGTAAATTAAAACAAGTCACTCTGTGTTCAGCAAGTGGCAGGAAGGACAGAAATGGAGAGAAAAAACTATAAATTACAGAGAGGAACGGAGACAATGAGAGGGAATAAAACAATTAAAATGAAGGCAGGAAAAATGCCGAGCTCCATAAAGATGTGTTGCAGTAAATTGCTGGGATGGGCAGCTGAGGAAGCTGAGCTTGGGTGGAGAGAGTGAGGGGATGTGGGAAAGCAGCAGATCCAGCTGGAGTTTGTGCACGGCAGCCACGGCGAGGGAATTGTTTGTGTGGGACATGAGGAACCTCTAAACTCAGCATTAGTGATATTGATTTGTTCTGTCATGAAACTCCACTCTGGAAGTGTGAACAGTCCCAGCAGGTCTGAGTAATAACTAAGTTATTGCTTCAGGTAATAACTAATGGGGTGTGGGTGTGGAGTTCTTAGATGCTGGACAGTGGGAACATCACTCTCTGGACATCCAGTTCCCTGGAAATGCAGTGCCATGAAAGAGCCACTGCCCAGTGCAGGGCTTTAAGGAGCAATATTCATAAATGGACAGTAACCAGGCTTCCAGGGAAGCCAAACCCGTGACTGCAGCTTCCCCCAGCTTCCTTGGAGCGAGGCTGTGTTAGCAGGCTCCACAAGGAGCTGCCCCTGGAATTGCCCAGTGGCTGGAATTCGTGGTGCTGCTGGTATCCCAGGGGCTGGAGAGGTCCAGGTTGCCTGAGCTGTCCTCGCTGCAGCTGGTCCATCTCAGTGTGGGCACACAGAGCTCTGGAGGAGCGCATGGATTTACAGGGACAGCTGGTCTTGCTGGGACAGCAGATCCCTGTCCTGATACCTGCACTGGGGTGGAGGAACTTGACAGAGGAGGTTCTCAGTCTGCACTTCCAGCAGCCCCAGTGAGGCTTTGGGACTCTCCGCATTCCAGGATGAGGTTTATATCCTCCCTGCAGCCTTTGCAGGCTCTGCTGCAGGGACACAGAGCTCTGCTGCCCTGCTCAATCCCAGCTGCAGTCGCAGTGGCTTCCTGAGCCTGCCACAGCGACAGCGGCTTCCTGTGACCCTGGGCTGGGCCACCAAACCTCCCCGAGTCAGGTTTAGTGTTCACAGCTTTACACACTGCTCATAAATCCTCCAGTCAGCATTTTCTAGGCATGATCTGCTGGTGGGGAATGTTCAAGGCTTTCTAAGTTAAAAAGTGTAACCAGTGAAAATCACTGTACGTGAGCAATGCAGAGGGATCCAGGCAAATCAACTGAATCTAAATCTGGGTCGTGGTTGTGTGCTGCAAACTCACTGCTCCTCTAACAGATTAGGAAAGTAATGCTCTTCCAACAGTTGTTAATGATATTTAAGCTGGATTGAAATTTGTTAGTGAATTATTACAGCAAGTTAGTTTGGGGTGAGAAAATCATCAGTCCTTCCTATAATGCTGGTAACTGATTTCTGTGGCCCTTATGAACAGAGCTCATTTTGTTGGGTTTAGGGATGACCATTAAAGGATTTGGGAAACCTCACTACAGTCTCATTTGCCCCAAAATTCTGCCCTGCAATCTGAAAAGTCAATTATGTGCTGCATTTCTCGTGAACAAGAGATGAAGTCAATAAGTGGGGCTTAATCTAATGTCCATATGGAGAATTGATTGAAACAGATTTCCAGAGTTGGGGTTGCTTTTAAAAAATGGTAATTGTGAGCCCTTGGGGTGAAGGACTGGCAGTGTCTCACTGCTGAGATCTCACTTGGTAATGGTAAGGAAATGGAGTCTGAAGGTACTTCCTGTTTTATCTCCTAATCTGACTGGTTTCTGCCTTCTTCTGCAGCCTGTGCAGCTGCAGGTGCTGGTGGCAGTCACACTGCATCTCCGTGGATCTCTCCATTCAGAGAAAAGGGGCATCATCCCTGGAGCCAGGACAGATGGGGAGGCCAAACTCAGCTGTGGGCAAGGCAGCTTGGTAATTAATAGAGGATTTGTCATTAAAGTCTTCTTTACAGAAATTACAGAAGTCTCTTTAGCCATAAATATGTCAGAGCAACTTTTTTGTTCCTTGTGGTGTTTCTGAGGTTATTCTACATCTGCAGTCAAGCTCTGTTCACATCAGGAGTGCCCAACTGGTGAGGTGTGACCTTTCCTCAGCTGTGGTCCCTGGAGATGAATCCTGCTTCAAATAGGAGTAACAGGAAGGGTGAAATACCTTAATTAGAGGAGTGGGAATCCTACACAGTCTGTTCTCATGGAGGGTAGCTGCTGACAGAGCTCAAGGAGACAGGACAATGGGGGAAATGGAATTGACTGGTGATCATTTGGATCCTTTGTACTTTGAGCTGAAGGAGCAGCTGCCAACTGCCTGTGTCACTGTGTCCTTCTCTTTGGCACTTACGTGGAGCCTCAGCTCTGCTGGCTGTGAAAAATGGACAGTAACATTTCATTCACACAGGAGTGATGTGGTTTAATTATAGTGAAGGTTTAAAAACAACTTGAGGATGAAGTGTTGTGTAAGTGCTGAATGTTATCCTTGACAATGACACAGGGACCAGAAAATTGGTCTTTCAGATGCATCAAGTTATTCCATAAATTACGAACTAATTTCTCTGCTAAAATGAAGAGTTACTGAGACATTCAGCTTTCTTGCTAATTGTTTGACTTTAACAATTGGATGGATTTCAGTAAATTGACTGGTGGAGACAAATGTGTTTTCCAGCTTGACATTATCTGACATACAATTGGAAATGGACTGGCTGCCAAGCCCTGCAGGTGGTCCCCAAAGGAGAACAAGTTTGTGGTGGGATTTTCTGGGGAGATTTCAAAAGGGCCTGTAACAGGCTGTGCCTCCTGAAGGCAGCTTGCCTTCATGGTTTACCTGAGGAAAACCAAGTAACTCTTGTCTCACATCCTTGTCTGCTTTTCCCTGCCACTCAGAACTTGTAGGTGTTGTACCTGGGTCTTGCTGGGAGTTCACAGTCTGTGATGGAGACACTGCAGAGCCTGGGGTTCCAGACTCCCCTGGTCCCTCTGCCCCTCCTGTGGTACTTTGGAAGCTGTTCCAAAGGCAGGGGTGGAGCATAAATGACAATGCAGTCAAGTTTTTAAGTCGTGCTTAAAAAGCAAAAGTATTGAAAGCTAAGCTTTACCATGCAGTTTGTTTTTCAGTCAAAACCCAAACAAACAAACCCAAAAAATAAGTCCCAGCTCTTCCTGAGGTCTGCAGCTCTCCTGGGAGGGGTGGGAGCAAAGAAGTGCTGTCATCACAGGCAAGTATTTTCAGCTTTCTGATTTTGAAAGTAGATCTTGGACTGTGTGTCCCTGCCTGCTTTGTGTATCTTTGCATTCTGGATAAAAATAATGAAGGGACCCTGGCAATGAATAAAAATGGCAAGTTTTTGTTATTACTTTAAAATATCACAGGGATTCAGGGGGAATATGTAGGGAAATTATCTCCCAGGTTGCCCTCAGTCAGTGTTTTACCTTGTGTTCTCTTACAGACCTTTGTTCTTGTCATTGTCTCATCTTCTGGTTTCTTGTGGACTTGGAACCTCTTGTGCCAAGTGTATTTCTAGCAAGAGATTTATCCCTGTAGTTTATGGATACCTAGTAGGCATCTTCTCTCACCCTTTCCTAATCCAATTCCAAGTAGGATCAATTTATGGAGTGCCCAGGCTCAGCCTGAATTCCTGTCAGAGCTCACCTGCAAATCTCAGCATGGTCCTTTGCAAGTCACTTCCTTTGGTAAAGTCAGATCAATTTTTAATTTCTCCTCCCAGGTAATCTTGTAATTTCTGACTCTGAGCAACATTTGCAAGGGGCTTGCACATCAAGGGAAAGAATTCTTCACACCAAGAGCTTTGTTGCCTTTCCAGGATTGTCAGTGGTCGGGAAATTGTGTTGCCCTCATTCTGAGACTCTCTTTAACTCAGGCCAGGGAAAAAACATCCCATCACCTCGAGAACAAAACAGGCTGTGGCTCTGATGCTGGAATCAATGAAGCCCTGGGATTTGTGGTGGCAGGGTGGGTGATTGGCAGCTGCTCCACAAAGGCATAGCAGAGATGATTGACATGAGAGATTGGATAAGGACACGTGGTAATCTGTGCAAAAAGATAGTAAATGTTGTTTGTCCAAGAGTTTTGGGGAGCGTAGAGTTGGAGTGCTGCAATCAGAATGGGAACTCTAAAAAATCCTTTTCCTTGGTCCTGTCACAGACAAGTCCATGAAATGACAAATGCCAGCAATGAGAACATTTCTGTCAGGGGTCATTCAGCTGTGGCTCTTACACATCTGTCCATTAGCAGCTCCTAAGGCAGAAGATGAATGCAATTAGAACCAATCTTGATGATTTGCAGAGCATTGTTTGTGCTTTTTACTGCATTCCCTGGGATCAGGGGCTGGATCTTGCCTTTGACCCTCTTTCTAGAGCTGGCCCAGTGAAACTCTCCCCACTCGCCCTTCAGCAAATAATAAAAAGAAAAATGCAAGCCTTCAACAGCCGTGTCACCACCCTCGTGAGGAAATGTTTTGGTGCAGCCAATATTTCTCTATTTTGCCCTAATCTAATCCTCCATGTGGGCTTATCACAGAGCAGGGCCCGAGCTGCAGTGCCCAGGATGTGCTGCTGGAGCTGGATAATACTTTATTTTTAACGGTTCTTTTCCCACTGCTGCTGAAACCACCGTGCTGAGCAGCACAAACTGCTGGCAAAAGATACCTCTGCCAGCTTAAATTTATTTCTGTTCACTGGAACAACTGGTTGGAAGTGTGTGGTTGTTTCTCTTGGGTGTAGGCAAGGTTAGGCATCCAAAACATTGAGAAATGCTCTAAAAAATGCATTTTCCAAGCACAGTTCATGCTAGTTTAGAAAATACAGAAATGAAACCACAGCAGAGGTACTTGATGCTGAAAAGGAAGCACCCAGTAATGACTGCTCTGCTGCAAGATTGTAGGCTTCCTCTGTTTAGACTCAGCCTAACTTCTGGAATAAAAAGGGATGGAAAACTCTAAGGGAAATAAATGAACTGTACCCATGTCATTGCATTTGTTCTGAGGAAAAAATGAGAATTACAGCTACTGTTTGCAAGCAGTCTGCCCTTCACCCGGGTTCATCCCTTGTGTTTGGAGATCTGCACTCTGGATAATTCATAGCAGAGCCCCTGGCACGGGGCATTGCTCTGCTGGCAGTGGCAGCTGGGGTTTACTGAGAGTTCCTTCTCCACCTCTGGTGCCTCAGTCTAAGACATATCTGAGGTGCTCTGTTCTGCTTTGGCAAAAATGTTCTGAAATCTGGAATTTCATGCTGCACCCTTCAAGGGACACATTTCTGTAGGAAATTCCCTTGGTGAATCACACAATGCAAGGTGAGGGACTGGGTCCCAAAAGAATTATCAGGATTGAATCAAGTTATCCCTTAATGAGAATGGAGAAGTCTCAGTCAGGATTCTGCATAAAAGCAGCCAAACACCTCCCCAGTGCAGGAAGGAACAGAGGAGGAAGGAGAAAATCTCTTGTCCTCTCTGAGATGAAGAAGGAAAGATGTAAAAATCAGTGCTGTTTAAAATTTGGTAAATAGAATAGAATCAGTCCTCACAAAGCATCCTCTGTACTCATCTGTGCTTGCAGGCACAGAACAGACTTGGCAACTATCTCCTGCATGAAATAGGAAAGGTTTAAATGCTTGTGCAAGCTCTTCAAACAAAACAGCTCTTTGCAGTTAGCACGCTGTTCTCTAGGACATTGTAGCTGGGAAATGTGAAACAGTTTCTCTGGGTGTTCACATGGGTTCCTAGCCATGCGTGAGTGGGGTTTGCAAATCTTTATCTCGGTGGTACAGGGAATTTTTTGTCATTGCAAAGGGTTTTCCTCTAGGGGATAAATTTAATATAAAAGGGATTCCTGATACTCTTGACATTTTCCCCTCAGAATCAAATCAAACTGGCTGGTGGATGCAGGCTTGGACCAGTGACAGAGCAGATGAATCCTCTTCTGCCTGCAGACTGGAGGCAGGAATACTTTGTCACATCAGTAGTTACAATTTGACTTTAGTTTTGCTTTTTCTCCACCAATCTCAATTTGGTTTGAATTTCTGAAGTCACCCGGGGTGAGTCAGACGTGGTCAGGCCAGAGGAAGTTCCTGAATCATTCCCAAATGAGGGAAAACATGAGTCAGTTTCGAGGGTAAAGCACGTTGGGATCCAAAGCACCACAGATCTTTCCAGGTTCGGGGGAGAGAAGGAGCCCGGGCTGGAGGTGTTGGACTGCAGGGCTCTGGTGGCTGCAGGACTGAGAGCTGTGGACGTGTTTTCCACAGGGAGGACACAACTCCTGGCACTCACGAGCATTCCTGCTGCAGCTGGAGCAGCCTGGGTGCACAGATTGCAATTAATGCCAGTGCTTCCCCCAGAGTCTGGGCAAATCTGTGCTCCTGGCAGGGAGCAGTCAGTGCTCAGCACCGAGGGAAAAGCTCTCCTGCAGGACTTCAGGCACCACAGTGACACTGCAGAAGTCCTGTTTTAATGTGCTTGGGTTTTGGATGGTGGTGCTTCCTGTCCACCAGCACAGGCAAAACACAGGACCCTGCAGAGCCAAGAGGAGCTGCTGCAGCACAGGGCAGGCTCTGGGACTGGGGCTACAAAACCAGGTGAAAAATCCTCTTATAAAGGCAGGACCTCAGTGATAATTTTAATTTGCAGCCAGGAATGTGCCAAGGCAAATCCCTTTCTTTGAGCTCCTTTCTCCTGATTCGCAGCACATTGCTGCTGCCTCATTACCCCCCTGGCCTCTGGTGGGGCAGTAAATCTGGAGGCCTAATGGTGCACAGGGCCCTTGGAGGACAGCCCTGCCTTTTCAAATATTCATTTCTATGCGGATCAGGGATGTCCCAGTCTGGCTGTAATCAGGGGAAGAGGGAAGGAGACAAATAATCACTGCACATGACTGTTTGGGGAGCAATTCCTGTCAAAAAAACAATCAGCAGCAGAGGTGGATGCGAGCTGGCCTTGCAGCCCCAAGCACAAGGAGTGATGGGGGCCTGTTTGATTCCCATAAACTCTGATTTGCTTCTTCCTTCCCCCCCAGCCAGCTGCTTCCCTCGGCTGGGCTGAAATGCCAGTTGTTCTCTGGGAGCAGGGAAAGGTGCCAGGCTGGGGGAGCTGCCCTTCTTTGTGCAGACCCTGCTGCAGGAGCACCAGCCCTGCCCTGCAGGGACAGGGCACCGAGCACAGCACCCTGCAGGGCACCTCAGCCCCGGGGATGTTCTTGTTTCTCCAGCTGGTGCCAGCTGGGGCAGGGATTGCAGGGCTGGAGCAGCAGCACAGCTCTCCTCCAGCTCAGAGCTTGGGTTTCTCCAGGTGGAACAGGCCTTTGGGCTATGAAATCAGTTTGCAGCAAATTTGCAGCCCCTGGGATTTGAGCTGATCCCAGACTGTTCTCACTCAGCTAAACAAGCAGCCAGCAGGAGTCATGGTCCCACTAATCCTGATTTAAAGGTGAATTAGAGCAGGGCTTGGATTCCGCATCTCCAGCCCATGTGTGCCATCCAGACCTCAGCAAAGTGTCCTGATGATGATTTTAACCCAGCTGTTGTGCTGTGTGTTGGCACAGGAACCCGGGGCTCAGGGTGACTGAGGTGTCAGCTCCCTGAACTGTGCCCTGTGCTCAGTCTGGGCTTTATTCAGAGGCACAGCTCCAGGCTGGGTTTTTCTTTATAGTATCAGGATAACAGCATTAGCAAGGGTGTGCCCATCCCTTCACCCCCAGTGGGTAAACTCTACATTTTTCCTTGAGGAGGGATATTTAAACATTCATATGATAATGAAGTAATGAACCCAACCATACAAAATTTATATAAACTCATATCTGGCCTTGTGTGAAAAAGTAATCCAGAGGCCACAGAACTGCAGGGCTGGCTCAGCCAGGCAGTGTCACAGAGAGCTTTCTCTTTAATTTTTTATTTGGATCCTCTCTGGATGTAGGTCACAATGACTTTAAAGAACAGGCACTGACCAGACAAAACCAAACCTCTCTGAACAAAGCCATTGTTGCAGGAGGAGGATTTTTTTTTCTCAAACAAGACCCTAAATCAGCACTGAAGGATTTTGCAAGTTCCCTGTGTCTGGCTCTGCTGGGATTGCCACTCCCAGGACAGGCAGAGCTGCAGCCCCGTGTGCTCTGCTGGGCTGGCTGCTGCTGGGGAGGGCTCGGAGCTGCTCCCTGGGCCTGTGTGCTGGGCTGAGCCATGGAACCATCCTGGCTGGGCCCCCCTGCCTCAGGAGCAGAGGAGGGTGGGGAGCCTCTCCTGCAGCTCCCACCCCTGCGAGCATCACTCCGTGGCCAAGGCCACTGCAGGGATTCATTCCCTGCTTCCCTGGGGGAATTCCTCCTTCATGCAGGGACACACAGCCCAAACACCTTCTCTGAGCTGCCCTCCAGCTCTGGGGAGGGAAAACAGATCCTGGGTTTGGCCCTGGCTCAGCCTTGTGCCAGCACAGAACAGCAGGGAGTACCAATAACCTGCAAGGGTTTATTTGGGAAGAGGAGGGGGAGGCAGCCAAAGGTTGGTGCTCAGGAGGTTCAAATGCTCTGGCCAAAGAGTCTTAGTGAGCCCTGGCTTGCAAACAATGCTGGGTGGCAACAGTGCAGATAAAAATCCCCCCAAAAACAGATATAAACAGGCCCTGAGTACAGATCACAGGTAGAAAAGCTCTGTAGAAATGCAGATTAAAACCCAACCCAACCCAAACCCATGGCTTCAAAATTCATGTTGTGCCCTGAAACTTTGCATCAGGGGGTTGGAAATGGAGGATCTTCAGGGTCCCAAATCAGTCTGTGATCCTGAGATCCTGAATTTTGTAAATGTGACAAAACTCCCAGTTCTGACGCAGGGAGAGCTGAGGTATTTTGGTTTCTTTACCTCTCCTGCCTTTTAGGACACGAGCTGCAGCTTTGGCCCTGGAATTCCCAGGGCAGGGATCAGCAGCACGGAGCTGGCACTGGATGGTGCTGTGGCCCAGCACAGGTGAGCTCACCTGGCTGCCAGACAAATCCTGCTGCTCCTGGAACCACCAGGGGAGCCACAGGGACAGCCAGGATCCTGCATTACTCCTGGGTGCAAATTCCCAGAAGCAGATTTTGCAAGAGCATTTTGTGCCCGAGGCAGCAGAATTTTGGGAAGTTGGCTCCCACCCAGTCACTGAGCTTTTAAGCACCCTGAGCGTGACCTGTGCATGTTACCAGTCTGAGCCACTGAAAAAGGCAAGTTCAGGTTAAAAATCCAGTTTTAAAAAATAAACCAGTTTCCAGATCACAGAATGTTCTGAGTTGGAAGGGACCCACAAGGATCATCAAGTCCAACTCTTAAGCCCATACAGGGACTGAACCCACAAACCTGGTGTTCTCAGCACCCTGCTCTGATCAGCTGAACCAATCTGGCACTTTTTAGGGCCTTCCTGGCCCCTGATGCTTTCCCGTTGTTTAGGAGGGAAACAGCTGTTTGGTACTTTGGAGTAAAGCAACATTTAGGTAGAAGTTCAGATTTTGAAGTGTTTTCCAGATTTTTCTTCCGATTCTGGAAGGAATCTTTAAGAGAAATGTGGCTTATTCCAGGGTTTGAGAAAATCACAGCTGTTACCAACCCAGTCTCATTTTCCCATTTTTCCATCAATGTTGTTTGATTAATAAGAGCCAGCTTAGTGCTGAGCAACTCAGGAATAAATCAAACTGTAGAAGAGGGACACCAGATGTAATAAAAGCAATTCCTGAAACAAGGAGATGCAAAGATCTGCTTGGTGTGGAGGTGGGGAAGGACTAGCACGTGAAATGTGTGTATTTTCTCTGCCACAGAAGTATATTTTCTTCTCCTGATAAATGTATCCAAGGCAATATAAACAATTTCAAAGAGCTGAAAGTATGCAGTGAGATGTTGCTGTGGATCACACACATCAAAGCAGAGCTGAGGCCCAGGAGAGGCTTTCTGTGCAAAGAAAACTGGCTTTTCTTGTATTTCAAGGAAAGAAATCCTTCTCTGCTTCTCAGACTCTGTCTGTCCCTGCACACTTGACTTGGATCAGCGTTTTCAGTGGGGCACTTACTAAACACTGCATTGGCATAAGAAAAATTCACACAAATATTGGTTTCTCCTGTGTGCCTTTGAGATTATTTCAGATCTAATCCCTCTTTGGTTGGTTCCTGGGGTGGTTCCTCCCCAGCTGCAGGCAGGTGCTGCTCCACCTGAGCCCTCTCCCAGGTGAGCTGCAGGGGAAGGGAGAGCAGGAAAAGCTTCAGAGGGTGACACAGAGAGGAGGGGACTTGGGAATACCAAAAGGTCAACTGCAAACCAGATGTGCCCTCAGAGAAAGAAAAGAGCAGTGTTTGAATTGAATGTTCCCTTTGACAGAGCTTGGGGAAGCAGAGCTGAGGGAATGCTCTGGAACAGCAGGACTGCTCTGGGTGGGAAGCCACAGCCCTGTGAGGAAATCCCAATTAGTTTCCCTGGAGGATAAGCTCCATTTGGAGCTGTGTTATCTGATGTGTCAGCAAGGCCAAGCACACAGATATTATCAAGTAATAATATCTTTACAACACAGCCCGTGAACTGTGTAGATAAAGGGGGTGGGTGGCTTTGGGGTTTGCTCAGAAAAGTCCAGAAGAGTTGCAATGATTCCTGTCTTCAGGGCTATCAGTTTATTAGAACTTTATTAGAACTTTATATATTTCTATATAAGAAATCCATAGAGAGAGAGGAGCTTTAACTCTGATTTTTTGACCAGAAGACTCTGCAGATAAAGCTGAATTATATCTTCCTTTTTAGCAACCTTTGAACTATTGTCTATATTAGACTAAAACCATTGGAGTTCAAAATATTCCACAGTGGCTCTTAATCCAAGGATGATACTTCAAAGGAATCTGAGCAGTTTTGTGGAAGCCAAATTGAGAGCAGCCAAAATTAGTCTTCCTGTGCCTTTTCAGGATACACAAATCCAAACTGGCTTAACAAAGTGCAAATCTTCTGTTGTACTTGTTAAAAATCGAGATAGCTTCCCATTCCTGCTGTCCATCCTCATCCCATTTAACTGGATATCAGTGGATTTAACCACTGATAACATTTACTACAGGACAACTCATTAAAGGGAAGAATCCTGGAGGAAGGAGGGAATTAAATTCCCAAGGAGTTGTGGTACCAGGTACATTCTCCCCAGGTTTAGTTTTCTGTCTCTGTAATTCCCAGCCCAGACCCCCTGAGGTTCCACTGGCAGGTCAGGAACACCAGTGGGATCCAAGCCCTTCCTACAGAGGCTCTGCCAGCCTGTGCAGCCTGGATGAATCCTTTGCTTGTCTTGTTTTTCTGGAAATTTCTTTTCTGGAGATCCAGACACACTGAAGATTCCCCTGATGGAGTGTTGTCACACAAAATAATTTAATTTTCTTTTAGGGAGTCCCCAAAAATACAAAATTTTAGGGAGATCTGTGCCTTCCTGCCCTGCAGGTGTTTCTGTCTCTGAATATCTGTGAGCTCCTGTTTTTCCTGGTTTTGTTAGCCAGGTCCACATCCCCTCTGGAGCAGGGACAGGCTCTGGGTTTTGTCACCTGTGGAGCTCGGCAGGTGCATTTCTGTGCAGTCTTTGAGCTCTGCCCAGCTGGGTAACATTTCAGCCCCACTCTGGTAATGAATTCTCTGCTCTTTAGGGCTGGAGAGCGGCAACACCTCGGACCAGACTAAACGGGCACTCAAGGAGGCCGAGTTTAACAGGGCTCCCCTGGAATTACCCAGCACATTAAGGCCAAATGAGCTCATCCTGAATTCATTAGCAATGATTACTCTGAGTGCCAGAGGAATTAATAATCATTAGCATTTCCTAAGCAGGGCTGCCGAAGAGCTGCCAGGTGCGGTGCTTCGGGGCTCCCCAGGCTTCCCCGGCCAGTTGCGTTCGAGGCAGTCATTAACTGCAGCTCCGTGGGCACTGCACAGTCCCACTGATATTTTCAATCCGCACTCCCAGTTCAGTTGCAATCCAGCTCTAAAAGCACTTCAAAGCCCGGCACTGCCTGGCTCAGTCGCTGCTGGAATTACCTCCCTTATCCTCGTTTTGTCTCCGAGTGAATCTCCCTGGCTCTCTGCAACTCTTCTGAAAGGTTAATAAACCTGGGAGGCTGCTGGGAGCCACCCAAGGGCAAGGGGACTCCACAGACAAAAGGAATGCAGAAACGCTGTGTTATTATTTTGTGCAAGCAAATTCTCAAAGTAAAGATATCCAAGGCTTTGATTTGGCTCCTTAAAGCTCCCTCTGTTCCCAGCAGCATTTGAAGACTCGGCTGCTTTGCATATCAGAGGCAGCTGACTTGGAGGCACAGGGAATTCACGCTCACTTTGGATGACCTTTTCCTTTGGGGATGAGCTTCCACAAGAGTTTTACTTCTCTGACAACTTACTCCTGTTCACTGTCTGCAAATGCCGCACACTTGGAATTTACATCATCCTGGTACATTCAAATACAGCTGAGCTTTTCTGCATAGCTGCTCCTTGTAACCAGCAGAATCAAGTCATGGGATTATGGAATCACCTGTCTATGTCTATATGGAGCTGTCAGCATTTTTGTATCTCATCATGGGACAGCTAGCAATATGATCTGATCTTTATGGATAGGGAGAATAAAAGCTCAAGTACCATTCATATAATCTGATTATTTCCTTCCTTTTACACAGGACTGGGTTGCTTTCCTTATCCAGTTTGATCTCTGTCCCAAGGTCCCTGTGGTGTTACTCTGCCAGTGGAATTGTCCCCTGCAAGTTTTATGTGAGCAGGAGAGTTTATGGCCTGAGTTCATGGACCTCCTTCCCAAGGTTGTGCAGGTCCCTCTGGAGCAGAGGGAGGCTTCCATGGCCGTGCCACCCCTGCCCTGCTCCCTGTGCCAATGCTGCTTTGCCTCAGCACTGGGGTCCAGCTGGGAAAGGAAGTTTCCTTTCGTTGGGTTCAGCAATCTTGGGATTAAGCTGAAGGAGTTTTAATTAACAAACTAAGCATCAAATATGTTTTCAGGATAGTCGAATCATTTTACAGCCACTTTTATATCAAAAGTGCAAAGGAAAGCCTGGTGGTGACACAAGTGTCCCCAGGTCTTTCTCTGCAGAGCTGAGAACTGGTGCGTGGTCCATTTTTATTTTACTTTATTCCATCCTGAATGCAAAACCAGTGAAATCTTAAAAGCAAAAAACACATCATTTTGTTTAAATCTGCATTAAAGGAAAGCTGAGCCCTTGGCCTTGACTCCTGCTGATCTCCAGGTTATTGGCAAGGATGCACAATTGCCTGATACCCTTGACTGTCCCACAGGTCGATGGCATCGATGGCATCGCTGTGACTCAGGGGCCATAAAGCTCCATTGCCACGGGGCGTGGGCCAGGTGGGCTGAGAGCTCGGGCTGGTCTATAAAGGCAGGGCTCAGCCCAGCTGATCCACTCTGCTCCCTCCAGCTGCTGCTCTGCTGCCCAGGCTCATCCCAAGGGAACAATGGCATTCTCAGGCAAATACGAGTTCGAGGGCGATGAGAACTACGATGCCTTTGTGCAGAAGATTGGTGAGTCTGGCTGGGGTCAGGCACGGGGCATGGATTGGATCAAATACTGGGGAAAGGCTGGGAGAGCTGAGATTGTCCAGCCTGGAGAGGAGAAACTTGGGGGTGACCCAGCTGTGGCCTCCCACTGCCTGAAGGGGCTGCAGGAAGGATGGAGAGAGACTTTACAGGAATGGAGTGACAGGACAAGGGGGAAACTTGCAGGGTGTAGGTTTAGATGGGATATTAGGAAGAAATTCCTCCCTGGCAGGGTGGGCAGGCCCTGGCACAGGGTGCCCAGAGCAGCTGTGGCTGCCCCTGGATCCCTGGAAGTGTCCAAGGCCAGGCTGGGCAGGGCTTGGAGCAGCCTGGGACAGTGAAAGGTGTCCCTGCTCATGACAGGGGGTTGGATGGTCTTTAAGCTCCCTCCCAACCCAAACTGTCCAAAGATTCCATGTGCATTTAGTTAAAGAGCAAGAGAAAATATAAAAACAGGTATGTGCAGCTAAATAGCAAAGGCCCAAGGTCCCACAGATGAAACTCCAAGCATTGCATATGTAGGTTAAGGAGAAGGGAATATTTTAGGTACTTTGTACATTTTTCTTGTGTATTGTTTCTTAAGGAAAAGAATGCAAGATTTGTTTTAGCAAACATATTAATGTACCAATATCAGTAATTTCAACTCAGAGCTTTGATATTGTAAAAAAATTAAAAATAAGAAATGAACAACAAATCAGATGCTCTGAGAACAAACACACCACTACCATCCTTCAGTTTCAATTCAACTTAGATTTGATAAACTCTGTGGTTTTATTGTTTAAGGTCTCCCCAGTGACAAGGTTGAAATGGGAAGGAACTGCAAGATTGTGACAGAGGTGGTGCAGAATGGGAATGACTTCACGTGGACACAGCACTTCCCGGGAGGCCGCACCACCACCAACACCTTCACCGTGGGCAAGGAGGCAGACATGGAGACCATGGGAGGGAAGAAGTTCAAGGTAAATTCATGGAGCTCTTCAGCTCCCCAGCCTCAGGTGGACTTGGATTTAGGGTGAAAAGCAAACTTGTGTCAGGCCTAGTGAAGGTGTCCCTGCCCATGGCAGGGGGTGGAACAGGAGGGGCTCTAAGGCCCTTTCCAGCCCAGACCATCCTGGGGCTCCCTGAGTCCATCATCACAGACTCCTGGGCTGCCTGCCAGGACCGTTTTCAGAGCTGTTAAAGAGTGATGTGCAGATCTGGAACCTGCAGGAACTGGAAGATGAACAAGTGTCTGTTTAACTTGAGAACATTCAAGAACTAAAGCCCATGGGTTTCAGCCCTGTGCAACACACAACCTCTGTCTCATAAACTTCCAGCACCAGCTGTGCAGGTGTTTACAGAATCTGGCAACAAAAATACCAGCAATCCCAGAAACATGAACCCTTTCTCTCTCACAGGCAACTGTCAAAATGGAAGATGGGAAACTTGTAGCTGATTTCCCCAACTACCGCCACACTGCAGAGATCTGTGGGGGGAAGCTGGTAGAGGTGAGTGCTCAAAGATCCGGGGTAGTTCATAAAAAAACAAAGAAAATCCCCAACATTTGAAGTTTAGGAAAAAATCTTAAGTGAAGGACAGGCTCTGAGCCATCCCCAGGGCTGTTCCCCTGGGACTCTGGAGCTCTGATTACATTGTCCAAGCAAAGTTTTGGGTTGTTCTTTCTTCCAGATTTCTACTTCTTCTGGTGTAGTCTACAAAAGGACCAGCAAAAAGATTGCCTAAGGCAGCAAGGCCAGTCTCTTCCAGTGCACTGAAAGCCAACAATAAAATAAATAAAATTAAGTTCTGTCTTTGTCTCTTTCTTGGTTTTACGAACATAATCATGTTAATGCTGACCTCATTCCTAAATATCTGACAGGGGTGGAACCAGATGAGATTTAAGGTCCCTCCCAACCCAAACCCTTCTGTGGCTCTGATTATCTGCTCTGAGGGACACCAGTGGTGCTCAGAGCACCACTTTGTGCCCCGAGAGGAGCCCTGAAGCTTAAAAACAAGACCTTTTAATCACTTCCTGTGCAGAGCAGATGCCTTTGCTGTTAGAGCTGCCTTTATGGGGCTGGGAGGGACTTTTACAACTGCAGCTGACAAATTCCTGACTCTGAACTGGCTGGCAAAGCCCAATTCCATTAACAAGGACTGTGCTGGGCTGTGGGGGAGGAGGCCCAGTGACAAAATCCCCAGCATCAGTGGCACTTCCCAGCTCAGCTTTAGGAAATGACTGTTGGTTTCCATGCTTTATTGTAACAATGCAATAACCAAAGCATTCTGCACCTGTATTTGAGTTACATGTCCATGGCAAGTTGGAATAATCATGGAATACATAACGGGTGGCTTTGGGATGGAGACATTCATGAGGCTGCTGAAAGCCTGGTACCCTGTGGAAAAGTCTAAATAGCCCATACAGGGTGCAATCAGCTGATAATCCCATAGGCAAAAGTGGAAACATCTGATAATCCCAGACATGTCCCACGTAAGGCCACACTTTGTTGG
Organism: Vidua chalybeata; assembly: GCF_026979565.1. Lineage (NCBI taxonomy): Eukaryota > Metazoa > Chordata > Aves > Passeriformes > Viduidae > Vidua > Vidua chalybeata. The sequence continues at coordinate 17,420,780 of NC_071544.1, forward strand.
ATTGAGGCCCATTTCCTATTTTTTTTCCCATAGTTTCTCCCCCTACACTTCATTGAGATAATCTTGGTCAGGATAAATCAAGAATCCAGTAAATAAGCTGTCTGTCCAGTAGGGATCATAAAAGAGCCCATTTTGCTCTGAGTAAAAGATTTGCAACCACACCTCATCCTCCTGCTTCAGCGCCAGGATGGTCGATCCAGAGGCCACGTCGTGGTTCCCAGTGTTGGCATCAAAAGTCTTGATCCGGTACTGGCCGTTGTGGACCAGGCCAATGGCCAGGTGCTTGTTGGCCAACGTGATGTCGTAGGTGAAGTAGTAAATCCCTGGGATGCTGCAGATGAACTTCCCACTGGAAGCGTTGTAATGTCCTCCCTCGTTCATCAGGATCCTGTCGAACTTGATGGGCAGCCTCTCCCTGGGGTAGCTGGTGGACACGGCCACGGAGAAGGCAGACCTGGCCTTGCTGCCAGCGCAGCTGCAGGGTCCCGGCAGCCCGGGCTCACCCTTGCTCCCTTTGGGCCCTTTCTTCCCCGGGGCCCCGCTTTTCCCGGGATTGCCCTTGAAACCCTTGGGCCCCCGGGGCCCTGCCTTGCCAATGGCTCCTGCTTTCCCCTTCGGGCCTGGCTTGCCAGGGTTTCCTGTTCTGCCCTGGGGACCTGGAAGACAAATGATCTTATCAGTTTTTCCTATCACTATTGAGGGAAAGAGGTGATACAGCGGGTGGAAGGGGGTTAAAGCATTGCAGCAGGGATTTCATTTAGGAGGAAGCCATTGCTGGTGTGAGAATCCCAATGAAATCCCACTGGGGTCTGGACATCTGTCCAGCCAGGGTAGGCAGGAGCTGGTGTGGTAACAGTGGAATTCTGTCCTTTTTAAGGACCAAAAGGCTGATTCCATTATCTGGCTCACTTGAGAAAAAGGAGGAATTACAGAACAAGCTTTACATGTTTGGATTTTACAGAGTGGGGCAGGTTTGTGAAGCTTTCAGAGCCTCACGTTGAGCAGGTGAGTACTTTTGATCTCATGTCTCTCTTTTTTCTTTGTCTTTTTCTTTTAAACATTTAGCATGAGACTGTATAAAAACAAGGTAAAAGTAAATCTAGATGTGGTTAAAAGCCCAGCCCAGCCCAGCTGGGGGATGAACCAGCAAACACCAGGGGCAGGGGCTGCCTTGGGATGGGAAGGGAGCTGGGCTGGCAGTGATTCTGGCTCGGTGGTATCTGATATGAGCAAAACCGTGAGGATTTATGCAGTGTCTCTTGACCTGCTGTTAGCAAGAGCAGATCGAAACGCAGCTGTGGCTGGAAATCTGCTCTCCAGACTCCCGGTGCGGGGAGGGAGGAGGGAGGCAGCCGCAGGCTGGGCTCGCTGGCGTTGCTGAGGCAGGAGTGCTCTCTAGCGTGGCAGAGGGAAATCTCTGCTGTGCACAGCGCTGCTCCTGCTGCCTCTGACTCCGGCAGACGCAGAGCACAGCCCCGCCTCAGCTCTGTTTGCTCTGCCCTGGGTCCGGCATGGCCAGCGCCTGTCCCGTCGCAGTGCTCCGGGCAGCCGATGCTGCCTTTTCTCACGTGGCTCTGGTTTTCCTGGGATCAGGAACCTGAGACCAGCTCCTTGCCTGCTCTGGAGAGCCCTGAGCAGCGCAGGGCAAACCTCACTGCGTCACACGCTGAAGCCAGCAGAAACTGCAGCTGCCAGGACAGGGCGTGAGTCTGGAGCCCCTCGGACCAGCGGGACCACTCGGAGGAGTTTCCCATGAGTGGAGCTGCGAAGGGGCTGTTGCCCCACAGCTTCCACCTTTCCACTGTCACGTTGAGCGCCTCTCTCTTACCTTCATCGCCGTGCTCGCCTTTGTCCCCGTCCTGGCCGTCCTTGCCATCCTTGCCTGGGAAGCCCATCCTGCCCACGGTGCCGGGAGTGCCGGGAGCGCCGGGGGGCCCGGGGGGCCCGGGGGGCCCGGGCAGGCTGCAGGCCAGCTGGGCACCCTCCTGCAGCTCCCGCTTGGCAAAGCCCCCCAGGATGTGGTTTGCCACGCAGGGCACAGTCCAGAGGAGCAGCACAGCGGAGATCATGGCACAGCCTGTGGGGAGCACACGGATAAGGGAGCAGCCTGTGGGCACCGCTGGCATGGGCTGGTGTAGGAACTTGCATGGAAATGGGAGATTATTTGGCTTGTCCTTGCAGGGTGGGGGAGCTGTTTGCTTTGGTGTGATGTGATTCCAAGGACTTGGCTCACGGAGTTTTCTAGGTCAGACCTATATTTTTATCAAACTTACTCTTCTCCAGGTCTGTATCTGTGGTCATCCCTCATTTTGTTTTGCTCCCTGAGCCTCTTTTCCCTCCAGACACCAGGAGCAACGGCAGAGGGGTGCAGAAAGCAGCTGCTTGGGAGCAGGGCAGTGGAAGAAGGAGAAGGAGCTTGGTGTGAACATCCCCAGCCCGTGGCTGGGTCACTGGGGTTTCTCCAAAGCACAAAGCCCATCATGTGATGCAGGGCAGGACTCAGAAGAGAGGCTAGGCAGGCTTTGGGCCAGGCCTTAGTGCCTTTTGCCTGTCAGATGAGCTGAGCCTCATCCCCTTCCCCACTGCAGCTCAGCTTTAGCAGCTCCCCAGTACTGTTATGTGCAACTCCTGCACTGCAAATAAGATGCTTAAAGCATGGGCTGATTCCCATGTTGGCCTTAGCTCTCATCCTGCTCTCAGCTCCTGAGGGGTGGAAATGCATATTTAGATGCTCCAAATCCAGCCAGCTGATCCTACATATTTATGCTCAGTGGGAGCCCCCAGTTCTGTGATATTATAATTAAGAACATGCAGAGGAGAGGGAAATGCAAACCAGATCCAGGGCTGGATTTGGCTGCTTGAGCCCTTTGGATCTTCAGCTCTGATTTGCTGCTGCTGAAAGGCATTGGTTTAATGGGCTTGTGAGATGGAAAACACCACCCAGTGTCCACGTGGAAAGCTGAATGAAGACTTCTGAGTTAATGGGAAGGGAAAAAAATGCCTGTGGAGTGGGAGATCACAAGGCAAGCTGCATCCCTGCTTCCCAGGAACCCCTCCAGCGGGGCAGAGAAGTGAGAGGTGTCTGGAGGTAGATGTGACTCACAAGCTGTGGCAGGGAAAAATGTCATTGTGGAGCATAACCTGGAGAAAAGCTGGGAATGCCTCATGTGGAGAAAAAAGGTGTGAGAAGGAGCAGGGGGTGGAAGGGCAGCTCCTCCTGTGACAATTTCTTACCATAATCCCTTCTGATACCTTGAGAAAACCCAGCTCGTTGACCTGATGGGATAAAAAGTGGCAAACAAAATCCCCCGAGGTTGGGGGGTCTGTGGGACCAGTACTTGGATAAGTGGGGAGTATCCAAGTAGCTGGGGCTGTGCTCTGGCACAGCTCCAGAGCTGGTGCTAATTAATGGCTCCACAAGAACACTTCATCCCATATCCCAGCAATATGTGTGGGATGCAAAGCACCACCACATCCACAAGAGCATCTATAAATAACCTCTTCAAGAAATCTTTTTGAAAGAGAACAAACCTCATGCTGTTCCACCTTAAAAGGAAAATTGTTCCTCGATGTAGAAGGTCCGAAGAGCTCCAAAAAGCAAATTGGAAGCAGATCAGCATCTCCCCTCTCCTTGGTGTGGGCAGCCAGCCCAGCACAGGAGGCTGTGCAGCAGAAGGGCTGATTTTCCAATTACATTTTAATTAATGGCTTTGTCACCAGGGTTAGAGACCTTTGGGCCATGACCAATGCCTGTTGTGCATTAAAGAAGTGTTTCTGTAAGAAAAGATCCTGCCTGGAAGAGTCAGGATCAGCTGTACTTTCTGCTGCTTCCAGGGCAGCTGGGCTGAAATCCCAGAGGAAAATCCCTGAGGGTTGCCAGACGCAGGGTTTGGTGGCACATGCAGTGGTTGGATGGTAATTTTTTGGCCACTGAAGCCACCCTGTGCCATGTGGTGGTGGGAATAGGAATCTGAGGGAATTGCTGCTTGGAGGGAGGCAGGAGCAGGATCAGGGACCCAGCAGTGAGCGATCACCGTGACTTTCTTCTCTATTTCCTTTCAGTATTCGAGGCTTTCTCAAATAAAACATCCATCTTTCTGTCTCACAATTTCCTAGTGTACCTCAAGGTGTCTTAATTAATCTTCAAGAGCATCATTATCCCCACGAGCCTAATTCTCAGCTCTGGAGGTTGCCCTGCAGCGTCCCCGGGGTGGAAGCAAAAGGAGCCCTTGGGTGGGAGGCTGATTTCGGTGAAATCAGGTGTGACAGCAGTGGCAGAACACCGGAAATGGTTAGATTTAACTGATAGGAGCCAGGGAAGCACTTACACCAACAGGGGTTTGATGTGTTCCCTGCTGCTGCACAAAGCAACGGCAAAGGAGGCAAAGCAGAGGATGCACCTTCTGTCCTGAACCTGCAGCGCTCTCTTGGCTTCAGGCACCGGGAATTCCTGTGCCAAACCTTCCCCAGCCTGGAGCAGAAACACCAGGAATTCCCGTGCCAAACCCTTCCTAACCCCGAGCTCAAGCCCGTCTCGGCAGCTGCCCAGTGCAGAGACAGGCTGAAGGAGGTGGGAGCTCCCAGCAAAGCTGGGAATGTTTCCTTCATGGTGTTATTTCTTTAACTGGCAACTGTTGCCTTTATGGATTCCTGTGAAGGGTTGGAAACCTGAGTGCTCAGTGACTTAGACCTTATTTGGGAAGTTTTCAAAGTTAACCTTAAGACGAAGGAGAGGCAGAGAAAGGAAAAGTGGATCTACTCACCAGCCTGATCTCAGTGAGATCCTGACAGGCGCTGGCAGCCCCCAGGGCTTCAGGCAGATGTTTTGCTGCAGATCCCAGCCCCGTCCTGCCACAGCAGGTCCTGGGAGGGCTGTGCAGGATTGACTCTGGTCCTTTTTATTCCTGTTTTACTCCTTCTCGTGCGTAGTTTGAGCTCCCTGCAGCAGCTCCACTTTGGCTCCACGTTGCCAAAGGCATATTTTTATTATTGTGTAATGGATCTGTGCCTCTTCCTCGGTCACGTGGCACGGGAAGAGATTTTTACGCACATGTGGCTGGAAAGCGCTTGATGCTTGGGGAGCTTTTCCCTTTCTCCCTCACAATCCTGGAGGAAAGGCTCAGGGGCTGCCTGGATCATTTCTGATTGATGCTGCCCCTCTCTGCTGTAGTCATTGCCCACATAAGCAGGGAATGGATAACGCTGATCCAACTGGGGAACAATTTTGACACTTTATCCTGGAGCATTAAAGGGAAGAAAATCTTGTCCTAGGGGTGGAAAGTCACTTGACTCACTCCAGGCTTGAATTTAAGGACCAAGTCATGAAGCAGCAGCTCTGCAAATGCAAATTTGTACCTCAGCACTTCTTCAGGCTGATGTGCACTACAAAATACAACTTTGTCTAAGGGATGGCAGGGCAGGAATGCTTCTGTCTTGGGAAAGGATTGGGATTTTGTTTTAAGCTTGGAAAGTAATTACAACCCCCCAACAATTGCTTTCAGGTGAGGCAGGAACAGCAGGAGCAGCAGCTGAGGCTGGAGCAGGATGCTCTGGGATTCTGCCAGGGCTGGTATTGACCAGACTCATCTTTGGTGGTGGGTTCCTGCTCTGGCCCTGCCAGGATCCCATACGGGCGTGTGCCTGGTGGCAGGGCTCCAAACCCTGCCCTGCAGCCAGTAAATCCTTTCTGCTCAGTGCAGAGCATCAGCTGATCAGGAGAACACTGGAATTGTCATTCCTGGCTCTGCCCAAATTCATCCTTCTCAGAGCTGTCGTGGTTTATTTTTAAGCTTTCCCCCATGCTTGCTTTTGGCGCTTGGTGGGAACGGATCTAACATAAAAATGAAGTCTGTGCAGAGTTGGCTTTGTGAGCTGGGGCCAGTTTAGATGCTCCTGGGAAGACTGGAAACATTTGGCTGAGGAAGCACAGGGCTGTTTTCGTGCTGTGCTGACAGTCCCACAGAGCTCCTGCAGAGCCAGCACCTCGGCCCCAGCTTCCTGACACTGAACAACCTCCAGGGGAACAGCCCCCCTTCCCAAACCCCTGCAATCATCAGCTTTGCATTTGCCTGGGAAAAGGGCTGTTCTAGAAAAGCTGGCTCACCTCTGGCACTGGGGTAAGCACAGCTGGGACAGACCCAGACACTGCTGCGAGGGCTGCTCTGGATGTTGGTCAGATAGAAAATCTCACTTTTAGCCTGTTTCCATTAAGTTTGTAAGAACCCAGATCTCGTGCTGGGCCCCTCTGCCTGGGTGTGGGCCAAAAGGCTCAAAGCATTTCGTGTGAAATAGGAAACCAGGTGAAAACTTCCTGGGGCTTTGCTGCCATGCCAGTGGGATGGGCCTGGGAAGCCACAGTGGTTTCCTCAGATGGTGTGGAAAAGGAACAGCTCCTCTGCTGATCCTGCTCCTACCCCATGGCACCTGTGCTTTGGGATGGGTGTGACATGGGCCAGGGACAAGAGGATGCTTGGATACACAGCAATCCTGGCAGGCAGCTCCAGGCAGGAGCAGGGAGTTCACAGTTCAGGTTTTGTGCTCAGGTCTGCAGCATGGGGAAGGCAGTGAGAGCCTGACCTAGTTCAGCAGCACGGGGAGAATCTGCTGGGAAGCTCCTGCAGATGGAAAATCTGTCTGTGCTGCACGGCCAGGCCAGGCTCCACCGGGGTCCCAGACAGCGCTGCTGAGAACACTTGGCAGCACAATTTGTTAAATAAACAAACTGCACAGAGAATCAGAGCAGCCTGAGACTCCTGCTCAGTGCTTTTTGTGTCAGTGAGACACTGCAGGGGACATTCAGCAGATCTTGTCCTCTCTGTGCTGCCTTTTAGAAGAAGCCTCTGTGCTGTGACTCCTGCGGTGTCCCCAGGGAAGGGGGCTGGCTCAGGGACAGGTGTGGGCTGGGGGTGCAGCCCCTGCTCAGGATGCTCTGCCTGGAGTGAGGGGGAACAACTCAGTGCCCTGCTTGAAAAGCTGCCAGTGAGTGGAGAAGGGGTTCACGCTGCTTTTGGGGTGAATAATGCTAAAACCAGCCTGACCCAAGGGTCCCAAAGTTAAACATCCTGAGAGCAAGGTGAAAATGTGGCAGATGATAAAGTGCCTGATAAAGGAACAAACAAGTGATGCTACTGACACCTCACCCAAAGCTGCTGAGCTGGCACAGCTGGCCCACACACATCTGCCTGACAGCCCAGGCCCACTGTTTAACAGAATTTAACTCTCCCTCTTGGAGAGTGTGTGGAGATTCCTCCCTGGCGTGGGGACAACCCTCAAGGCCACTCCTCAGGGCTGAGCCAAAGAGATTTGCCCACAGTCGTTGGTCTGGATGAGTAACACCATTCTCTAACTAATACTTTTTGCTATCTTTAGTACAATTGCCTCAAAAGAACTGCTTTAATATAAATGTTTCAATTTTGTTTCAAAAATAGTGCACTGTACTATACTAGTAGTTCTGGCTACCCATACTAGGTAGCAAATAATTCTGTTTAAGGCATTTCTAGTGGTATCACTAGCATGATAAATCATTTATTTCCATATAAATATATCTGGTTTGCCATCCTTAATGCTGCAGGACAAAGTCACCTAAAGATTCATTCACCCTTTGCACATGCTGTGGGGGAGAAGTGGGAGTGCCTAAAAGTGGGTAACCTTCAGTTCCCAGCCCAGCACAGGGCTGTGTCCCAGCCTGGAAGGATTTCCCCTTGTTTACCTTCTGAGCACTCACTGCTTTCATTGTTAGGCACTGACCTTGCAGCCACGACTTTGTAACCAAATAAAATGATTCAGCAAATGCCAGAAGAGCTGAAATTCACACCAAGGCTGGAGGCAGCTTAAAGCCCAGCAGTAACAATGGGAGTGTGCCTCATCAAAGATGAGTGTCAGTGCTTTGGGGTTTTGGAGAGATACTAATGGGAAGGAAGAAGCATTTTTCCACCCAACAGGCCTCCAGTCTTACTGTGGGATGGTGATTTGAGTAATTTTTATTGCCCTGCATAAAAGCAGTTTGAAAGTCTGTAAGCAGCCTACAGAGAGTGATTGTCCCTCTCCAAAAGCCCCCATAAAAATGAGTCAAAACCCTGTTTAAACTTAAAGGATGCCCTTGAGACCATTAGCTCTGCTTAGGAGCTGCAGCCCTGACCCATTAAGATAAAAATAAATAGAGCTTATTTTGGGAAGATGGAAGTGGGAACCAGCCCAATCACCAGTGAGCCACTGCCAGCACTGAGCAGATGCTGTGTAAAGCTTGGGGTTATTGCTTTTTGTTCCATATACCTTCTATTAATAATTCAAAGTAAATTCAGTAAATTCGGTAATTCAAAGTAAATTCAGCAACCTTTTTGACTCACCACATGTGGCCCCTGCCTTGATACCAAGTAAACATAGTTAGACAAGAAGGGATTTCTGAAAATGCCTTGTATTTCCCAACTACAAAAAACCTCCAGCCCCCTGCTCTGGAGTTTGCAGCACCAGACTTACACCTTAACTATAGCCAATAATAATGTAAAATAAACAAGACACCAACAAAATGAGAAACAATTTCTCTCCTCCTACCTTAAAGCCACAACTGAACCCCATGGCAGAAATCCTGTAAGAAGGACCAGAACTGTCATTTTATTTAGGAGCAATAAAAAAAAATTCTGAAAAAAATAACTCACAGCTGATGTACAGCAGGTAACCTCAAACCTCACCTCAGGCAGCAAACAGAGCAGGTAACACCAGCAGACTCAAATTTTCACAATTTTTGATTCTTCAGGGCTTTCTTTGCTCTCCAGCTTGTAAACAAGAGCTTGTCAGGCAGGAAAATACACCAGGGAAGCTGAAAGAGATAGTAACAAGCTTGGCAAACTCAGCTTTCCACTGCAGCACACCAAGGTGAAAGGGAGAACATCTGATACAACCCCTAAATTAAACTACCTGTAAGATGCTCTCAAAGCAGCCTCAAACCTTCTTCCTTAACAAACCCCACAACGTTATGCCCAGTGAGCAGCTGGGGGCTGCGTTGTTCAGCTCAGAGCTGGTGAAACTACTCCACCAGCACATGGAGAGAGGCCAAAGGCTAAGAGCAGTAATATTTAGCTTTATATATTCCTGCAAATAAACCAGGATTAATTAGACCAGGCAACACTAATGCCTCCCCAGCTCCCTCTGTGGGCTGGCACTCGCTCCCAGCCTGTAATTTCCCATGTGAAAAAGATTAATTCAGAATTAGTATCTCTTTATAATAAGCTCCCAAGGCCAAGGCTTAGCCCAACTGCACTGAACCTGTGGCTTCAGGGGCCAGCTGCAGATCTTTCTCTTTGCTTCCTAATCAGAAGGAAACCTCCCTCACATTCCACAGCTGCAACCTATATAAGGGATGGGGCTCAGGCACACTTGTTTTTCCTCGAATACTTGAGGGGAGGTAATTTTTTTTTTTTTTTTTTCTTTCCACCCGCAGCCCTCAAGAGCATGGAGAGCACTTGGAGGATTTGCGTTTGTTTGTACTGCTGCTTGCCCTGGCTCTCTGCTGGCACCCAGTGCTCGCCCCGCTCCAGGGGCCGGGGGGGCTCTGCGGAGGCCCCTGGGTTTTTGGCAGCCCCTGAGGATGCTGCCAGCCAGCTCAGCGCGGGGCTGCAGCTGCCCCAAGGCGAGGCACCGGCCCATGCCCTCCTGCCCCCGCTGCTCAAGGTGCTGCACGACCGCGGCCCCCGGGGCTGGCACAGCGAGGCGCCGCAGCTGCAGCCGGACTCCAGGGCCCTTCGGTACATGAAGAGGCTGTACAGGATGTCTGCCACCAGGGACGGCATCCCCAAGGCGCAGCGAGGCCGCCTCTATAACACGGTGCGGCTCTTCACCCCGTGCTGGGAGTGCGAGCACAGCCCCGCGCACCTGGGGAAAGGTAGGTGTGCGGCGCTGCTGGGAAGGGTACGCGGGGTTTCTGCGTGTTCTGCGCCGGCAGCACCAGATAAAAACACCTCCTTCCTTTAGAACTGCTGCTATTTTAGTCCTGGAGGCTCTTCTCCTGAACTGGGGGAGTTTTTCATAGCCTGCTTCTCTTTGAGCGGCATTAGGTACAGGCTTCACAGGCTGGGGAACACTGCACAAGCGGTACGTACAAGACATGCTGATGTTTCGGGCTGACTCATCTCCTCATGAGTCAGAAAAAGCCACAAGCAGATCTTAGTGAAGTAAGAAAAGTGGAAAAAATGTTGAGGCATAATGGGCAGCACATTTCCTTCCACAGACCGTCTTGGTTTTGCTTTTTTCAAAGAATTACAGCAGTGGTATGAGGCTTGTACCAAGCTGCTAGAACCCACTGCCAGAGACTCCTCTCCTTGCCTGGTACATTTGCTAGAGAAGAATCACGACCAAAACCTGAAGGGAAGAGTAGAGTTACTCACAAATCAGGCTCAGAACTGGGGTGGCTGGGCACACTGTAACTTATGGGGCTTCCATGGCTTGCTTAAATGTGGGCTGATCACAACAGCACCTAGAAATCGATGGCTGTTAATCCTGCTGAGGTGACCTGAGTTCTCCTGACTCGGGCTTTTCACTAGAAAGACAGATAAACACAAGCATTGTGCTGCTGCACAGGAACAGCCCTTTGAGGTGGAGTTTATGCTTTGTATCATCTAGAGTGTTTAGTTCCTGTTACTCCACGCCAGCACTGAAAAGACAACAGCTGACTTCCTCTTGTGCTGGTTCTTTTAAAGAAATTAATCCTAATAACTGTTAAAATCAGGGGTTTTCTTTGGTTTTTTAAAAATTTCTTCATTTTCAACTTGTATGTCCCTGACCAAAGTAGAAATTTCACATAGTAAATGTAAGGGAGGGCATTGAAATTGTTTTCTTATGCTGCTGAATAATTTTTACTTATCCACTACAACAGTATTTATGTCTAGGCGGAAAAATAAGACACACTAACACTACAGGAATCTGTTTCCCTTCCCAGGAGATGTTCACTCGGTGGATTTACTCTTCAACTTGGATCGTGTTACTGCTCTGGAGCACTTACTCAAATCTGTCTTGCTCTATTCCTTTGACACATCTGTTCCCGTTTCCTCTTCCATTACCTGCATATGCCATTTATCCCTTAAGGAACATGATTTTTCCAGCCAAGTCTGTCCCAGCATTTCCCACTCTCTAGCTTTTAGCCTGCACTTTGACGTTAGGAAACGCAAATGGGTGGAGATGGATGTGACTTCTTTCCTCCAGCCTCTGATTGCTATGAACAGGAGGAACGTCCATATGGCTCTGAACTTCACGTGTCTCATGGGTGACCCACAAGGGAGCACGAAACTGGGAAACGCTGTTAATGTGACACTGGTTCCCCCTTCCCTTCTGCTGTATCTGAATGACACCAGCGAGCAAGCTTATCACCGGGGCAGCTCACTGGGGCACGGGAGGCAAAGCAGCAGCCCGCTTGTGGATCCCCCAAAGGGTGACAAAGCACAAGGCAATCCCCAGGGTAAAAGGGCCTCTCGCCAGCGAAGGAACGAGAATCCCAAAGCGGCCCCAGCCGCCTCAGCTCGTAACCTGAGCGAGCACCTGAAGCAGTTTGTGTTCCCTCAGCACGAGTGCGAGCTGCACAACTTCCGCCTGAGCTTCAGCCAGCTGCGGTGGGACCGCTGGATCATCGCCCCGCACCGCTACAGCCCCCAGTTCTGCCGGGGCGACTGTCCCCGCGCCCTGGGCCACCGCTACGGCTCCCCGGTGCACACCATGGTGCAGACCCTCATCTACGAGCGGCTGGACCCCTCGGTGCCCAGGCCCTCGTGCGTGCCGGCCGCCTACAGCCCGCTCAGCGTGCTGACCATCGAGCCCGACGGCTCCATCGTCTACAAGGAGTACGAGGACATGATCGCCACCAAGTGCACCTGCCGCTAGCGGGACTGGGCTGTGGGCAGGGTTTGCACTCCCAAACGCAGATCTTCGCTTTGCATTCTCGAGGTGCTGTAGCTAAAGGTCCACTGAGAGGCGTCGCCGGAGCTCCGGGAGCTGGGAGTTGGCAAAAGGGGCTTCACATCAGAGCACCGGTTTTTGTACTCACTCAGCCTTTCTAGAATGTGCAATTAAATGTAAATAGCGTCTTTTTATCGGGAGAATTTTGCATTTAAAATGGGGGAAAGGTTTCAACTACTAATTGTCTATTTTTAAGCTGCTTTATTACGGATTTAAAAAAAAAAGAGAAATAAATGGCTATCACGCATACCCTGACATGCAGTGCCTGCTACTCTGCCTCTACAGAAACCTTGTGTGTGGCATCTCCAGCATTGACTAGGAAGGGGAGAAAGTCTTTAATGTTGGAATTATCTCCTCAGTTTTTCATTCTCTTTCCCCTACCACATTCCAGCTCTTCCAAGCAGGGTGACAAAACCCTTCCTCACAGTTCTAGAAAGAGTTAACAGGTTGTTTTTTGCTTTTCTTCTGTTGCACTCTTTGGGCTTTCTCAGCTAAAAGAAGGGTCAGAATTGAAGGGTAAGAATTTAAGGGCAGCTGTGGGTAATTTGTGAGCACTTAAATCAAAGCACTATTTTGGTAAAAATTGGCATCAGGTGATGCTTTCTTTGATTCAAGAACAAGGAACAGCTGTCCACGGGGTGAGGGCAGAGGATTGTCCACTAGAGCCACACTGACACTGGCTTCTGAAGCAGGAAGATTTGTTTAAAAAGCTTAATCCCCCAAAATGGCTTCTAAAAGCCTTAAAGGTGTTGATGAAAATGCTGTTCAGTGGGTTTAATATTCTGGAAGGTGGGGCCACAGCTTTGTTTCCTCTCACAATGAAACTGTAGGTAACAAGGGCCTCAACTCTAGATGCTTTCACACCAAATTTTTACTGTGATTGATTTATTATGATTTATTTTCTCCTCCTGGACTTGGGGCTCATACACAAAACCTCTCAGCTTTAGTGGGGATTTTTCTTGTTTGCTTGTTAATTAAAGGCTGTGGAGCAGCACTACCTTGTAAAACTTGTTCAGAACATCCTTTAACGTTGACTTGCTAATGGATTAATAAATAAATGCTGTAACTTTCTGCACTCAGCCACCCAACCAGCCCCTACCTGAGATCCTGAGCAATTCCAGAGGCTGGGAATTCAGCCTGGCAGGGCAGGGACTGCTGAGTGGTGTCACTGATGGTTCAAGTGGTCACTGAACCCACGGATGGGTGGGGTGTCTGGAGAGCTCCTGGAGCACAAATGTGCCTGAAAAGTGAGGCTCCTGCTCCAGGCTTCAGTCTCTGACTGCTGAAATCAAAGTGGTTGACACCAAAAGCTCAAAACGGAATCCTGGTGTCACGTAAAACCATCCTGGTGCCAGCACTGTGGGTGGTTGGGTCAGCTTGGATTGTATCACTCCTGCTCTTCCCTTCAAACTCTGGGGATTTGGCTCACCTGCCAGAAAAGAAAATAAATGGAACTGTTTCCTGAGACAAATCCTTCTAATTATGGTGAAATGTCTAATGTAGTCCAATAATCCTAATATATTCTCATATTCCATCAATGGGTAACATCTTTAATATAGCATAATAATTCCAGTAGTAATATATTAAATATGTGTAATATAGTGTAATAATACCAATAATGTTGAACCTATCTAATATATTCTAATAATAATTCCAAGAATGTTGAACATATTCAAACAAATCTAATATATTGTAATATGAGTTTAAATAATGCCAAATATGTCTAATATAGCATAATGATACAAATAAAGTTGAAAATGTCTAATACAGTCTAATAATTCTACTATAATTCCAGTCATGGTGAAAGTGTTTAATATTCTAACCATTCTCATCTATCCTAATAATAATTCCAATAATGTTAAATATGCCTAACAATTCTAGTACCTTCTAATAATTTCAATTATGTGGAAGATGATTAATTATATTATAGTAATTCTAATAATTATCCATTAATGTGGAAGCTGATATAGTATTATAATTCTAATATATGCTAATTATAATTGCAATAATGTTAACGATCTCTAATATATTATAATAATAATTTAAATAATTTGATGTAGAATATATTCTATAATTCGAATATTATGGAATATGTCTAATATAGTTTAAAAATTATAATAGGCTCTATTAATTACTCCAGTAATATTGAACATATCTAATGTAGTCTAATAGTAATTTCACTTATGTGGTAGGTGTGACATACATTCTAATAATAATTCCATTATATTTATTGGGGTGTGTGTGTGGCAGGATATTTAACCTTTAAAAGCCTTTTCCAGCGCAAACTCTTCCATAATTCCACGATTTTCTGCTTCAGACACTTCCACGGAACTCCACAACCGCCACACAAAAGTGGAGTTTTTCCTCAGACCATTATTTATTTTCCATCGGAACTCCACAATCGCCACACAAAAGTGGGCTTTTTCCTCAGACCTTTAGTTATTTTCCATCGGAACTCCACAATCGCCACACAAAAGTGGAGTTTTTCCTCAGACCATTATTTATTTTCCATCGGAACTCCACAATCGCCACACAAAAGTGGGCTTTTTCCTCAGACCATTATTTATTTTCCATCGGAACTCCACAATCGCCACACAAAAGTAGGGTTTTTCCTCAGACTTTTAGTTATTTTCCGTCGGAACTCCACAATCGCCACACAAAAGTTGTTTTTTTCCCCATTATTTATTTATTTCGGCGGGTTTCCCGCGCTGAGGCACCGCCCCCCCCCTCCCCTCACAGCGCAGGTGCCTCGCGTGACCCCCCCCACCTCCCCTCAGGGCAGGGCCCGCTTATGGCGCACATCATTTATTACAAATAGCCTGTTAAAAACACACTTCAGTGTAACCGTGATTTATCGCACGCATATTTCATCGCCTCTACCGTTTATTACAAACGGAAAGCGCCGCTCGCGGTGCCCCGGAAGGCGTCGCCGAGGCAGTTCCGGGGCGGGCGGGCGGCCGGCCATTGCGCGGTGACCGAGGGGACACCGCGGCCATGGGGAAGCACTTCGGGAACCTGGCGCGGGTGCGCCATGTCATCTCCTACAGCCTGTCGCCCTTCGAGCAGCAAGCCTTCCCCAATGTAATGTCCCACGGCGTCCCCAACGTGGCCCGCCGCTTCGCCTCCCAGGTGTTGAAGGTGGTGCCCCGTGAGTACAGAGGGGAAAATCCCTCTTTTTTGTACCCCCTTCTTAGTGTAAATCTGGGGAGGGGGAGCACTGGGGCGGGGTGGGGGTTGTGGGATGTTGTTGTGTCGCAGGAGGTAGGTGCTGTGCGCGGTGCAGTGTCCCCTCACTGCGATGTCCCCATATTGTGAATATTCCGTTCTCCCGTGTCCCCGTGTTGTGAAATCCCCTTATTCCAGTGTCGTGTCTTTCTGGAGGTGTCCCGTCATCGTATGCCACTTCACTGTGAATGCCCCCTTACTGCAGTGTCCCCTCACTGCATTATTCCCCTTAGAGCAGTGTTCCCTCGTTCCACTGTCCCGTTATGGAGTGTCCCTTTCTAGCAGTGTCCCCTCACCGTGCTGTCCCCTGACCGTGCCTGTCCTCTCTCCCTGCCAGCCCTGGCCCTCGGTTACCTCGTTTATTCCTGGGGGACGCAGGAGTTCGAGCGGCTCAAGAGGAAGAACCCGGCTGACTACGAGCACGACCAGTGACCAGGAGCAGTGACCAGTGACCACGAGCAGTGCCCACGTGGCTGCCGAGCTCCCCGGGGACCTGCTGTGCTTGTTCCCATGGCCGGAGGGGATTAACAGGGAGATAAGCCTTGGCTAATAAACTGTAACTTTGCCCCATGACTCTGTGTGAAATGCGTGTCTTGAGCTGTTTGAGGTGAGGAGCATCAAATCCCTTGTCTGGTTCTCTTTGTACAGGCAGATAATCGGGCTGAAGTTCCATGTGCTCGGATGTTTTATCTTAGAGCACTTCCAGCCTTCGTAATTCCTGTTTCTTTGAAATATTCCTCAGTATAAAGTGCAGCAAGGGCTGGTTTGAAATTGTTCCTTGTCCCCTTTATTTTTCCCATCATTGGCCGCTGCTTTTCCTCCAGCCTTGAGATCTGTGAAAAACAAACACTCCCTGGTTTGGTATTGATTAAAGCTGGATGGGCTGGCTGGTGGCTTGGGATTTTGGGTGGACCCTGACCTCTGGCTGGAGGCTCGCTCTTCACGGGAGCCCCGGGCAGAAGATGAAGGGGAACAGGTACAGGCTGCACCAGGAGAGGTTTCACCTCTGTGTAACGAAGGAATTTTTTCCAGTGAGAACAATCTGTCCCTGGAACAGCCTGGGGGTTTCAGGAGGTGACTGGACGAGGTGCCAGGTAACCTCCTTTGGGCTCTCTTCCTAAAAATGCCTGCACCAGCTGATCTGCCAAGGTCCCTTCCAACCTGGGCAGTTCTCTGATCGTGTGATTCTAATTACCTAGTTATGCTAATGTTAACTGGGTAATTAACTACACTGGTATCTGATCAGCGGTAAGAGGCTGCATCAGAACCTTCTTGAAAACTGCCAGGAGAAGCAAGACTGTTTAATGCCTGAAGATGATTAAAAAATCAGCTGCTGGTAATAAAGTTGACACAGGGTGACAAATTCACCCCGTGTCTCTGAGTATAGAAACACCTTCACTGTTGGAAGCTCAGAACACCTGGCTGGTTCCTTTCTCCTAATTTTTTTCCTCCCAATGTTCTCTGACTGCCTCCAGCTCCCACCCCATGCAGAGCAACACGTTGGTGTTGTTCCTGCTGTGCTATTCCAGGAGCTGTCCTGGGAGTTTATCTTATCTGCAGGGCAGGAATGACGTTTCATTCAGCTCAGGGCTGGTCTGTCAGGAAGACAATGATGCTCAGGCTCTCACTTCAGGAAGCTGGGGCGATGCAATTTTTATAGCTCAGTGCTGGAGTATTTTGGGGAGCAGAGCATGTGAGACTGAGCTCAGCCTCTTGTGTTTCCTCCAAGCACAGCCTGAGGTTGGCATGAGTAGCAATAAAATCAATCAACCAGTACTCCCAAGTTGTCCCAAAAATATTCCGTGCTTAGCTGCATTTTGGGTCACTGGTATTTTCTAGGCAGCTTAAAGCAAGTGGGGAGCAACAAACTGGCTGCTGTGGCTGTGAGCTGGCAGAGATGTATAGAGGCAGATTTATCCCAGAAGAGACCTCAAAGCCCACCCAGTGCCACCCCTGCCATGGCAGGGACACCTCCCACTGTCCCAGGCTGCTCCAAGCCTTGTCCAGCCTGGCCTTGGGCACTTGCAGGGATCCAGGGGCAGCCCCAGCTGCTCTGGGAAATGTGTGTCAGGGCCTCACAGGGATCAATTCCTTCCCAGTATCCCATCTAACCCTGCCCTCTGGCAGTATGAAGCCATTCCCCCTTGTCTGTCACTGTGTGCCCGTAGAAAAGTCCCTCTCCCTGAGATGTTCCATTGAGAACGCGGTGTCCTGCCCACGGTGCCTCCGAGAGCCGCAGAGCTGGCTGGCCTCAGCGACAGCCCCTGTGAAGCTGTGCCTCAGCAGCTCTGCTGCCGTGTGTTGTCCCAGCAGAGCCCGGGGCTCTCACGAGGTCCCTGCTCCTGCTCACAGACGGCTGAACTGTGCCTGGCCCAGGGGCCAGACTAATGCAAACAGAGGGGCAGCGGCACCGCGGCCACGCGCCGGCCCCGGGCAGGGTCAGTGCTGAGGGACAGGGACAGGGACAGCACCGAGCTGCTCCACCAGCAGCCTGTTGCTACCCTGCCCAGCCATCCCCTGCCCCTGCCCCATCCTGACCTTGCCCAGCTGTCCCAACCCTGCCCTGCCATCCCGTGACCGTGCCCACCCATCCCAGCCCTGCCTTGCCAACCTCCACCTCGGATGCAGGCCCCATTCCCAGCTGGGTTGGCTCCTGCCAGCCCTGTGGCAGTGGGAGTTCGACCCAGGGGCATTTCAGAATCTGAACAAGGGGCTTGAGAAGTTTTCACTCATTTATTTGTTCTCCTTTGGGCAATTATTAGAAGTGGTAACAAGCAACGTTTCGTGTTTCTTTTCTCACATCTCTGCTGTGGCGTCTTACCGGCCTGCAGGAATTGAGGGCATGAAAAGGACCAGCTCAGTTATACTCTTTTTTCCCCCCAGTTCCTTGCACAGAGCAGTTTGCTGCCTGGCAGGGACAGTCTGATGCTATTAGTGACCCAGAAGGACAGACAACAATTCTGATCTATCATCACAAAGTACCAGACTTCCCCAGCCAAAAAAGCTGAGAGAACAATGACTTACAGAGGCCTCTGCTGCTCTTCCAAATCTTGTGCTTCAAGGAAGAAGTCAGAAGTCCTGCTGCTTGTCCTTTGTGTTCTACACTAGTGCCTGATGGAAACAGCAGAAATCAGAACTGAGATGCATGAAAAGGAAGGACTCCATGGGAAAAACAACTGAGAATTTCCCAGCCAAATATAAAATAAATTTTTTAAGTTCAGCTACTTGTCTGCCATGATTTACTGTCCCATTTCCTTCCCTTCTTAAGATCCAAGAAGGTGAAATAATGAAAATTTTGCTTCCTCCTCCCAGAGAAGCAAAACAAGTAGGGCAGAGGAAGGTATGTACGAACCATCCTATGATGGGAATGATCAAATAGTGTTGTACACTGTGCTGGGAAGGTTTTTCTTTTAATCCCAATGAAATTTGGGCTAAGGGGTAATCATCTGACATCACAGCATTATCTTAATCTAAGTCACTTGCCCTCCACGCTGGCACTTGTGCCTTCATATTAAGCAATCAGAGAAATAGAGCCTGTGACATTCAGATCTGTATTTACAATTTAGCTAAAATAGTTCATTATACACTTATTACTTTATAAAGTAATTCAAACAGCGTGTTCCAAAACCCGCACACAGTGCCACAAGTTGGAATTCTCTACATCACTCTGCAATCTCAGACATCTTGACCTGACAGCTCCACAGGAGGTGCCAGACAGAACCACAGCGTGGTTTGGCTTGCAAAGGCCCTTAAAGCTCTTGCAGTTCCCCCCACCCTTCACTGGCCCAGGTTGCTCCAGGCCCCATCCAATGAGATCCACAAGATCCCACAGGTGAGGAGCCAGGAGACACTGGGACAAGCACAGGTGCGTAGGCAGAGGGGAGAGGAGATGAGAGGTACCAGCTCACATTTTCCTCTGCTGCTGCTGCTGCAATCTCACTCCACAATGGAAAAACTGAAGTTTCCTCTCAATGACATGAGCCCCTCCACCCCCATGGGAGCTGCTGGCACTTTTGGAAGCCTGATGGTGAGTGACACAGCTCGGGGCAGAGATGGCTCATCCATGAAACCACAGTCTGCACATGGAGCTCCTCAGCTCCAGACAAGCCCTGAGCAGCCTTTTCCATTATCTACCTAGAGATGATTATCTTTGACACCTTGGAAGGGCTGTGTGAGTTATCACACATTTTGCATTCCCAAACCCAGCTGGAAAGTGTTACACCTGCTTTTTGAGCACGGTGTGCCTGGAAATAAAGGTTAAGCAACTTCCTTATGGCTCTTTCATGTACCAAGAGTGAGAAACAAATCAAAAGTACAGCTCTCTGCTCCAAATCAGCTTGGTAAGACAACCCTTACCCCTGGTTGGCTAACTGAGAGCTACAGAAGTTAAATTAGGCTTTTGATCTTGACCACAATAATTTGGGCCACCCCTGCTTTGCTTACAAATAGACCATGGAGTTCTGGTAACATCTTAGGAGGGCTTTAAAAAAAGGAACAGCTGGCACAAGGGGTCAGCACAACTGACCAGACAAAGTACAAGTGGAAGGGGAGTAAATCATTAGCTCAAGATAGGCCTTGAACCAGATCACTGCAGCAGATGTAGACTTAGCAATTCCCTCTTGTTCCAAAGCGAACTTTGCTCCTGTAATAACTGGCAGGTGATGCAACGATAAGAGAATGAAGTCTATAAAAATGTAGCTGACAGCTTGGGAAGTCCTGACTGGAGCTCTTTTGTGCCTCCTCTGCCCACGGCTGCTCCAAGTGACAGCTCCCGCTGGGAAGATGCACTGGTGGAAAGTGATGGCAGTCCTTCTGCTCTGCTCACTGCTGCTCAGCCAGGTAAACTGAGATCATACCAAAATAAACTGTTTAGAGGGCTAATTCAAAGGACAGGCAGTCCATAAGAGCTGTTGTAATTTGGATGGACAACTGGCAGGAATTAAGAGGTGACAGCAGGGCTTTTTACAGGATTCAGCATCATAATATAAGAGTTACTGCCTAGTGAATACTGGGCTACTCTGAGCCATAGCTCAGCCAGTGATTCTGCCTTCACTCCCAAGAAGATTAAAACCATCATTAATTTGGGTAGGTATTTCTCTAAGGTTGGGCTGCAAGCCGTGCTTTACCCAGAGGGTGCTGCGATCTGAAAACCAGAAAGATTTCAAGGGCTTCACTTAAAAAGAAGACTGCTGGCCTCAGCAGCAGAGCACGGGAGTGCTGCAGCTGCCACGTGTGCTGAGGCTCCCCCTGCTCCGTTTCAGACCCACGGCGTGTCCCTGTCCCTGTCCCAGCCCCAGGCCCAGCCCCGCAGTCCCCGGCAGCGGCGGATGACGCCCTTCTGGAGAGGGGTGTCCCTGAGACCCATCGGAGCCTCGTGCAGGGACAACAGCGAGTGCCTCACCATGCTCTGCAGGTAACCACGCGCAGGGACTGCCTGGGCTGCTCCAAAGGGGATCCAGAGGTCGCTCTGTGCATAAAGATACCAGGAACAGCGATGGGGCAACACACAGACTCTTTAGTAAGCAGAACAAACAGAGCAGAGTCCAGGTCTCCCGAGTGCCAGCCCCAGCCCTTTCACTGCAGCCCCAAATAACCTGGCTGGGCAAAGAGAAGAGAGGGCTCCAGACAGCTTTTAGGCCATTTATAGACCTTCCCAGTAACCCTTCCTTTTAAAGCATGTACTAACGAAAAGTGAAAAATCCTGTATTAATATCTTGCCCTAACTTGATCACTTTAAGGTGATTATTTAAGCTCATAGTTTAGAAAGCAACTACAATATCAAAAGCTATTTAGTTCTCATTAGGCATGAGCAAATTGTCCAACAACATATAAATCGATTAGTTAAAATTATTACTTAATGACTGAAAGGTGATTTTGTGTGGTACCTGTTGTACACACACACCAGCACTCAGAGACAAGACAGAAAATAGTCATTTTCTACTATATGTAAATTGCACTAATGGATAAGTATATACTATTATTAATGAATATTATATAGTATATAAAATATGTAATAATATATAGATAATATATATATATCCTATTATTAATGAATATTTTATACCATATATAGTATATAGAATATATAATATATAGATAATATACTGTATGTATATCCTATTATTAATTAATATTATATACTATATACAGTATATATAACATATAATAATATATAAATCATATACTGTATGTATAGCCTCTTATTAATTAATATTATATACCATATATAGTATGTATAATATAGAATATATATAGATAATATACTATATGTATATTATCTTATTAATGATGAATATTATAATAAATAAGCTTATTTTATATTATAAATTATCCGGGTGGTTGGGCTGCTATGCTATGTTTGGAATTCTGATGGAAAGCAAAGACCAAAAAATGAATTAAGCCTGAATAGTTGAGGGGAATACAGAGTGCCTGAACCCAGCACTGCTGGCACAGGGGCACAAAATGTACCTGGGCCCCCTGGCTGAGCCTGCCAGGGCAGCCCCAGCCCTCAGTGCCTCATGATGGTTTTTTTTTTCCCCCCAGGAAAAATCGCTGCCTCCTCTCCACGGCCTCGGCGTGAGCTGGCCCCAAGCACAGCCTGCACTGTTACTGCTGACCCTGCTCCACACACTTGGGATGTATTTATTGACTGCTCAGGAGCTGCAAGGGCCTCGAGCAATCAGAGGATTTAATATTTCTGTCACATGTGCTGATGAAAGGACTTCAAGGAGCATCAGAGCATCTCCTCCCACAGCCACGCCTCTGGAGGCCTCTGGCCAAGCTCAATAAAAGGGCTCTGCATCTCCTGCTCGTTTGTTTTTTTTTGTAATGCTTCCTATTATTTATTTGAAGGTGTGAATTAAAATATATGCTCAGCAAAGCAGCTTGGTTTTCCTTGTATCTTGGGCAAATGGATGGTGAGCACAGAGCTGGGGCTCAGTTCCAGCCAGACTTTGGACATTTCTCCTTCCCCCTGGCAAGAGCTTAAAGTAGATCAGGCCCCATCTCCTCCCAGTCTAGCTCTTATCAGCCCTCTGATAAAGGCCTGTTGGAAAGAGGGAGCCAAACTGATAATACTGATAGCAATTCCAATATCCTAAATATATCCAGCAATAAGAGGAACGAGAACTATTTACTTTTAATTACTTCTAATCAAATTTACTTAAATACATGTCCTAGGCTGACTTTTGCCACTGACCTTCTCTCCTGTCTTAAAATGAATTGATCAAAATGATGTTTTGATGTGTTGGATGTTGACTTGGAGGCTGAAAGACAAAAAAAAAAAAAAAAAAATCAACAAGTCTGGACACACACACTGGATGCTACTTTTCTTTTGTTTCACAGAACAGTAGGATCAAGGGAAGAAAATTCTGCCTAAAAAGGCACTTCCAGGGAGGAGAAGGCCCCACAAAACAGATACAAGCACAGGGGGTTGGAAGTTTAATACAGAAAATCTATTTGATATTTATTAAACTTAGTTTCTCCAGTTACAGTTTTGCATTGTACAAAGCATTTTAATGACACAGTAGTTAAAAAGATCTTTACAAATTGAAATGTGATACCCTTTTCTCCAAATATTTTAATTGCCATAAATTTGTTTAAAAATACACATTAAACGCATGTTTCAGACACTAAACTTTCTATAATCTCAATACCACAAAATACATAGAATATACTATACAGATGTGGAAAAAATCTAGTTAGTATATAATACTTTGCTCACCATTAACAGCTTTATTACGTGAAATGCACATACTGACTTAGAAATCCTAATTTTGAGCCCCAAAGTACCCTTTGAAATTTCAAATGTATTGCAACAAATAAAATCACAGTTTGTTTCTATTTTTTCTGGTTTTGGTTGAAGACAGATGCCCAAATCTTTTGATAGAAAACAAAATGTAACACATGGACTTGTCATGTACAAAGCATAAAACAGAGACATCCCATTAGTTACTAACAGTACCTTTCTGTAGGATTAATCAGGGCTTCATTTATAAGTGACAGGTTAAAAGTTACCTCCCCTCCCCAGCCCTCCCCCAAAAGCAAAACCCCTTCTTCACCAAATAATAATTTCAAATAAGATAAAGGATTTTTAATAAATATATAAGCACTTTATCCTCCATATACAAAATTTTTTTAAAACAATTTAAAAGGGGGACCAGATACAAATGTCAGGAACTGTGCTTGGAAAGTCATGCCTGGTCCTTGGAGTAGAGTTTGGGATGTGGAATGCCAAGGCAGCGCCAGGAGCCGGTGCCGGGACGGGGCTGGAGACTGGAGGCAGGGAGGGCTGGCCCAGGAATGGGCACACAGCCACGGGCAGCTCAGCTCTCCCAGCAGGGACTGGAGCAGGGGAAGCAGGGGCACACCACGAGCCCAGCTCCCAGCTGGAAGGGCTCCCAGGGCACGCAGGGGCTGAGCCCGAGCTGCCCGGGGCCACCGCGGCCCCTTCCCTGGCCAGGGCCAGCCCAGCCCCGGGCACGGCGCCGCGGGCACGGCGCGGTCCCACGGACACTGCCTGCCCGGGAAGCCCCTCCTGGAACTGCTCTGCGTCGGGGTGAGCTGGAGAGCAGAGCTCTGCCTCCTCTCTCGTCCTTCAGGATGCCCAGCACTGACCTCACTGCTCGGGGACAGGGCATTTCCAGAACACTGACACATCACGGGGAGAAGTTTCAACCCTGACCCAAGGATTTGCCGTGAAGGTAAGAATTTGGAAGTTGTTTACTCCCCAATGGGTAATTCAAACTTGACTTGCTCAGGCCCTTGTGGATCTGCCTCAATGGAAACACTGCAGTGACAGCAAAGATCTGTTCAGAAAATGACATTAAATACAGCAAAGGTAGTTTCTCTCTCTTTCCAGCAGTTTGCCTTTTGGCCAAACTCCATAATTCTCTGCCTACGGCTTTATTTTACTTGCCCCAGGCAAGTGCTACATCATTCCCATAAATTCTGACTCTCTGTGTGTTGGGGCCATTCATAAATACATTTCAGGGCATTTTTTGTTACCACAGCAATCAAGCCTCAGCAATCTAAAGGAATATACATTGCACTCCTGGATAATATGCAATATTTATCACCAATAAGATGGTGACTCAGCACTCAATAAATAATATATCAATATAGTCAGTTGCACCATAATCTAAAAACAAGTATAACATATACTTTGGACAGACTGAGTCATATATATATACATATATATTAAAAGACACATACAATACAAATTGCATACTGCCATCGAAGCCAAGGAGAGCCATCCGTCTGCTCTGCTTTATGGCTGAGATTCAAATCAAAACAAAACTCTTGGGCTGGTTTACTCTGGGGTCCTGAAGATTTGTTTGGAATTATAAATGGTTTGCACCTTTATCACCTGGAACCTGCAAGTCTGAGAGCAAAGTCAAACAGCACAGATAGCTGAGCAAGCCTAGTCTGATTGAGCCATTTATAAGATTCACCAACTGGGGCCATGATCAGCAAGGGAATTAAAATTACAGCGTTGATATGTATTGATCCATACTCCCTGTCCAGGGAATCATTTGGGAAGCCAGGACTGGGGAGTCCCTCCTTAGTCACTCCTGTGACCTGCACTCCCCCTGTGGTGCTGGGAGCTGCCCAGGACAGGGACAGAGCCCTCCTGCTTTGGCAGAGGGATGGAAGCCTAGGACTTATTTGCTTTTTTTTTTTTTTTTTTTTTGGCTATAAAGTACAGAACTTTCCTCTTGGAAACAAGGGTCAATCCCAAATTAAGATATGCTTTTGGAATTGTGAGGTTTGAACTGGTCTGTTTGCACCAGCCCCAGCTGCACAAGGCATTTCCTACCCATCCCCTGCGGATCCCCCGCACGGACACAACGCCTGGGACAGCACTCCAGAGGACGTGCCACCATGGAGCTCACCCTTCAGCTGGGACACTTCCAACCAGCTCAGGTCCACATTTTGACACGATGCTAAAAAAGCCTTCTGGTTGTTTGAAGCCAATTTCTAAGATCCGCTGCTCTAGGGATAAGCAATGCGTTTTCAAGGGGCCAATTTTGGTGACACCAAAAGGTATTTGTGGGACTCTAGTTAAGGAAAAAAAATTCCCCGAGATGACACCATTCCTGCTGACAGCAATGGTGACTGTGCACAAAGGAGCAAGCCAAGAACAGCCACGCTGGCTAGTGCAGCACTACACACAAACCCACCCACGAATGCAACTTCTACCAAGGGATTTCTCAGCGTCAGAGGTGTGCGAGGCACTTCAGAGGAGGAAAGGAAACACAGCTGACAGTGTCCCATGCCCACGGCGGGGAGTTTGAGGGTACAGAGCTCTGTCTCCAACAGCAAAGACTAACAGAAAGGTGACCTTGCACAGTGATTCCATAAAAAGGATGCTCCGACAGACCTGAAGCGTCGAGTCAGGGAGAGCCCCAGGTCTGTTCCCCGTTCATCAATCCGGACGTAGCAAAGCTTTTCTGGAAGTACAAAACACGCTGGGACGCAAAGGAAGCTCTACGAAGATGCAGCTACCTTGTAGTAGGTTACTAATTTGCAAAACTTCTAAACTCTTAAAGCCCATAGGACATACTGCAGTACTAAGGAGCGTAGAATTCTATTCCTTCTCTCGAGGTTGCCGTGATTTTGGCACTTAACTACACCTACACAAAAAATTTAGTGCAATAATTTTCCTGAACATGCACATTCATATCTGGTACAGAATAAAGGGTTCAATGGGAGAGAAAACAAAGCAGCATTCCACAATCTCACTCCAAAGGGTTCAGAGTTGGACTCTGGGGAAGGAGACCACCACGATGAGTCAGTTTGTGTGACAGACACTGGGACTTTGAAAAAGGAAATGGAATTTTACCCAAGTACTGCAGAAGACCACTGCATACAGTATACCTGGTCCTGCTGTAAAACATCTTGTAAACAGTTCATAAAATCTTCATCTAAAAGTAAGGCATAAGGCACACCAGACATGTTGGGGGCACTAAGCAATACTGAAAGCAGTAGCATTTGAAACCTTTAACTCAGACAAGCACCTCACGTGGAAAGGTACTTTGGTTTGCACTCGGAGAGGGGCCACCTGCAGCTCCACCAACCCTCTGTGGCACCCAGCAGCCCCCTCGGGAGTGGACGTTACGTGACACGAACGGGACCTTCATTAGCACGGGGTAAAGCCAAGGTTGCCATCCATCCTGCACAGAACTGAGCTTCCTGCAGGAGCAGCTCTGCTCCCACCCCACGGCGGCTGCTGCACTGCCAGCCTGTAGTGTCCATCACCCAGCAGACCCTAAGAGGACAAAATGGACCTAGAGTTCTACTAAAGATTCCTGGTTTCTCAGTCAATGGAAAAGATGCAAATGACCATTCTGGTGGGAACTGAGCCACTCTTGGGTTTGGGAACCACGAAGCTCCCCAATTTCGTAACTGTCCAAAAGCGACAAGCACGGAAACAAAAGGTATTTGAAATGAAGAGATGCAAAAAAGCACGAGATTGTCCTTTTCCAAAGCCTTTCCTGTTTGCATCGCACCCATCGGACTGAAGGTCATTCCTACACCATTGCCTGGACGTTACATTAAATGCAAATTACTGTAATGTTTTGTGATTGTTATAGTGTTAATCGATGGCTTGAAGCTGCCTTGGAAACAATCCAAGGCAGATCCAGCTAAATATTTTTCCATATAAATTTCTTTATAATTCATTTAAATGAAGTATCTCAATACGTAGAAGAATATCTGGAACTTTTCTATTTAGTACAAATTCTGCAATAATAAATCTGTAGTTGTCATTTATTAGTCGACTCATAGGCATTAGGCATGAGAAGTATGGTGTCCCTACTCGTTAGAACCTATCAACCCTAGTTCCTTTTACAGGCTCTACCACCACAAGACATTACAGAGTAACAAAGCTCACAAAGTACTTAAATAAAGTGTCTAGGTTTAATTTCTAAGTACTCAAAAGGGGAAATTTAGGGAAGAAGAAATAGCTAAAACCAGCCCCAAAGGGGGCTTTTCAAAATTAAAATTAAAAAAAAAATTAAAATAAATAGGATTTAAACTGACTATTCATGTATTGTGACTGGAATTCCAATGATCTATCCATGACAGATCAGCAAAACTACAACTTTTACGTAGCAAATTTTCAAATATTTAAATAACTTAAACCGGGAATACTGGAGAAGTCCATGAACCAGCTGATTTGGGGTTAAAACACAAAACACAAATGAGGATGGGAGACATGGGAAAGCATTCCTTGCTCTTAGTGTCAACTAAGCAATGTGTTATGGCAGTCTTCCTTATTGACATGACACAGTGTTGTGGAGAGGAGTCAGAGGCAGCTGAAGAACGGGCTGGGCTGGGCTCCTCACTTGGCGTCCAGGCGCAGCCAGTGCAGGCCCTGCCGCGTGTAACGCACCAGCTCCGTCATGATGCTCGTGTTGAACACCAGGGGCCCCATCACCTTGTCCAGTTCTGCAAAGAACTCTGCAACAGCACAAACACAGGTTAAAGGAGCGCCTTCGCTAACCACACCCAACCCCAGCTCCCAGCAACAACGGCTGGGGTAGGAAAAAAGGGAATGAGGAGAGGTGGGGGAACGGGGGGAGGCGAGGAGAAAGGTCCTTGCTAATCCACGTCTTTACTCTTCTGCACAAGACTGGTTGGAAACCACGAAACCGTCACCAAATTTCTTGGTTTTCCCCTAAAAGTTGTATTTCACTAGTTGAAAATAATTAAACTACTGCCAAACTTCCTTAAGGAGTCTTCACTAAAGAATTCCAGAAAGGGAAATGCACCAAGTTCCTCTTCCTACACTGAACATTTTACAGGAAACACAACAAAGATCTTTATGCCACAACTCCGACACCACCTTGACAACCACAACACCCAGCCTGGGGTATCCCTGCAACCCAAGGTGTCACTTTCCCCCTGATTCTGCAGAGGTTCAGCACCCAGGGCACCATCAAGAGAATCAAAGCCTGGCAGTGTTCCAGGCCCCTCACCTTTCTGCTCTCTCGAGAGCTGTTCTGCTTGTTCCCAGATTTCAGTGGCATAGAGGAAGTTGGAGGTGACCTGGACGTAGCTGGCAGCCATCTGATGGATGCGCTGCGGGATCGTCACCGAGGACCCGCTCCCTGAAGGGTTGGCTGCCCCGGAAGAGTAATTTCCTGAATTCCCTGGAGACAGCTTTGGAGAGACTGGAGATGGCATCCCGACAGGTTTGCTGCTCACCCAGAGGGGAAGATGGCATTGGAAAGGCAGAAATGCACCAGCTTTAGACACACCATGCTCTGAGATGTCCCCTAAGATCCCTCTGCCCACACTCAGGGTGTGGGATGGGAAAACACTCCCACTTTAAACACCAAAAATCTGGATTTGCCCTACAACAAATGGAAATCTCGAGCTGGGAACTGCTGAGGATCCTCCAATGATTATTTATAGCTTACAAAACCTAATTACCAAACCTCAGCATCTCAGAATTCAATAAAATCCTAAATTAATTGTTTAAATGAACCTTAAAGAGTAGGAACGAAAAAATTACAGCTACCTGGTAACTCCACTGCCAGAATATTGCACTGTATAACATCACTGCAGATAACACAATGGAAATCTGAAGTGGCCCCCACCTTAAACTCATGGAATAATTTATCAAAGGTCCATTATTGGGTTTAAAGGAGCAGAAGTAATTGCTAAACTATGGAACAGAGTATCCTGTGAGTGCTTGTAACCTCTGGCCTTGCAGCACTAATAAAGCTCTTGTTTGGGGGGAGAATTATTAAATTAAATACCAAAACTCCCTGGGATAAATGGTTTGTGGGTTAGTGGCACACTGCTCCTTTTTTAGCCTGACAAACCCTGCAGAGCTGCAGCTCCTCCCTCCACCATGATAACCACAAAAAAAAATGGATCAAAATCCACACCCTTCAAATAACCACCCCAAAAGCTGCTCCCCGAGCCCCCTGGCACACAGGAAATGGAGAAAACACCCTTTAAATTGAGAAATAGAAGTAACAGATTTTGCCACTCACCTTCCCATACCAGGTGATGGTGCTTGAGAATTATTGTAGCAATTCTGTGTGGAGAAAAAGACACATTTCACCTGATTTGTCCTTATACTTTCACTAGTTACATTATGTCTGGTTGTTTAATTGGCTCTTTTTAATCAAGTTTTTCATAGTTGTATTTTCAAGTTATGTTCTCAATAGTATCATAGTAAACTATAATTTAGTGAAATAGCCTTTTTACTGATGGCCAAGGCACAAATTAAGGGGTTATTTTAGCAAAACAAACAAGTATTAGTCCTTTGCCCCTTATGGAAACATTTTTCGTTTTTTTCAACCCTTTAGCAGAAAGAATCTGTTATCACTGGCAGTGAACAATTAAAGATATCCCAAATCTGAGAGACTGGGGATGTGATGAGCCTGTTTCCTCTCAGCATTGAGAGCAGGAAGCTTCAGAATCAGCTGCACAGAAATTTAGATAAAATCAAGGGTAATTTCCCATGGCAAACAACCTTCTCCTTGAAGCCTACTACATTTATTAAAGAAGATCAAATGAAGAGAGTTGCCATGCCAGGACCAGCAGGGTTATGGTTATTAAAGCTCTGCCCAGCTTTAATACACCTTCAAGTCCAGTTCTAAACATGTGTTCACATGCAGCAGTCTCAAACTGGATTTGGGAACTTTAAGTGATGTAGAGCTTCCACATCATTCAGTTTTAATGTTCAGAAAATACAGATGCAATTACCTTCAGATGTTCAGTCAGAGTTTTTGAGTATTTCAATGCACTTTCCTTTTTCAGTTTGAAAAGCCTCAGGTACAGCAGAGCTTGGCACCGAAGGCTGCCCAAAGACAGGACAAATCAGTCACAATTCAAGTCAGGTTTATCTCAGCTCAGTGAATTTCAAAAATCTAATAGCTGTGGTCTTGATGTTCTCTCTGCCAACTCAGCTCTCAAGTTGTAACTCAACCAGAAAATCCACAACCACCTTGAAATTCTGAAGGGAATTCAGAACTGGAACAGCTCCGTGTGCCTGGAGCTGGAACTGAAACTCTCAGTGCTGCTGCTGGGCTTGGGGGACACCACCCAGTGAGTCCCTCTGCTCTCCCCTGAACCTCTGGTCCCCTACACCTTCTGCAGCCACTCAGGGCTCCTGCCAGTCCAAGTGTGATTTATCTCTGGCTCAGAGCTCAGGAGGCACCTCCTGCTCTCACCCTTCACTGCTGCAAAGCCTCGGCCCTTGCTGGCAACGTCCCCATTTACAGCAATCAGACAGAGATTAATGTTTGTGTACAGCCAAGTGGAAATCTCCTGTGTTTGCTTCAGAACACCCGAGAGCTGAGTGTAAACCAGCATTTAGTGCAGGTTACAGGTGTGAAATGCACGGGGGCACTGCAGGAAGTCCCAGCACACTCACCAAAGCACTGCCAGCCTTTTGTCCGCAGCCGTCGCATCCGGGGCCAAGTAATTCTTCAGCTTCATAGTGTATCTGCAGAGAAAGGCAGCAAATCAGCCCCAAAACAAAACCCACTTCCATTTATCATTCACAAAACACTCATGTTCTCATGGATTTCCAGTTTCAGCTGTCCCCACTGTTTTAGGAACACCTCTCAGCCCCGAATAAAGCATTGACTCAGCAGTAACCAGAATAATTCTGCTCCTTGTGGGTCACTCATTGGAAAGGGACTTGAAGCCTCAGCAGAAATCACCTCACCCTTCCTGGAAATGCTTTAAACCCAGCAACTGGAATGACTGGTCACTGCTCCAGTGTTACTGGGAATGACAACAGATCTCAAAACCTGGGGGCAAAACCTCTCAAAGCTCTGATTCCCAAAAGTCCCCCCACCCACCTGCCCCTGCAGGAGCTCAGCAAAGCTTACTTGATTAATTCCACAGTTTCTGAATACATAGGGAACGGGGACTTGGATTCCTGAGCGTTTTTCTCCAATGCATTCCCACACTCAATGAAGGACACGACAGCATCCAGGTAGTACACGGCCTTCTCGAACCTGTCCGACTGCGGGAGGGAGAACAGCTCAGGAACACAAACCAGACAAGTGCAGGGGAATTCCTGCACAGAGGGCAGGAGAATGGCAAAGGCAGCAAACCAGCCCCAGGATCAGGGGCACACACTGGGGGGGCACTGGAGATCCACTCACCAAAGCATCTGCATTGTGTTTCAGCTTCTTTGCTTCCTGCAAATAATGATCAGCGGAGTAAGTCCTGCAAGAGAGGACACGGGCTGAGGGACTGGAGCCACCCACTTACACAGCCTTTTGTAACTGCAGCTCCTTCATAGTGCCACATTTCAGGGCTTTTTCTGCTCTAACTCAAGCTACACTACGCTAAAACTGTTTAATGGAATCTGTTAATTTAGGTAACTAAAAATTGGTAAAAGTAGTTTTTAGTTAAGTCTCTAGTTTCAGGTAATTCCAACAGTATTTCAAGCAAGTTCTTAAGCAGAAAGTTATTTTACATTTGGTGCAAACATAATTTCATCTGTAAAGTGAATTTAAAGAAGTGCTTTCAGAGCAAGCTGACATCTGAATTGGCCCAACTGAAACCTCAAGTCTGCACAAGATGGTGAAATATTTGTCTTATTTTCTTTTCAAGGTATTTTCTTTGACAAAGAGCTTGTGTGTAACAGCTTCTGTGGAGTAAAATGCCAGCTCTGCTCTGTGGGAGCTGCTTGTGCTCGAGATCCAGAGCTCCACAGAGGGAAAGGGAATTTTCTGTCCTTACCTATCATCAAAAACGAGCTTTGCTCTCCTCGACTTCGCACTTTCTGTGGCCTGAGCAGAGGCAGGAGGGCAGCTGGAGGAATTGTTCAGGATCTTTTCCTGGAAGGGAAATCCATGCCATGATTACAAGAAGAGCATTTGTTGTGTAAATTCCCCCATGGCTTCCCCATTCCACCCAGGAAGGACAGCCTGCAGGAGCACTGGGGATAACTCAGCTCCCAGGATGCTCCCACAGGGCTGGGCTGGGGCTCCTCCTGCACAGGGGAGGGTGCAGCCTGCAGATACACCAGGGTCAGGAAATTCCTCCCTCCATCTCACCTGTCACTGCTTCTAAATCCTGTTTTTCTACTCTTACAGAGATGAGGAGGATTTGGAGGATTTCTATCAACAACACTCTCTCTGAATGCCTTTGCCTTGAAAAACTCACACAGGAGTAGTTACTCCTCTGAGAAAGACATGAGTAAAGGCACATCTGAAGTATAAAACAACAAACACACCACAAATTAACAGCTGGCTGGGGGACATTTATATTTTAAATTCTATCACATAGATTTTCCCAACCTAAATCTCTTACAAATCATTTTCTGCACCATCTCCATAACCATGTTTTCTCCCCTCCAACCAAGGAGAGCTCTGTAAATTGCTAAGCTGGAGTTAAAATAATCTTTCTACAATTGCCATAAAATGAGAGCCAGAGCTTCCCATCCCAGCACTGAGCCTGAACTGAGCTCGTGCTGTCCTCTGAAACCAGGACAAGTTCTGTATCTGCTCTGAGGAGACAAGAGCAGCCTCACAGTTCCATTTCCAGCTTTCCTGTGAGGTTCTTATTGACCACCTAAACAATGAACAGGCAGCACCAGCCCCAGGGGTGACTAAACCCATTCCTCCACTGACACAGGCATCTGGCAGGATAAGCATTTGTATTCCATGATCTCTCCAAGGTGTCCTCTCATTTGTGGCCTTCCAAGGCACTTGAGCTCTATGACAGGAAACAATGCACATCCCAAACTAATGGATGGTTTAAAGTGAACTGGAAATGGTTGTTTAGATCAAACTAAACAAAATACAAGAGGCAGGGACAGAACCAGCCCCTTACCTTGGCTTCCTTGGCACTGCTGGAGCCCTTCCCCTCTGTCTTCTTCTGCTTGGAAGAGGAGCTGCTCTTGCTGCCACTGCTGCTCTCCTTGCCCGGGTTGCTGCTGGATTTTAGGGATGAGGACTGACTGACTGTTCTCTTCCTGGAGCTGTGTTCCTGCTTGGAATCCTTCTGCGGGGCTGGGGCAGCAGGGGAGGGCAGTAAATCCTTCTCTTTAACAGCACTTGGCTTTGAAGACCTGGAAAAGAGGAACAAATTCAGGGTTTGGGTTTCTTCCTTAACAAACAAAACCAAAACAAACAAAAACAACCCCCAAAAAAACCCCAAAACTCTGATTTTTAAATCTCTAACTAAACACCTTTTTTGCCCCCAAGATTTTTACTGTCAGACCCAGCTTTGGAGAAAAGCAGAATAATCCTCTCAGTGAGTAGGTTTCTCCAAAGCCAGATTGAACTTGTTTTCACCATTTTATTTGTTCTGACCTGAAAGCACAGGCAAACCCAGACAAGTTCTAACCATAAAACCACACCCCTGCACCAGTTCTGTACAAAAACCACCCCAATCCCTCCCAATTTCAGCAGTGGGAGCCACTGCCAGCGCCAGGCTGTCTGTGCACACCAGCCAGCCAACAGCTCCAGGGAAAGATGCTCCAGATAAAGCTCTGGAACCCAGGCAAGGGGAAACTTCCCCAGCACAGCCTTTCAGGACACTCTCACTTGGCTGCTGAGGGATGCTGTTGGCTATTCCTGCCCTCCCACATTTATTATTTTTACACATTATTTCTAGAGAAATCATATTTCATTTAATTAAATGTCCTTCGGAGAACTGCACTGGCAATCAAGCAAACAACAGAAAAAATTCAAATACCAGGTAAAAATCAAACTATCCATTCATTCTACAGCTGTTTCCTAACAAACAGTAAGACACTGTTTAATTCAGAAGGGGCAAACAAAAGCTGTAGCATCCAAACTGCTGCAGCTTCTCACACCTCTGTCATTTGGCAATTACTCACTGGACAGGAATATTTTCCATGACACAATTCTACCAGTTTTCATTGCTTGAACTGAAGTTCAAAGTTGAAACTGAAGTTTCAAAATGCAGTGGAAAAAAACTTAATCTCGCCTGTGGATTAACACTGACCAAGGAATCAACCAAATAAAGGCATAACAGATGTTGCAAAAAGCATGGGGAATCCAGAAATAACATATCAAACAATGGGACTGATCTGCTCGTTCTGTACTGCTCTGCTTTGGTATCACACTTTTCTTGCACTAACAGATCAAGAAGATTGGAGGTAAATCCATGGATCCAAAGCTCAATGCCATCAGCTTCCCAAAGAAAGCCACTTCAGGAGTTTGTTCCCAGTTTAAAACTTGCTAAACAAAGAATTACCAGATGGGGTTAATTTAAAAGCACAGAGTTTGATTTCTAGACCAAATCCAAGCCCCACTGTGTATCAGAGAAAACCAGGAAGGAAATATTCCCTTCACAGGAGGGGTCACCTCATTTTGTTAAGGAACACAATTGTCCTTGGCCAGTGTTTTTGGGGATGGAAATTCATTTCCACCAATTGCTTGTAGAAGCTCTGCAGTAAATTTGTTTGAAGGGCAAGAAAAAAAGAAATGTTAGCAATTATGTGAGGAAATCTTGGGGTGGGAGAGAGGAGAAGAGGGGGAAGATGAGCAGCATTCTCTCCAGAGCCACCCAGACCCCCAGTGCAAGAAGAGCAGAGATACTCACTCCCTGCTGCTGGAATTCTTGTGTCCTGAGGGAGTTTTTTCTTCCAGTTTCGTTTTCTTGCTTTCACTGGCTCTGTTTTCATCCTCGTTCTGAGCAAAGCAAATGAGAAAAACATCCAGCAAAGATGCACATTTACACATCACTGAGAGTGGAGCATTTCACACTGAGAGCCATGGTTCAGCAGGTGTTCCACAGTTACTGCAGACCCCAAAACCATCCTTACAAATCCTTACCAGACCCTGGTATTGGAACAAAATGAAAATCCCAGTCTGGCTGCTAAATTACAACCTGATAAAAGCAGCAACAGCCAAGTTGATCATTTCAGCACAGATAAATTACAACCATGAAATCTCAGGAAAATTTGCCAAAGGCTTTGGCAAGATCAGGAGACAGATTTGATGTTGTGGGGTCTAAAGAGGGGTCTGATGAATGCCAGAAAAGGGTAAAAATCTAATCAGTCTATTAAAGTCAGCTCAGAGAAGTTGAAGACTAGGTATTGATATTAATTTAATCCTCAGGCCACAGGGTCTTGAAGGTAAATTTCTAAGATGTCTTCACTGAGCACTGGAGGGATCAATCCAGTGAATAAGAGGGAAAATGGGACCTCACAGAATAAATCATCTGGTAACAAACCCAAGATTGAAACCCCAAAGTTTTGGTTTTGTTACTGATGCTGCAGCCTGAGAATTGGGATCAAGGAAACCCAGGAAAGGTAGAAAATCAAGTGGTGGCACTTGGGTTTGGAGCACAAACTTAAAACTGCAGGGTGGGGAAAGGGGTTCTGTCCTCGCCCCACCCAGGTTTCCATCCTCTCAGGAAGCATCAGAGGGATCTGAGGCTTCACAACATTTAACCACCACTGTTTCCTGGGATAAAGCCTGAATGTAACTGGTCTCACCAAAGCTTTGTTGTTTGGATGTGAGAGCACAGATCTTTAATACTGTAATTCCAAATGTGTGCTTAAAGGCAAAACTGGCCAAAGAGAGAGAAGTCAGGGAATTCAGACCCACTGGAACATGTGAGTGCATTCCCAGGAACATCAGGAATTACACAGCAACACCTGCAAAAGTAATTGCTCACTGTACTGGGCAGAGTTATTCCCTTTTTACAAAAGAAGCTCATCTCTCACTTCATTTCCTCAGCCAGAGAAAACAGCAATCTCAGTCAGGAACAGCACAGGATAAATCTGTTTGCAGTTGCATGTCAGGGCTCCTGCACGACACTGACTTCAGCCAGTGATCAAGTTTACTTTGGTTGCTCAGTAGGAAATTGGTGGAACTGGAATGATCCATCTCCTCAAGTGACTCTGGGAATGACCTCCCACAATCCTGGGATTGCAGCCCCTGTCAGATCCCTTTGACATGGTCAAATGGAATTTTCAGAGGGACATCCAGAGCAGCACAGGGATTTTGAATCTCTGCCCCAGGGCCTCAGAGCTCTTGGAAACCAGACTCCCTGGATCCCTGAGCCCAGCTGACAGCCCCAGCTTTGCCCTTTATACAGGGTCCCTGTGCTGAGCTTCCAGAAAACAGTTTAAAATTACACCAGCATTGACTTCTCACGTTCCCCCCTCCAAGAGTATCCCTTCTGTTCAGTTCCCCCACTGACTCCTGTCATTTTACTGTCCCCCAGCCATTCCTGCTTATTGCTTCTAGCTGAAAAGATGAAATGCTTTTGGAAAACATGCAATATTATTACAGAGAGATGGCCCTGCACCCAGTAAAGCAGCACCTGAGATGTTTGCTGCTGCTGCCATGCCCCAGGCCCAGTCCTGCCCCATCCCTTTCTACTGGCAGTGGGCAATTCCATGGCTCAGGGAGCTGATCCAGCTGAAAACTGACTTTTGGGGTGGATTTCCCATTGGATCAGCTGCCTGAGCTGGCCTGCAGAGCACCAGGGGCTGTTCCAGGGAGGCAGCAGAGGGCTGGGTGCAGAGCTCAGAGGCACAGATCTGTGACCTCCCTGAGCTCTGGCTACAGGGCTGCCACCCCTACAGGTGTTTCTGCAAGAAAATCCCAACAGCCTCCTGCACCAGCCCAGGGATGCTCCAGGGGTTCTACGCATGGCAGCAAAGCCACACCTGCACAGCTCAGTCCCTGCCCTGAGGTGTCACCTGCATTCTGGGCTACTCAACGCTCTGAGGGCTGAGAGAACAGGGAGATCTCCCCAGAGTGCTGACCTGTTTGTGTTTCCTCTTGCCTTTGGTGGAGCTCTTGTCCGAGGGCTGTTTCTGGGCCTCCCGGGCGTGTTTCTCCGGAGCGCTCTTCTTCTCCGCCTTGGCTCCCTCGGCGTCCTTGTAAGGCTTCCCTGGTATCCTGGATAAGAGGCTCAGGTCAATCTTCACAATGAGTGGGTACCTTTCATCAGGATCACTCAGTGGGGACAGAAGCTCTTTCTCTTCCATAGGAGAGAACATTCTTTGCCGAAAAAAGCTGTCATCCTCCTCCATGGAAGATTTAACAGGAGTCCTATTGCTCTCAGAGTATTTGGGTGTTTGTGAGGAAGGAGGCAGACTCTCATTTTCATCTGAATCAGAGGATGAGGTATCTGTTTCGATGAATTCCCTGGATTTCTGGGCAGATTTGCTTGAAGCCTTGTATTTCTTTTTCTCTGTTGTAGGTCGAGGGGAAGACTTAGGCTCCTTCTTTATATTGGGTTTCCTGGAGCCTTTGGTGGCTGCCTTGTGCCTGTTTGAAGGGATATTTGTTGCCATGTCTACTGGGGTTTCACTTTCTATTTTAAGACCTCCTCTGGGCTCTTC
Organism: Vidua chalybeata; assembly: GCF_026979565.1. NCBI lineage: Eukaryota > Metazoa > Chordata > Aves > Passeriformes > Viduidae > Vidua > Vidua chalybeata. The sequence goes on from NC_071544.1 coordinate 17,458,260, forward strand.
CACAGATGTCTTTTCTGCTTTCTTGGGCTGTTTTTTCCCTACAGTCCTCCTCTGAGTCGAGCTGTCGCTCTGGGCAGGTGATTTCTGCCTCCCACGACCGCTCTCCGAGCCCTTCTGGGTGGGTTTGGAATCTCTCCCTGGTGTAGAAGAAATGGAGTCCTTGGATCCACCTTGCTCAGTGTACCCACTCCCTGTACCCTGATCCCGTCCCTCTTTCTTGTAGCCTTGGGAAGAAGGGATATTGCTGTCCACGGAAGAAGCTGGTGACACTTTATGGGAATTAACTTTGTTCAACCAGTTATCGAGCTGCCACTTGTTTGTGGGTGGTGGCTCTGGCTAAAAACAAAGTAAAAAAACAGAGTTAGATAAAATATTTCCCATTTCTTCCATCTTTTCCACGTGGCAGCTGTATGATGGTGCACACCAAAGCACAAGGTACACCCAAAACCTGAGATAAATAAATGAAACACAGGCCCAAATAACACAAATTTTCCCTTTGTCTGCTACCAACAGGCAATATTTGATGCCATGGTTTTTTAGGGTTCTGATACCATATCTAACTCTGGTGGTAAAAAACATCTCAAATCAAACATCAGACGTGGGCTTATCTAGAGAACTGTCACATGCACCACAGGAACTGCAGCAGAACAGCCCAGCCTGACAGCAAGCCCATGCTGCTCAGTGCTTTGTCTTGAACAGAGGGAGAATTTACTGAACTTTTGTGCTGTTAAATGCCAGGGTTAGAGCCCAGGCTGCCCTACCTCGGGGGATGCACTCTGGGATGGCTCGTTGGCCTCGCTGTCACTGGAGCTGCTCTCGCTCTCCGAGTCGGAGCCGGAGCTGCTCTCGGAGCCGCTGTGGCTGCTCGAGTCATCCCTGGAGTTGTCTGCTCCTTCACTGTTGTGCTGGGAAGGCTCAGAATTACTGCAACAGAAAGGAGGGAAACCAAGCATTACCCGAGGCACGGGTACATCCTTCAAAGCCTTTCATTGGGAGTAACAAAATGTAACATTTTAATCAACGTTCAGGAGAAAATTCAGCCTAGGTGAACACAGGAGACAAACAGCCTTTGGGTGTTGCCCCTTCCCAAAGTGGTATTTCATTTGCAGGAAATATTTAATATTATATTTATTACTATGGAACCACTGATTAAATTCTCATCACTTTTGCTTTAGCACAAGGCAAAGATGAATTTTGGAAAGGAGACCAAGCCAGAAGTGCTGACTGGGCTGGACTTCCCCACTGTGCTGCCTGTGCTGCAATCCCCCAGGAATTCCTACCTTCCAGGTGTGCTCCTTGGCACGGTCTTATCACAGTCCTGCAATTAAAAAAAACAGCATGAAGCTTCTAGAAGCTATTTTAGGCTGGTATATACAATTAAGTTGCAAAACATTGGTTTAGAGCCTTTAATTTAAAAAAAAGTCATTATTTGCAGTAGTTTATCTGCATTTTCCTTATACACAAAGAGAAGCAACATTATTTTCTCCAAGTTTTCAGCATGAATCTCTATATTCTGACTCCATTTGTGAGAGTTCCCATTTCTACCACTAATTAATATCCTGTTTCCACCTTTTTGAGTCAGATGATTCAGCATTTCACAATGATTCTCCTGAGATGCTCAGGGTAAGTGAAGTTCACCAACTCCAAGTTTTCCACGTGAAGAAAATCAAGTACCAGAAGTGGGAACAGGAATAGAAGAAACCCCAGAGCACAGACACAAGTTTTATTTTTATTTAAATAAAAATAAGTGTTAGTCTGGCAGAAGCTGCACGAAGTTAATCCTGAAAAGAGTAAAAAAGAGACTTTTTGATAAATGTGAAGGTGCAGCTGTACTCCCAGGGACTCCCTGTCACCCCAAACATCCCAGGGCACCAATGCACACAGATGTTCACACCATGAGCTCTGTAGCTGGGATGGCAGAACACAAAGGGGTTTATCTTTAATTAAGGAGCCATTCTATCAGTTTTAAAGTGCACTACTGTCATCTGATGTTCAGAGAAGGCCCATGTGAGATCAGTTAATAAAAATTTCTAGATAAAAGCCAACTGTTTCCACAAAACACAACATTTCAATTTGCTTGCACAAAATTTTCCCCAAGATTACGTTTAGGAATGCCTGAGGTTTGTCTAAAAACATTCCATGAGATTTCAGTTTCACAGACCTCCTGCTAAGCTGCCCAGTTTGCTGCTGGGCCACTGCTCCCTGCCCAGGGCTGCCCCAGGGATGAGTGCAGAGTTTTTTGGGAACTCATCTAAGGAACATACCTGCTCTCCATCGCTGTCTTCACTACTGCTAAGTTTTAAGTCATCTTTCAACATACTAAGGGAAAAGGGAGAAAGTGAGACAAGTTTTTTCCAAGTACTTTAATTACTTCCAAAGCATTCTGCTAGATTTCACCATGGCACTGTTTATCCTGCAGGGGCTGCGTGGGTGAGAGCCACCAGACAGCACTCACACATTTCATGGTTAAGAATGGTGAGTTGAGTCATTCTTCAAAGAATGAGGATTCAGGTACTTTGGCTCCTGAGTCCATTCTGTTAAATTCAGAAAGGAAATCTGACACAATTTACTGGTGTGGGAGGAGGTAACTTGTGTTATGTTCAACTCCTTACACACAATGGCCAAGAATTGTGTTTGAAATGGAGGAAAGAAAGCCAGCCCCAGTGGCTGCTTCCTGTCTCGTGGCAGCAGTGCAACTGTCCTAAGCCATCATTAATTACTGTTATCCAAAGCCATAATTACTGCTGGTAGTCACACACACACAATTTCACGTACTGAGAATACATAAGCACAATGAAAACACACAGCAGGGCCTTTGTGATTACTGGAAACATTTGATTATAAAAGGAAAACATCTTACTCTGTCTGGTTCGAGTCACATCTGTGGAAGGAAAATGAGAAAGAATTAAAAGCCTGACTCTCCTGAGTTTCCCATGAGCTGCTCTGCTGATGATCTGAGCAGGAACATCAACCTCGAGGAGCTCACTCCTGAGCTCCTGGCCATTGCTATCGTTTTACAAATGATGTATTTATCTCCTTTTCAAGGGTTTTCTTTACCAGATCATAATCACTTAAAAAAATATATATTTAAAGTTGCTTTGTCACAGTAAACATTTAAACTTCCTTCTCCTGCATCCCAGCTCAGCAGGTGTCCCATGCTGCCTCTTGCTCTCAGGGGTTCTCCCATTCCCAGCTTTGGCAATGGCACAGTTCTCTCTCAGCACCTCTCTGAACTGCCTGATTTTGGGACACTGACCCCAGGTTTGTATGAGTTGAAGGGGGCTTCTTTTGTTTTATTTCTTTCTCACAGGTCAGGTGCTTTTTCATCTTGCTAATTCTGTGGCAGAAGCACCAGGCTGCATCCTGTGAGTGCATCCCAGCAAAAGTTAACTGAGGAATGTCACTAACCCAGAGTCAGTTTTTATCAGCACACTATCAGCTGGTAAATATTTATTTTTATGGGCACACTTATTTGGAAACCATCCTTTATCTGCATATCATTGATTTTTGAATCTGAGAAAGGTGGACTACAGCCATGCAGAACATTCCAGTTGCCTCTGAGTTTTTCTGGGTTGCTGGGTCTGCAAAACGTTTGTCAGGGACTCAAAGGGAGAGCAAAACAAACCTCACAAGATCCCAGGCCCAGTTTTCTGTCTCCTCCAATCCAAAACCTTCCCTCATCCTGAATGTGTGCAACCTCCAGCTGCCAGCTCTGCAAGGCCTGTTAGGTCCCATCCCATGCTGATGCCCTTTCTGATTCCCAAGCCAATTCCAAGGTCTGAACTCCTGCTCCTCTCCTGGCAGCTGACAGGAAAGCAAAGGAGCAGAAAGGCAGCTCGGGGTATTTTTTACTCACTCCAGTGAGCAATATTTGGTTTGTTGTCCCAAAAAACCTTTTCCTGCCAGCCAAGGAGAGGGATGCTGGAGTGTCACTCACATCCTACTAAACAAACTTTTGTTTGTGCAATGTTTTCTCAGCAGCCACTTACGATTTGGATTGATGACCATTGGATGTTTTGGAGGAGGGATTGTATCGTTCTAGGAGGAGAAAAGAAGAAAAGCACAGCTGAAAACACAGGCACAGCAGAAGAAGTCCCCCCTAAGCTGCCACAAGGATGGCTAAAGCAAGGCCATGTGAGGGGACAGGAGGGAGCAGCACCCAGGTGACACCAGGTACCACCTCCCCTGGGCTGAGGGATGGAGCAGTGCAGAGACAAAGCACCAAATACAGCAAATCATTTAACCAAGAAAATAGAGAAAATCAATTAAATCATTGCTGTGTAAACCAATACACACTTGATTTGTTATTAAGGGTGTGGAAAACGGTTCTGCTCCTAGCAAGATGAAATTCTTGCCTTACACATGCAGGACATGGGACACAGATCCATCTGCTGAGCTCTGACTGCTCCAGCATCCCCACACAGCTTCTGATGGATGAGAACCTCCACACCCCAAACTCCAACTCACACACTAATTCTGACAGCAGGAACACACCCTGATAAAATCTGCTTCTCAGTTTGGGGCTTCTTCCCTTCCCTTTTCTTTCATTCTGGTAAATAACTGGGTGCAGCTCAACAAGAGCAGAGGCTGTTAAAAGCTCTCCAGAAAACCCAAACAGGCACAGGAAACTGGCTCTGTGTTTAATTAACCTTGGCTCTTCTTTTCCACACCTAAAGATCAGCTGCCCCTATAACGTGAGCCTACGGTTTAGCATTATGGAATTAAGCTTGAATTTGCTTCCTTAATTCCCCACTGTATCAGATGTTCAGATTAAGCTGCTTGTGAATATCTAAGAATAAACCATTCTTCTTTTACTATTTAAGCTGTTTAATCACTTCAAGAGGGAGTGGAAGGACTTTTGGAAGGTAACAGCACAAATTTAATTCAATTTTACCTGGTATTTACCTGAGTTTTATGTTCTTTTCAGCAATATTCCAAATAACGACAAAGAAATAAAAGCTACTTTTTTTTCTGAAGTCTAAAAGTGCAAGAAACTCAAGGATAATATCATGTGATTTAAGTTCTTGACCAGTTCTCTCTCTTGACTTTAAAATGTCAAAGTGAAAAAAAAAAAAAAAAAGTGAAACTGCCATGTGCTTTTTCTACTGAAATAAAAGCAAAAGCACTCTTCTGGTTTCTAACATGTCCCTAAGCAGGGGGAGGGGTTTTTTAATGTGTTTTGGTTTAGTACTCAGTTATTTTCAAATCAATCAACCATTGAGGCATTTTGTAAAGAATTGGATCAATTAAAATATATCTTTTCCCTCAAACACACCACCCTTCCACTCAGTGATAACCTCCAAGATCAGAACAAAAAATGCAAAAGAAAATCAAGCAACTGTTTAACAGCTTAAAACTTGAGAAAGCAGAGAAAATCTGAAGTCAGCCTCCATCCTGTGAGCAGTCTGGAAAACCTCATTTCCTAAAAGCTCTGACATCTTGGGAGATGCTGAGAACACCAAAAGACAACAAAAACATTCAACACATTCCAGGAAGTTTCATGTACTCACTCTGTTCTCCAGTGCCAAAACTGGACTGCTGAGACTCCTGGGGGAATAAAACATCACAAGTGGGTTTTCTTCAGTGGGAATTTAAGGTACTAAAAACCAGGCTGTAAGGAAGATATTCTTTCTACCTAATGGATGACACTTAAATCTCTGGAAAAGGTGAAAAAACAACAACAGGCAAAAAAAGGGGGGAGTCTTTCCTTAGGTCTGTCCCAGGTGAGACCTTCACACTCTTCCTCACCCACTTCCTGCTCTTCCCAAAGGCACATCAGGGCTGAAACTCCCAAATCCCTGTGTGACTTCCCTAAATCCCCTCCTCCTCTGTGTTTAGGAAGGAAAGGAACTGTTCAGGATGTTTGTTTATGCTCCCGACACACACACACACAAACTTTGCTGCTGTTTGAAGTTCTTCAGGCACACACAGCAATTGGAACAGGGAAAATCTCTCAACAAAAAATATTCCTCAGCCCCAAAGGAGCCGTAGGGACAAGGTGAGCTTTCAAATGGGATCAGCTCTGCACACTCTGCCCCAAAGGCTCCACGTGGGTCCCTGGCAAACCCAGCCTGGGTGGGCAGCACAGCATTCCAGCCTGCAACAGCCAGGCCTGGTAGAAAAGCCAGTAAAATGCTATTTTAGATTTACAGGATGGGCTGGGCTGGAAGGGACCTTAAATCCCACCCAGTGCCACCCCTGCCATGGCAGGGACACCTCCCACTGTCCCAGGCTGCTCCAAACCCCATCCAGCCTGGCCTTGGGCACTGCCAGGGATCCAGGGGCAGCCCCAGCTGCTCTGGGCACCCTGTGCCAGGGCCTGCCCACCCTGCCAGGGAACAATTCCTTCCCAACATCCTATAAAACCAGCCAGGAAAGAGGAAACTTTGCAGATTTTAGCACTTTTATCATCCTCAGTATTCCCATTTCAGAAACTCCAATTCTGACTCCCAAGACACAGCAGATTATGAACTTTTTTGAAATCCTAAACCATTGTTTTAACAAATACACAGAGGCTACTGAGCCACTGCAAGCTCCCTTCCAGGCTCGAGTGCCTTTTTAAAATAGGACCCTCCTGACCTCATTTCAAAATGAGGACAGCTGATGGCCCCAGAAAAATAAACTGAGTCCAATATTTGCAATTTCCAGTTGTACACACACATTTTACTTACATGCTCTGGCAATGGCAAACCAGAACTACCATTCAACAATGAATTCTATTTTTCCTGGTCCACCTGTGACCTGGTTTTCCCTCACACCAAGCCAGTGCCAGGCAGTGGTAACAGAGGCAATTTACAGAATGAAGTTTTTAAACACACAAAAGCTTTACACAGCAAAGCACCCTTGAGGTGTTTGCAATTTCCTTCAGCTTTGTATTTCAAAAATGGAACAATGCATTGAACAAGAATTCTGTGGATGGAGAACTTCATAGGGAGCTTTCCTTGGGAGGTGTTTCAAATGCTACTAATACTACTAATCTTTACTAACTGAAAGGAAGGGACAATAAAAACAATAATAAAAAAATAAGAAAGAATTCAAGAGCAAAGCAAAGCTGGAGAAAAGCCTTGTGAACAGCTACACTCCCTTCAAAATAAATCCATTTCTTATCATTTCACAGGTAGGAGGAGGCAGGTGGGAATCCCTGGTTACCTTTTGCCACTGGCAGCTCAGCCAAGCCAACAAACCAAGTGAAAAAAAGAAATAAAGACCTCAAACTCTGCATTTCCAAAGCCACAGCACTGGGGGAGCACAGGATGGGGAACTGGCACCCCTTCCAGCAGCACATGGACTGGGAACTCTGCAGAACACACCTGCCTAATTCCTCACTTGAGTCAACTTCCTATTTCAGAGGCAAAGCACTGGCTCTCAGCTAAGTGCACTTTAATGAGGTGTTATGGTTCAATGTGCAACTTTTTCCAACTCCCTTGCCATCTGCTGGATACATATTTCTTTAAGAAACTCAGAGACTGAAAAAAAAAAAGCTCTGCTTTCAACTCCCAGGTTATTGAGAGCAGCAGCTTCTAAAGGTCTGCTTGAGAAAGAAATCACAACCGACTGAGAGGAAGGAAACCCTTTAAAGCAAACTATAATGGACTGAGGTTACACAGGGAAGACACTGGAGCAGGAAACAAAAACTCTGACAAGAACACCTGGGGAGAGGAATTCTGTAGCTGGACAGGAGGCAGCAGGGCTGGGCTCCCATCCCACAGGCCTGGCCATTCCCAGGGGACACCTGAACCCTCAGGTCACATCTCCTTTCTGCTTCCCAGGAGGCAGCTCGTGTGTCCCAGCAGGGCATGGATGGCAGGAGGGCTCCTGCTGGCCCCAGCCCAGCCCCACCTCTGCAGAGGGACAGGCACAGCCACCCCCCCCTGGAAGCCAAGCCTTCCCTCCCAGCCAGCAGCTGGGCTGCTCAATGCATTCTATCAACACTGCCAGCATTTCTGGAGTGTCTGACTGTGAGCCCATGGACAAAATTATAGAGTGTTAGGTCACAGGATAACATTTTTTATCAAGACACAGCAATCTGCATTTTTCCATAGCATCCATAAAACTTTCCCTGACCTATTTTCATGGAGTTTTCTCTTCTGATCCAAAGACTTCCTGAGAACTATTAGATATATTTATAGCAATCAGAGAGGCCTCAGTCAGGAGGTTGGGTTCCTTCGAGTTACTCACTCCCTACACACAGGGAAACTGATCCCATCCCAAGAGTCTGACAAATAAAATCAAGTGGTCCACCAAGGGCAGCTTCATTTTATGTGAGCAGGAAGAACACACCAAGCTGTGCCCACAGGGGCAATGCTGTGAAACACTTCAGCAATAAATGGAGCACAGTATTACAGAGAAGGAGCTTTCCTCCAACAGAACTGCTCGATTAAAGCAAACCACTGTTGTGTTTTGTTTGGTGGATTCTGCTCTGGGCCTAGACTGCACAGGCCCATGGCTCACTAACTCCCTGGAATTCTGCAGAGCTGCTGCTGCCAAGAATGACAAGAGGGGAGAAGGCAGAGGAAATTATAGGCTTTGGATGCAGAGAGAGAATTTGACAGAGTTCCATGGCTAAGATGTGCAGGCACAAAATAAAAAAGCTGGCAAAAAGTCAAAAAGACTCAGAGCAGCCATAAATGGAATTTTTTACAAACTGGGTGAAGAGACACAATCCAGGTTGAGAGGTTCAAAAAGCCTCACAAGCCTCCTTTTTGTTCAGACACTGTGCAGTGTTACGTGGCCTCTGTGTCACAGCCACATGGATTTCTGCACACCTTCCTCTTCCCAAACTCAGTCAAATGCCAGGGAAACTAAAACCAAGCAGCCCCACAGCCAAGGGTGCTCACAATGCAAAGGGAAAATATCTCCCCAGAGGTTCAGGAACGAGCACTCAAAGCAGAGGAATAAGGACCTTTGTTGATGAGGAAAGGTGTGGAATTTCTTTCCTTACAAGAAAAGGTATGAATTATTTCCAGGCTGACAGTTTTATATAGCACACAAATAAACCCTGACTAAAAGTAATATTTGCAAGATTAATATTGATCTAATGCTAGGAAAACAGAAAACAGGATTTATTTCTAGGTATGCCTTTCCAAAGTAAAGCTGAGAACTGAATGGTAAATTCTGGGTCTTTTTTTATATTGAAGAGAAGCAAAATGCAGTGAGCCAGGGACAGGTCACACAGAGGTGGTGACAGCAGGACTGTCCTGGCTCTGGGATATCCAGCCAGGATGAGAACCTGGAACCAGGATGGACCAGTCTGGGGGAGGTTTGTGGATGTGCCTTCCAACAGGGACTGGAACCTTTGGCTGAAGGAAGGTCATGTCAAAGCATTCACACAAAAGGATGGGATTAGAGAAATGACAGTAGAAACCTTAGTGAGAAAGTCTTCTCAAAATTATTCCCTCAGATGTTCTGTTTTGGGGAGCAATTTGGATCAAACAGGAAATTAAGAGCCATTAAGTGGTGTCTAGAACAGCAGCTGGTCAGAGAGAGCACGGGCTGAATTATTACACAGGTAAATTTTAAAGACAAACAGGGCAATTTCTTCACTCTGAAATGCCAAGTTAGGGGTGGAGCACCCCAATTCACCCCAGAGAGATGTTGAGTCTGGAGAAAAATCACATTGTTGAGTTGAATCTTTTACTGGTAATCAGCAGCCCCAGGACCCAGACCATGAATTCCTGGGTGAGTCAGCTCCCCATGCTGGGTTTTACCCACAGCTGCCTCCCCTGGGTTCCAGGATCCTGCAGAGCTGCTCTTCCAGGCAAACAATTCCCAGTGCCCTGTGTGTGCCCTGGAACCCTGGAGCTGCCAGCCCCAGCCTCAGGGGAGGCAGCAGCACAATTCCTTCCTCAGAGGTGTCAGCTCCAGCAGCTCCCCTGGACACGTGCTCTGTGCTCTCAGCAGCAGCAGAGGTGGATTCATCTCTGGAATTAACTGCTTAAACCCTTCAGCAGTTCTTAACAACGCAGGAGGTTGGGAAGAGGATCTTTTGGAACAACTGATTTCTTCAGCATAACATGTGATTCTTAAAAGGTCTTAATTTTTTGTAATTGAAAATGCAAAAAAAATCTCACACAACTATTAATGGACTTCAAACTAAGAGGAAAATTCAGTTTATGCAGAAAAGTCCATTTAAATTTCTCAGCATTTACCATTCAGCCTCTGTTTTGCTACATGGAGGGAAACTCACTTGGTTCTACACAAAATGGTGCAGAGCACTTCCCTGTTAGGGAAAGGGCTCAAAGGCATTTCCAAGCTTCAAAAGTCTGAAAGTTTGAATTTATCCAACAAAAATAAAAAAGGTAAGTTGTATCACAGAGAACTTTGCAGACTGTCTGTGCAAAGCAAGGAAAACCAAGGACATTTTTCATAAGGCCACTGCTGACAGATGAAGTGAAGAAAAAGAGAGCCAAAGCACTGAAACAAACCCAGATTATACAGAACTGAATGCAGGAGTTCCAAAATCCTGATCTTTAACTGGATTTACTTTTTCAACAGCAACCACTGTTGGATTCAGCACTGACCTTTGTTGGAAAGGGGAATTTGGAGGGTTCAGTTTTGCAGGGGGTGTGGATGGCAGTCAGTGGAGGAGGCCAGGAGTGGGTCATCTCCTAAAACACAACAAAAACTGAAGTTATTAACAAAATAAATCAGATTTCAACTTGCAGTCTGGATTCTCTCAGTTTTCAGTTCATTGTTCACCCTTCACTAAGCTTTATATTCAAATCTTAATTTCCCAAACGTGCAACAAAAAATTTTGCATGTAAACCTGAATGTTAAATTGCTGCCCAGGAGGAGAGAGAGTTATGACATAATAACAAGCAGCAAGGCATAAATCAATCAACTGGGTTGGCCTGAAGATAAACTGCAGTGCAAGTCAGAGTCTGATCCTTTCAGAGTGTGTGGGAAGGAGAATCCTAGGAAAGGGAAGCCTGTAGAGCTTGAGGAAAAGGGGGAAATCAAATGCCTGCAGCTGGAAAGTGCCTCCTGCTCTCCCAGAGCATCCCCAAGGCCCCTGGAGGACTGAAGGTCACAGGAATAATAAGCCATGGAAATGCTCCAGAGGGACCTGATGACCCTTTTGTGAGAGCAGACATAGGCCAGGGCATCACAGGAGGGGCAAAAGGACTTGGGAAAATAACCCAGGTAGGAGAGAGGGAAGTGCTGCCATGGGGCAGCAAAGCATTCACTGTAATCTAAAATATCAGGATTAAAAACCGTAGTTTGGTGGAAGAAATGTAGTTCTGTTTATCAGGGAGGAGGAATGCAGTGAGGATCTCCAGGAGATGATGTGCACACACAGCACCCAGTGGCCAGCTCTGCTCCCAGTTTGGCCCAGTCCCCCTGTGCTGGAGAGCCCCTGTAACCACCTGCACTTGGACAGGCTCTAACACTGCAGGGTCCTTCCCCCTCCCTGGGAATGGCTGCATTTTCAACAACGTTGGGAACAAGAACACCAAGAACTTACTTTGAGGATTTCATCCACGCAGCTCACCTCACCAGAGGCTGATGCCTACAAACCAAAACTCAAAATTAACATCTCCCAAATTTTCCAGGGACTAGAAACAGTTAAAAACAAACTTCAATCCTTATTGTGACTCATATGGACTCTACACAGACACAAACAGCCCTTGCTAACTCTTTTCATCAATTTTAACATCAGATAGTTCCATGTTTTTATGGCATGAGTCACAGTTATGAAAAGCAAATACATGACATCCATAAAACTGTGATAATAATCTCACTTTTCACTTGACAGTTAAAGTGATCACAGGCAGGCAGTGATATTAAAAACTTGTAGAGAGGGGAAAGAGAATCACAGCCTTCAGTCATTTCCTGGAAGCAGCCCCAGGATAACATCTGAATTCAAGTGCAGGACCGTGAATGCACAGGAATGACAAACTGCATTCCCAAGTAAAACACTCATCACAGAGTGATCCCAGAAACACCAATAATTACCAAACTATGAATCCTCTGCATCCCTGGCTGCCACAAGCAGAAAGAAACAAAGCTACTTAAGGATTCACTGCATCAGCATTGATGTGGCAAGTCTTCACAAATAAAGTAACTCCTGATTTCCTTACCTGTGTGCTGGATCTTAATTTGCTATCTGTTGCAATCCCAGGAACAAGGGCTTTTCTCTGGCTACCATGATTCCAGCAGTTAGACAGGAGATGAAATGAGACTTTATTACTAGGAAAGGCACTCTCCTTGTAAGTGAGCTGGAGTCAGAGTCTGTGTCCTAATGATTCGGGAATTGCCAAACTCCTCCAAGTTGTTAACCTAACAGTATTTTATATCCAGCACAACTGATAAAAAGTTCTGCACCCTGTTCAATTTGGTGTGAAGCTATAATAATCACATCTGGTAATTGCTACTCACTTCAAAAGAAAATCTGATACAGGCAGATTGTATCAACAACTCTAAGTCAATTCAGCTCCCAGGAACAACAATGTATTTACCCAGCTTGTCAAAATATTTGTGGGTATCCTACAATTTCTCTAACTCCTGACTACAAAAATACTCCCTGAAAATTGGCCTCTTGGGGTTAAGTAAGCCTTTCTGAATGTCTCAGCCTTTATTTAATAAAAACCCCAGTATCCACACTGAAGAGCAGAAGACAAAAACAATTACTTTTGCATGCTCCCCACTGAAAATACAGCTTAGGTGAAGGTGCTTTGAGTAACAAAAACACAGTGTTTACTAAAAACTCCATTTGGGTTAGGCAAATTGGGATTCTGGAGACGCTGGAAAATCCCAGCCCAGGTGGATTTACATTTAAGAAGGCAGGAGACAGCCAGCAACTTACATCCAGTGGCTGAGAAGGAATTTTCAGCTTGGTCAGGTGCGCTTTGCTGCTGGGCTTCAGCTCGTTGACGCCGCTGCCGTGGGTCTGGCTGCTGTAGTGTTCCGAGGATAGCTTTGGTTCCATGGACTCCTGCCCATCCATGGGCCTGACGTAGGCAGTGGGTTTCTGTAACATTGAACTGGACTTGGACATCAGCGAGGGCGGGAAGGACTGGGTCGAGTGCTGCCCGCTGGCGAAGGAGGGCACGCGGGAGGGAGAGTCCCAGCTGGGCTCGGGGTCCCGGGGCGACTTGGAGCGCTGATGGTCCTTGCCGTGGTGGTCGCTGCCGTGGGCTCTGGAGTGGCCGGAGGCCAGCGAGGACACGGCCGGCGGCTTCCCGGGGCTGCCGGAGCGGCCCTTGGAGTGCTCCGAGCCGTGCTGGCCCTTCTTGCGGCCGCCGCCGCCGCCGTAGGAGTCGCGCTCGTGCCGGGCCCCGGCGCCGGCCGCGCCGCCCCCGGAGCGCTGCCCGTGGGCCCCCAGCCCCGCCGAGCGCTTCTGGGACTGGGCCGAGGTGCTGGGGGCCGGCCCCACCGGGGTCCATTTGCTGCTCTGGTGAGAGCCCGCGCCGTGCCGCTGCTCGCCGAAGAAGCCGGGCGTGGGTTTGTCATCGGGCGCCGCGGGAACCGAGGGCTTGGGGATGGCGACGATCTTCTGGAGCGGGCGGTCCCCGATGAGATCCGTCATCTCGTCATAGTTACCGAGCATGCTCTGGATGCGGCTCGACAGCTTGTCTTCTTTGCTGGTCTGGGACAACAAGCCACCAAAACCGGGATTTAGAACCAACTTCACACTGGTAACTACAGCACTCAACCTCAATTTCAGCTAGAATACGCCTCTCTCCTTGCCAGTGTTTCCAATTCTGAATTTTAGGTCTCAAAACAGCAATTTGACTCCCTGAAACATACTACAAGTTTGTAACAATACACATTTAACTCCCTAAAAGGTACAAGAAATTCAGCAGCAGGGACAGCTGAACCAGCAATAATCAAATAATGCACTGCTGAGCAGGATGCCAGTTCCAAAGCTGCAGATGCCTCCTGTCACCTTACAGACTGTAATTTCTCTAATACAGAATGCATCAGTCCTAAAAGGTTTTAATTAGCAGTAAAATAAAATAACTTAACCTCACCCCCGTAAGTCATTTTTAATTGGTATTTATATTGGCACAATGTTTGTTGCACACAGTTGAAAGGGTTCTTTGTTCTATAACCATTTTGTTTTCCAAAGCTGGGATCCTGGATCATTCCCTCATGCATCCCAACCAGCTCCAGTTAACTTCACACATGTGGAATTTGGTTATCGAGCACAGGAACAAAACAACCACCAGGTATTTCTCAATTTTCCTCCTGCAGGGAGAGAGTTTTCAGTCGTGTTTTACTTCTTGCAAACCAGCTGAAATTGCAGCAAGGGAAGGGTTCGCTTTCAAAGTGAGTTTTGAACTACGTAATTAACCTATTAAATAATATTTTATTAGTTATTCCAGAATTAGGCTATTTTTTCCAGTACTGTTCAGCAAAGCAACCTGGAAGGAAAGCCAGCACAGGCTGAAAGCTGTGCAGGACCACAAACAAAATCAACTCCTTTAAAACAAACTAAAACATCAGATACAAACTACTGGAGCATTAGTTAGAGCTGATAATTCATATCAAGCATAGTCATATCAAATGTTCCAGCATTTTGAATTAACCTCCTACTTAAACATTCTCTTCCTGAACTTATCCAGGTCTGGACTGTGTTGATGAAAGGTTAGAAAGTTTAGCAAGAGGCTAAAGCACCCCAAAAATGGCAATTTGGCATCACACAATGGACAGCTTAATTGTTTTCAGTCACTGTACAGAAGGTGAAGGAAGGAAAAAAATTTGATGGTTTTATTTTCCTTTTTCTCGCTCCCTATAAAGGCTCCTCCCCTTCCCAAGCATTATAAATCTGCCAGTGGAGCTGTGATTGTCCAGCTTTATTTTCAAGCCCTGCTTAAACACCCGGTTGCCCTAAGAGCTTTCGATCTAACAAGAACGCAGATAAAATTAGAACATGAACTTGCATGTGATTTCTGTTCTAAAACCTGCATTTTCCTGAGGTGCAGGAACTCACCACTTTGTACGGTTCAGCAAAGAGAGGAGAGTTGGGTGGGAAGGCTTCGTCACCCTGCTGAATTTCTTGATTTCGCCTTTCCCTTTCTTTCATACGCAGCACATTCCGGTCTTCACGGTTCATGTTGCTACGAGCAAAAAAACCAGTCCTGATCACACAGGGAAGCAGGAGGGATGTGAGGGCCCAGGGGAGGGATGAGAGTGCCCAAAGGAGGGATCTAAGTGCCCCCAAGCAGCCTCTGGCCCTGTTTGGCCATGGAATGATCACCGTTAAGAACCCACTGAGGGCCACAATTCCTCAGAACTGTCCAATTTCAGCCCCCTCAAAAAGGGCTGTAACCCCCAACCCACAGCTGGCTTCTAACAGGGAAACTTTATGTAGCAATAAAAAAAAATAAAATTGAAAAAAACCCCACCAGGTCCTCAGGCAAGCAGCTATTTCAAACCACTTCACCCGCTCGAATCATCTCGGTTCCAGCCCACGCCGAACATCTCCCATTCATTTCTAAAATACTTTTTCTCCCCCACATCCCCCAGATGTTCTGCCATCCCCCCACCCATTCAGTGCTTGACTTCTCCTGTAGATTAGGGTTATTTTTGGTGCTGACATACCTTTTTTTGGCACCCATTCTGCAACAGATTCTAACCTCAAGCTTTGATGTGGTTTTCAGGTCTCTCTCCCTCCCTGATTCCCAAGAGGCATTTGAACTCAAAGCAGTAATTTCAGGGAAGTTCTGGCAATAATGCACCTTTTGCCTTGAACCATATCCTCCTACTGCAAAAATGCAGATTAAGAACCTGCCAATCCCCCTTCTTAACAAACTTTCCTCTGCAGTTTGGTCTTGCTGCTTGTGTTTACAGAAATGCATCAAACTCTTGCAAAACACACACAAAAGTTGGAAAAAATTCCCTCTGAGCTTGACACAGCATTGGACATAAAGGAGTAAACAAAATGAGATGATAAATAAGGTGCCATTAACTCCTTGAACGCCAAACCCCAGAATGGTTTGGGTTGGGAGGGGCCTTAAATCCCACCCAGTGCCACCTCCCACTGTCCCAGGCTGCTCCAGCCCTGTCCAGCCTGGCCCTGGGCACTGCCAGGGATCCAGGGGCAGCCACAATATGTGCTAAACTCTGCACCAAGGGATTTAGAAATGTTCTTTACTGATCTGCACAAAGTACAGTTGGTGCATCCAGGAAAGAAAGCGATGCTTCACCACATAATTTGCAGTCTAAAATGAAAATGTTGGCTGCTTAGAAAATCATTATTTCATGTCTTTAGACTGCTGTCTGATTATTAAAAATAATAAATGACTTGCTAGAGCATGACTCTGAAAGCTGTGCAAAACCACCTATTGCATTCTCAACAGGAAAACTTCAACCCATCAGTCAGTTTTTAAAACATTACTCTTTGCACCTCAGTAACATTTTTGCCTCTTACCTTTCTTCCCCATTTGGCTTTACTCTGCCTACTGCCCCGAAAGCAGAGAAATCCCAGAGGCTGCCCAAAGCAGACCAAACCCAGCGTGGAAGTTGAGATCTTTGATGCTTTCTAAGGCACCAGGTTTGTTGTTATCTCCCTGCCTTGCAAACAAGGTACAAGCACTGGCATAACCCAACTCTGTGCTGATACCAAACCCATGAATACAACTTATATTTTACGTGAAAAATCACTTTTTTTTCTCCAGTTCTCCTGTAATCTGCTGAACTCTGTAACCACAGGTGGCCACCAGGGCTGAGAGAGGGACCTGTGCACTGGAATGTGGCCAGCAAACTCCTGGGATCATTCTGGCATCGATGACAAACGTGTTTTAGAAGTTTGAGGCTTGAAAAGCTCATTCTTGAGACTGCAGCCCAATTTGTTACATATGTAGGATTTCAACACAGATAAATATCAGCTTTAATTATAGACACTGATCAGTTAAAGCCAAGTGGAACAGTCTGAGTCCATGGCATTTAGCATTAAAGGCAAATTTTGAGGCAGGGAATAGGAATGCTCTGGCTCTGGGTGGTTCATTCCCCAATACACTAAGATCACGAATTACATACAGCTATATATCCAGAATATTATAATATTAATAAAGAATGCTACATCTCTGTTTTCCAAACAGAGGGTTAAATATTTACAAAGACCTTCACTATTTTTTACAAAGATAAGCATCATCTTTTAAAATTGCATCAACATTTCCTATGAAGGAAACGTCTTCCTTCTCAGAGCTGAAGAAAAACCAACATTTGTACCAACACTGCCACACAAAAGGAACATTACAACAAAGATTCACTTGAGATCTGAGTGGGGCAAACCCAGAGCTGATCTGGCTGTACCTGCCCAGGTCAATGTAAAATTAGTCATCAGAAAGACACCACTTAATGACACTTTTAACCACTCCTCCCCAGCCTTTTGTAATACAGTAAATGATAAACACCCTCATGGGGAGTCACCTTGACTGTATGGGGATTTCGTTTAGCTTTAACTCTTTTACATTTTTTATTAGAGCAAATAGTTTGACTGTGATACAAGTTAGACTTGTTGGTATCTAATCATCCAATCTCCACACAGAGCTATTTTAAGTGCCTATAATGTGTACAAGGCCATTAAAATCACACCAGCATGAAATGTGTAAATAGAGAAAGTTCGTGGGGCTTCCTCAGCTCTGTACTTCAGACAGCTTCCCACTCACACCCACATCTTCCACAGCCACAAGCCTACAGAAGGGAAATGTTCCCATGCTCAGGAGAAGAAAGGAGAGGTATTTGAAAGGCAGATGACCAAGGCCTGCCTGCTGATCAGCATCACTGGCAATTAACTCCAGCAGGCAGGAAACTGCAGGAGTTCTGTTCTCAGACCACCTGAAGTTGTAACAAACCTTTAGTATCCACTAAAAGGCACTGCTCCCACCACTCCTACCCCATCCTCTGGGAACAACAACAGCACCTCTGCTCCTCCCTGCACAGCCCTGGAAGTGGAAGATGAAGAACTTGTTGTCTTGTACCTGATGCTGCCAAGATAATCCTGCTAAAATTCCCCTTTTCCCAGGTGGCCTGAGGTAAAATGTGAAGGAAGAGCAGAGCCAGGCTGAGAGAGCCAGAACAATGTCCCTGCAGCAAGGGCCAAAGTCATCTTAGTTTCCACATCTGGGAAAAGAGAAGTTCAAAAATTAAAAAAAAAAAAACCCAGAGAACAGGCCTAAAGCACAGCAGAGTATTTCCATTTTTAGGAAGTTGAACTCTACTTGGTTTGAGTCACTCCTGCAGTGTGTCCCACTGTACTTTGAACAGTCCCTGTGTCTGGGACTTCCCTGCACCACCAACCTTTCACATCTCAGGCCTCTGCTCCAGCTCAAGAGGAAGAGCTGAAAGCAAGCAGGAAATCCAGCAGGGAATCCACAGAAACTCCTGGCCCAGCCTTGCCCTGTGTGTATTCCTGAAGCACCATTCCAGGCTGCTCCAGGCACATCAACACCAGCATCACCGCATCCCCCAGACCAGACACAGCTTTCCTTTCTCCTTCCAACCTCTCCCTAAATCCCATCTGGTATGTCTGTTCATCCCTAATGCAACATGGGCATGCCTTTGGTTTGAGAGATCATCACCTGGGGTGTGTAACCTGGGGTGTGAACTGGCAGTGCTGGTGCTGCCTTCTCCTGCTCCCCACCTCCCACTGCCTCAGCTCCGGGCAGGGGGCACATCCCAGCTCTGGGGCTTTTGGAGCACAACTCCAGACTAAAGATAAACCCCAACCAGCACACCCACGCTGCCTGAGTTTTCCTGGCAAAGCTGTTAAAAGAAAGAGGACCTGGGCCAAACCCTTCTCACCCCCCTGAACCACATCAGGCACCCCAGTCCTCGCTCCAGCTCAGCACCAGCAGCTTCTCTTCATCTTCCCAGACACCGTGAGGCAAAACCATCAAAGGCAGAGGCAGGGAACCCTCCACAGGCAGCTCATCCAAAGGGACCCGACCCCAGCACACCTCACCCAGCCACCAGTGCACCTTCAAAGCCTGCTTACAACACCTGCACTTCCTTCAAGACACCCTCATGTAACTCCAGGCCTTCTTCAATCTCAATTGGGATTCGTGAGCAAGAGGAATCAAACAGTTAATTGGTTAATTGGCTGCCCTGAAAGCCCAATTTTGTTTGACAACTTTTGGCGAAGGATAGGAAGGATAAACAGGCTGAGAGGGAACGTGCAGGATCCCAGCGCCGTGTGGGGCACGCCCAGCTGCGGGGCACACCCAGCTCCCATTATTTCATCCTTTTTTCTCAAAAGGAAGGGGAAAAAGAGCTGCAGAGGCTGCCTGTAACAAGGAATGATGTTTTCAGAAGGCATTTAAGAATACCTGAAGCTGCCTTAATGCTGCATCCAAAAACGCCTGTTGATTATTTTAAATATTCTTTTTACCACGGGCAAGGGGCATCTCAGGAGCTGGCACAGGACACTTCTCCCAGCTTGTGCATCAAGTAGGGCATCACCACAAATCCTGCCCTGAAATCATGTGCATGAGCCTAAAATGCTGCTCTGTCAGCTTTTAATAAAACACACTCCCAGAGGAGCTGTTTAAAAAGGGAGATATTGAAAAATAATTGCCCTGCAACAACAAAATCAACACAAAAACAACAACACACAAAGAGGAACATGACTTGGTGTCACCAAGAGCAACTTATAGAAGTGTACATAAAATCTTAATTCCCACGTTCTATGTGATGGTGAAGAAGAAAAACACAAAAAATATAACATTTCCTACTAAAACAATACAGGTTTGCCCAAAAAAGCACAAACAGGATGATTCCCCAGGAGAGGTTTAGAGGATAACTGTGACGGTGCAAATATAGAAGCAGCAGAGTCACTTTCAGAGTTTTATAACTGAAATAAGGAACACAACTGAAAACAAGAGTCTACACATAATTCAAGTAGTTTTTGTATGTGTCCAGACAGAGCAAAAAAAAAAAAACAACTTCTCAAAAGCATGAAGTTTTCTGTTTCTGTCCCTCCCCTTCTGACACAAAGGCTCCATGCCAAGGGAGGGGGGTTTGCTTTGGGATGGCTCCTGGTGCACTTGGGACCTGCTCTGCCAAAGGAAAGGCTGTGATACCACCAGGATCCCAAAATTCTATCCCAGGAACTCGGAATCACAGGGGGAGGCTGCACAGGTGAACACAGGAAACCCTGAGCCCTCATCTTGCTCAGCTGTTTTGATGAGAATGAACTTTTGCACAGCTCCATCTCCCTCTTTCCAAGGTTTCATTAGAGCTCTTGGGAATACAATTCAAATACAATTGCACTGGTAACATGATACAAATATAAATCAGATTCACCACTAACTGAAACATAAACGTTTCTCATTCCTGCAACACAAACACAAATTCTTTGTCCCACCCTTCACATCAGGAGTTCCTACTGCACATTCAACGGGGAGAACATAAAGAGCCCCAAGAGCTGTCTGGGAACACCTTTGTACATACTGAGGGTGGGAGAGCTTTAAATGAAAATAATAAAAAAGTGAGTTGGCCTAGGTCTGGTTAATGTTTGACAAGAACTCCCAGGGAGGGCAGAGCCAGCAGTTTGCTGCAGGCACTTCTCCTTCCCACTCAGCTCTGGAGCACCCAGAAATCCCCACCGAGCACGATGTGCCTGGACTTGTGCTGCTCCCCAGACAAAGCAGCACAAATCCTTCACCACCGTTAGCTGAGAGAATTCCACAGCACCTTCTGGGGGAGCACTGCCTTAATTCCAGCGTCTCAGACAAGTGATGGTGCAAGTAATTACATCCTGCTTTGGAGTTTTAGCTTCATCCCTCAAATATCAGGTTACCTGAGGATCAGTCAGCATCTTCCACCTGAGAAGCCAACACACAGCCATGGTGGATAAAAGAATTACAGTGATCATTTGTAACTCAACACTAACCACTGGAAAAGGACTTGGGGATCCTTTAGGAAGAGGCTCTGTAAGTGTAATATTTCATTTAACAAGTCCAGATGAGAACTGGGTGCATCATTCATCACACATGAGATTCAGCACACAGAAGCAAGGGAGAAATGGAGTTTGGGTTGGAAGAGACTTTAAAAATCATCCAGTTCCACATCCCCCGCCAAAGTAAGGTAAAAGTGAACCCCAGCAACTGGATTTTAGAAGCCAAGTCAAGGAGGACATTTCTAAATTCAGCACTTGCCGTGCAGCTCATTTAAAACCATTTTTAAGTCCATTTTAAAATCATACTATTAAAACAGCTTAAAATTGTTTATATCAGAGAATTTGCAAGACTGGTTTGATGCAATTCGCTCAAGGGACCTTAAAAATGCACAACCACACATGTTAAATGCCTCATTTTTGTGCAGAAGTACTACCCAGGAGGGAAAACGTCTGGTCCCCCCTTCCTGACGAACACAGAAATTAATTCCCAACTCTTTTCCTTCACAGGGAGCAGAGCTGCTCAAAGGACATCAGTCCCTCCTTTCTGTCCTGTCTCTTCAGGAATGGGAGAGGAACAGGAAAGCCCAGCAAGTGACAGCACAGAGCCCTGCTCCCTTCCTGCTCCCTCCTCGGCCAGGGAGCAGAGGGAGGGTCACTCCTCCAGCCACCGTCCCTCTCTCCCCAGGCTCCATCCCGGGGGACACCCCAGATCCCACAGTGCCAGCCCTGACTCAGAGGAGAGGAACCTCAGGGATTGACACCATGAGACCACAAAGCCACTAAAATTGTCCTTTTCTGCACCTAGCCCAAGGCCAGGTCAGGCCTCCAGGTCAGAAAAGGCACAGGAGCCTCAATGAGCTCCTGCCACAAGAACCAGCAGAGCCAGGAGAGGGAAGTGAAGCTGCTGCTGCTCAGCAAAGCTGAATTTCAGCTTTGCCTTCCCAAGCCTCGGCACTTCTATTTGCTTCATCCTGCAATATCTCCTCTGAGGAACAGGGGGCTTTCTTAACCAAGCAGTGAAATTCCTTACCCTGAGAAGCCACAGCTGAGGAGATGACCCCAGCAGCAGCCCAGCAGTGCAGACTGACAGACATCCACCTTTTCTTTCTTTTCTTTCTCAGTTAAATCTCTTCCCAGCCAACTTCAGCCCAATTCCATCTCCCACTCAGCCAAGGCCATCCTCCCCATGTTTTCCACTCTCCATCACTGGGAGAGTCTTTAATTCCCCCAGTGCAAAGATGGACCATCACAAATTCAGCATTTTTACATGCAATCCTTTCATGTCCACACAGGCTAACCAAAGCATATTCCAACACAGTTTCCCAACAAATTTCTGCCCTTTAATTGGGCAGAAACTTAATAACCCAATTCCTGTGCCTACATGTTCATCTTCTTAAACTTTGAAGCCAAGACAATTGGCATTTAGATTTTATTAAGCAATAGTTATTCAGACATCTAACATTAATCTGGCTATTATCATTCTGACTTCCTCCCAATAATTTACTTTCACAGAAGACATCATTACATTTGAGTGCTATGAACTCTGTGGCAGTAGGATTAAGAAAGTATTCACTTGACAGAAACTCTCAGATAAATCTGTTCTCTGTAAGATTTGAAACAGCAGACAAGGTTTTAATGAGGTGCCATCTAAACCAGCAGTGAAAAGGCAAAAGGGAAAATCACATTCAAGGTTCACATCCTTCTCCCATCTCAACTACAGAAAAAGAAAGGAGAGAAAAGTTTATCAGACACTTTACCCTGGTTCAACTGTCACTTCCTCCAGCCTCAGTGTAAGATCACGTCTGCACTGTCTCACAAGACATTTATCTCAGACATCCCATCGTGACCGAGGCTCACCCACTGTGCTGCATCCCCCACTCAACTGAACACCAGGGCTTGAGATAATAATTGTGCAACGTGCTTCTGAGGGACGGAGGAAGAGCAGGAGGATGCTGGGGAGCAGGTCAGCACAGCAACCAGAATTAAAAACTTCATTGTTCAATGATTTCACTCTCCCCAGAACCACGGGAAACCACTCGGGGTGAGCCACAGAACAACTGAGAGGCCCAAAGGGAAATCTGTGTCCAGGCTGTTCCCAGAACAACTGCAGGGGAAGCACCAAAACCACCGGGGTGGGTCCATGTCAGCAACAATATATTTTCTACATTATCATCTATTCATTATTATCAGTATCTTTTCAAAAGTGGTGGCTTGAACTCTCACAGAGCCAGTGCTCCCCACTGCAGCAGTTCTAGGATTGCTTTACAGATTTCACAAAATCCACAATTCTGAGTACCAGAGAAGTGAGGACACAAGTTTTCCCTCCCAGTTTTCAGCCCTAACTTGTACTCAAAGGGTTCACCAAACTCAGCATCATTTCCTACTTGTCTAAAATCTGTTGTCAGAACATGACAGCTTTGAGATCTGGGATGCTTCCTGGTACCTTCCAACTTTCTTTTAGAATTTCAACACGCTGAAGATGAGAGCACAGAGTAGTTAAAACTCTGGAAAAACCTAGGGAAGAGGGGCATTTAAGATTTGCAGGCAGAGCAAAAAAATTTGGAAGCGAGAGGAAGGGCCCAGAACTATCTACAGAGGGAAGCTGAAATGCAGCAGGAAAGGCACAGCTTTGATGTGCTGTGCTTCCAAACAAACACTGCTTAAAACGTTGCAAAGTTTTCACTTTTCATCCTGCCTACTAAATGTCACCTGTACTTTATAATCCCCCTGAGCAGACTGAGAAAAACATTCACATTTCTGTCCCTACTGAGTAACAGGGCATTTAGTGAGGTATCTTTTACCTCAGGAAAAGAGTTAATAAATGTTAATTTAGCTGTACAAACTCTCTTCATGTAAATGACATCATATTTTCCCAAAATAATGATGTTTGGGTTTTTTTCCCCTAAAGTTCTTACAACTTTTTGCACTTTTCTGGATGTGGCCCTAAACCAAAAGACAATAAACTACAAAACACAGAATTATACCAACACATTTTACTTCCAGCCAGGGAGACTCGGTGAGTTTTGCCACCAGAAGGAGAAATTCAGCTTTTTGCGGCACGAAGTTAAAGACAAACACAAGAACCATTGCAAAAGCTGAGTCAAAATTCATTTGGGTTTCAAAACCCTTCATGCAAGAGGCCACTTCACCCCGAGCTGGGTCAGAGCTGGAGCCTGGAAATGTCTCTGGAAGAGCCCAAACTGCCTCAAGTGGCACAGAAATTCCATGGTGGGAACTGCCACAGCTCCCAGGCTGTGCTGGGCACACCAGCTGCAGCTCAGCAGGCACTGATGGGCACCCCTAGCTGGGGTGAAGAATTCATGCAATTCTTCTAAGCACAAGTTCAAATTTATTTTTTTTTAAGGTATGATTCACTATTTATAGTGAGAGTCACACATAATAATTTTTTTTTTAAATTGAATAATGCAGTGAAATAAATTGTATGGCAAGGAATCAGCCCATTAAGAGCAGCTAATGAGATCCAAATCTCATAGTCTAAAATAGCAATGAAGATTAAACCACACCCATTTCTGACCATCTTGAGCTTCAATCTGTCAGCAAATCATGAATTTGAACATTCCTCTGAATAAATAAGAAAAAACAAACAAAAACATTTCTGAATGCCAGTTCAGCATGGACCTTGCTTCACGTGGCCAGGAAATAATGCAACTTTTTCCACTAAAAAAAAAAGAGAAAGCTGAAGAAAAAAAAAAAACTGAAGAAAAAACCCTAAGAAAGTCGTTTTTTAGGAAGTTATTAGTGATTAACAAATTTAAGGTGAATACTACTTGTTAAAACTCTCTCCTATTAAAACATATTTCTGGTAATTATTGGCTAAGAATGTGTCACAGTGCAAAGTCCTTACTTGTGTTTTTTGCTCATTAAATATAATTAGTGGAGCTCTTTCAGCACAAGCAATTGCTCCAGGAAAAACCTTTTCACCCTTTATCTTTTCAAGGCTGTTTCACACCAAACACCAGTTTCCACCATGGCAAATCAATGCTATAATATGATCTTAATTCATCCTATCAGCATCAGAAGGCTAAATTAAAGCTAAATTAATTAATTTTCAAATAAATTCATTAACTAGAAATCCCAAACTTCAGCAGGCAATTTAAACCAATATTCCATGTGGCCAGAGTGCTTTTCACCCACACCAGGGGGATTCCAGCAGCTCCACACCAGTAAGAGTCAGAGGAGAACTGGAAGGTTTAATGGGAAATGTCAAACAAACACAGCACCTCACTCCAAAATATAAAAACCTCCTCAAAGCACACAAACAAACTCTCAGGAAGCTCTGCTCCATAGAGGACAACTCAGAACATTAAAAAAAAAACCAAAAAAAAACAACACAGGAGAAATGGAAAATATCAGTACATCAATCCATTTAACTTCCTCTTGGCCAATCTTTGTGCTTCAAGGCCTCTTGAAATTACAAAAATACAATAATATTAGGAGATCTTTGTAAAATCAAGCATTTTTCACTCAGCAATTTCCATTAGGTTCATTTTATTTACACCAAAGCACAAGACAACTTGCTGAAGTTACAATATGCTCCTTCAAGTTCTTCAACCTGTTTCTCATATTCAATTGTCTGAAATTTCCATCTTAATGTTTTCAAATCTGGATTTTGACCAAACAATTTTAAAATTATCTTTAAATAAGAAAATGCTTATGTTAATTGTAATGCAACACTGGAAAGTTACATTGGCAGATCTTTCAAATTATTCTTTTTTCCACAGAAACTGTGGTTATTCCTCTACCCATGAAACGCAGAACATCACACAAAGCAAATTCCCATTTTGATGTAGCTTTTTTTGGTTTGCTGTTCTCCTTCCCTGTGGGGAAAACAGAATTATGGAATTGTTTAGGCTGGAAAAGCCTTCCAAGTTCCTCGAGTCCAACCATTCCCAGTGCCCCGAGTCAGAAATTGCCACCTCCACATTTAAAGCCAGGCAGGGATGGGGACTCCAGCCCTGCCCTGGGCAGCTGTGGGAGGCTGGACAGCCTTTTCCATGAAGGAATTTTCCCAATATCCAGCCTGAAGCTCTCCTGGCACAGCTTGAGGCTGTTTTCCCCTGTCCTGTGCCTTTGGGATTTCCTGAACACTTCCTGCTCCCATGAGTTCCTCTGCAGCCCAGCCATACAAAGGGAACTGGGGACTCTGATCTCTTCATCCTCCTCGCTTTAATGATTTGTGCACATCAAAGCCTGATTAAAACCATTTAAGCACTTCCATCACTGCAATCTCTTTAACGTCTTTTGGAAATTAAATTAAATGCAGAAACAAAAAAATCTCCATGTGAATGCACAAAGCTGGACAATTATGGTCAGGTTTGAGCTTTTATAGTCATGTCAGCAGGAATGGGGAAATACAAGGGAGCACACAGTTTTTAAAGCCTAATTTATATAAAAATACAGCAGATAACCAATATAAGTGTCCAATACTCATTTAAAATCAGACCCCTTCAACAGGATCACACCAGGGAAAGTGAACAATAGGAATTTCAAAGGAAAATGAAGTGAAAAACTGAATGACTGTTCAATGGCGTGAAATTTCCACAGGAACCAAGTGTTGAGGGAAATATCTACTCTGGAACAATTTACCTCCATGAAACTTAGAATCCCAGCTAGGGACAAGTGGAAACAGTTTCCTCTGTCTCAGGAGTTTAACTTGTAACTGATCACAAACACTGTTTTCCCAGTGTCTGGTTCTGCAAATTAAACACCCTTTATTTTTCTTCTTAAACTGGAAAATGTCTGTCAATAAAGTAAAGCATGACCCAACTGCAGTGAGGCACCAAGGCCTGCCCCCAGTTCCAGGAGGTGACAAAGTGACACCAAACCCTGGCTGCCCTCTCAGTTTACCACCAAAGGTTACAGAGTTGGAAAAGCTCAAAGGTTTGGGATCCGCTTTGGTTTGGGACCTTTTCTGACATTCCCAGCCCTGAGCCACCCCAGGAGCTGCAGGAGGAGCACAACCCCAACCCTCCCAGGGCTCATTTCTGCCCCTCCACGAGGAACCCACCGAGCTGAAAAGCTGAGGGAAGTTTCCAGCCCAAAGGACAAACAGCTTAAAGCTGCTTTTGGAAACTGCAAATAATGTGGGAACATCAATCCTTCAGAAACAACCACCCTGAGGAGAAGCACACTTATCCTGCCTCTGGTCTCCTACCTCTTCATGCTCCCTGGCACTGGGAATACTCAGAAACTGCTTTGGGGTTGTAGGGGAGCACATCTATCCACAGGGAGAGACATGGAATGATAAAACACCTCTCCTGGAAAAAATGATCACTACAGGATTACACATCAGTAAAAGTACACTCTATTTGCTTAATTATAAAACATGAAAGCAGCACGTTCAAGTAATTTATCGATAAATGTTGTGACGTGAATAAAAACTAAGATGAACTGTAAAAGAAAGAAACAAGCAGTAAAAGGGGGCTCTGAGCTGCCTCATGAGGTGCTGCTTTCCATAAAAAGATGAGCAGGAAGATTTCTCTTAATGAGCTGTTAACAGAACAAAATTAGTTCAAGACTTCAGGGCAAGAACTTCCCTTATTCCAGGTTTGTACAGTATGGAGTACAAGGAGATTTTTCTTCCTGCTGGTACCTGGTGCTACTGGCAGTTCATAACCCAGGTTTTACATTCAGCAGGAATTAATGAACCGAGTAAGAACAAGAGACAAGGCAACCCAAGGAAAACTCCAACACTGGGGAGAAAAGAGGGCTATGAAACACAGAGCTGCAGAAATCAACTTGGGAAGCAGTAAGAGTGTGAGAGCCTGGGGAGATGGCAGACACCGAAGGAGACACGAGGCCAAGGAGCTCCCAGCTCCAGGAAATGTGGAATTTTGGCCGGCACATCCGGGCTGGCCCGGCCCCAAGGATTGGTGCCACGCCGAGCTCTGAGCACAGGCCACCTCAGAGAGCACCAGCACTGCCCCACACTGGGAAGTGCTCATTCAGCTGGGCACCTAGTGCAAGCAGCTAAAGAGAATAAAGGAGGATTTGCTGCAGGACAGAGGCACAGGGAGAGCAGCACAGCTCCAGCACTCGGGGCTGGCTGCGCTCGGAGCGCCTCGGCCACAGGAAGGAGCAGGGGCTGTGCTGGATTTCCCAAGCAGGGGCAGCAGCCCTGTCATTTCACGAGCTGCAGAGCATCTCCTTACTCATTAGTGACTGCAGAGAAGGAACCATCCTGCCAGAGAAGAGTAACTGCCACACAAGTGCTTTCATCTTGAGTTTTGCAATTCTATGAACTTGATTGCTTATTTTCTTAGTTTAACACAGTTAGCAAGATATTTAACATTCATCTAACCCTGCTCTAGCTAAATGTAATCTGTTAAAGTTTCTTGACTCGTTTCCAGACACTCCCTCTTCATCCTACAGCCTCTCCATCTCCCCACAGCTCGGGGTGTTCTGTTCTCCCAGTTCAGAGAAGGTGACACCAACCTCATTTTGGTTTTGGTACACACTCTGAGGCAGACACTGAAGGTGAAGAAGGACAGGGGGGGTCTTGGTGAGAGGGGACTTTAAAGCCCCTCCAGTGCCACCCCTGCCATGGCAGGGACACCTCCCACTGTCCCAGGCTGCTCCAAGCCCTGTCCAGCCTGGCCTTGGGCACTGCCAGGGATCCAGGGGCAGCCCCAGCTTGCCAGGGAAGGATTCCTTCTGTGGATCTAATTTAATTTAAGTTTAGGTATCTAATCTCAAATGCAGTTATTTCTGAGCCTCTGCTGAAGATAACTGTGACAGAGTAGCAAGAGAAAGGAAATAGGAAAGGAGCAAACCACAGGTGAGTAACAAACTGAAATTATGTGGCCAAGAACAATTATTGCCACAGAAAAGAAACCTCAGTCACCAAAAACTCCAGACTATTCCTACGTGGTCGCACAGGGGGACTCCAAACACGACACTGCAACTCATACTCCTCCCAGCCCAGCACACGCCTCGCTGTGGCCTCTTGGAAGCTGCTCAAGGTCTCTCCGCGTGCCCAAATCTGCCCATGGCAGAGGTGCTGCTTTCCTGGCTCAGCTCTCCAGACTCAACTCTCAGTATTTCCGCCCCCAACGCTGCAAATTTCTGATGCTCTGGAGCAAAGGGTGAGAGCAGTGCCGATGACAGAACTCCCAAAGCGAGAGGAGGAGCAGGAAGGGAAGGGAGGGAGGCATGGGAGCGGTCACGAGCAGCTCTGGCACCTGTCCTAAGCCCTGGAAATGCAGTGAGGGGCACGGTGACAGCAGTTCCACCATCACCTGCTCACAGAGTGCCAGGCAGAAGATGCCAAGGGCTGCTGGCTCAGTCAGTAAGGTCACGACTGTCCTTAGTCACATCCGACACGGGAGCACCCACGCTGGAAAACACCGGGGCAGCACACACCCACCAGCAGCCACGGGAGCGACTGGTGGCAAATGCCACCCTGCCCTGGGCCAGCTGCAACCTCAGGACAGATTCCTGCTGCAGCTCTTTATCCACAAGGCCCCCAAGAAGCAAAGTCCATGGTTTGTGCAGACAGAAATGTGGCATCTTCTCTTTAAAGAACTGGGTCGTAACCCTGCAAAAGCATCTGCACATTCCAGCTGCCTAAAAAAACCATCCTAGAAATCCAAGCCATATTTCACTGGGGTTTTATCACGGGTTATCAAGCCCAGGTCACTAGAACTGGCAAGAATGCAAAGCACATAAATATGAATTATTTTTCTGGGTTGCTGTGTGGCTTCTCACACAAAAACTGACCCCAGGGGCTCAGTCTCACTCGCTCAGTGTTTGAGACAAGGAGAAAAGTCATAAAACAAGAACTGCAGAGATGTTTAGAGGAAATATCAGGGACATGAGACAGCTTTTGAGATCAGAGTTGAAATCCACTCTTTTGCTTCATTGCTGTTAAACTGCACTGGAATCCTGGGGGCACTTTTGGTTGCCACAATATAAAAAAGATAAAAAGCTGACAGCATCCAAAGAAGGGACGTGGGGATGGGGAAGGAGCTGCTGAGGGCATTGGGATTATTCTGCTGGAGAAGAGGAGCCTGAGGTCAGAGCTCATTGGGGGCTACAGCTCCAATCTCTGCTCCTGGGACAGGAGCCAGGGAAGGGCTGGAGCTGAGCCAGGCTGGATTTTGGGAAAGGTTCTTCCCCCAGAGGGTGCTGGCACTGCCCAGGCTCCCCAGGGAATGGGACACTGCTCCCAGGGATGCCCAGGCTGGGATTTTGGGGCTGGGCAGGGCTGGATGATCCCTTCCAGCTCAGGATATTCCAGGATTGTCTCACTCCTGGACACAGGAGAGTCTGCTCTCACACAGAGCTGCAAACACACTGTGCAGGAGGCAGCAAACGCCAAAAACTGACACACTAACAAAGCCAAGATATTAATAATGCCAAAAGAGAAATTCTCCCTTTTGCTCCTGACCAACAAGACCCAACCCAGTCCCAGTCCAACCACTGAGTAACTCCAGTGTGACACCGGGGCTGTCCCACACCTCGAGGCCGGGAGTTTAATCACGTTTTCCTCATTAGAGGAGCCATGAAAGGACCAATCAGCTGCACAGGCACTCCTGCAAAGCACTTCACTAGACCCTGTTTTGCAATAACCACCCCAGGCTGCAAATCCCCATTTGCCAGGGACCTGAGAGAAGAATTCAGTCGTTTTAAAGGAATGCCAGGAACTAGAAACGCACCTGAGAGATCAGCAGCTGGAAGGGAGCCCAGGTGACAAATAAACACACAGAGCAGAGCAGAACCAGCTCAGGGACACTGAGGCAGGGCCTGCTCAGTCCCACAGGGGCAGGTGGGGCCTGGCTGCCATCGCTGGAAACACGGGGATGTTTAAAACCACCAGCATTCCCGAGAAAATGATCAAACAAGGCTGAAGGAAGGCGAGAGGTGAGCTGGGGGCACAGCAGGCTCCACAGCCGCCCCTTTCCAGGCTCCTTTTCCATTTGGGCAGCACCTGCCCGGGCTCTGGGTGAGGTTTGGGCAGGAGCACTCAGCTCTCCCCACCTGCTCGCGTCCAGAAGAGAACCACACACACAGCACTGATGCACCGACACCGGGCTATGCACCTCCAACGCCTTCTCGCTTTGTTTTGTTCATTGGAAAAGGGGAAAAAAAAAAAAAAAAAAGGGGAAAAGTCAGCGCGGAGCGCAGGAACGCTGAGCGACTGCTCTTCTACAAAGTCCAGCGTGAGCCCACCGGGGAGGAGGCTTTACATAACAGCCGGCCGCCGGCTCCGGGGCTGCGGGGCCCGGCTCTGCCTCCCCCGAGCCTCGGCAGCCGCTGCCCGAGGGCGATTCCAGCAGCGGGACCCGCCCGGGCCCGGCACCCCCCGAGCCCCGCGGCCGTCCCGAGCAAGGGGGAAGGAACAAAGCCCTGACGTCAATTACCGGAACAGCGTTAAACCCATCACCGGGGCGGGCAGCGCGGCGGCGCCGAGCCCGGCCCGAATCGCGGTGCCGGGGAATGCCCCGGGCGGCGCCGGCCGGGAGGGACCCCCGCCCTCCGCACGGTGTCACCGCGGGGCGCGACGCGGGCAGACCCGCGCTGCCCGGCGGGAGAGAGATGCGCCCGCGCCGCCCGATCCCGCCGGTTCGGCCGCGGGGCCCGGCCGGGATGTCCCGGGAGTGCCCGGGGCGGGGGCGGCGCGGCCCCGCTGCCGGCGGGAGGCCCGGCCCGGGCCGCGCTCACCTGCGCTGGCCGCTCCGCTAGGCCCGGACCATCTCCTGGCTGCCGCCACCGGCGAACGCTGAGGCCCGAGGAGCCGCCGGAGTCACGGAGCGCCGGGGGGCGCGGGGCGGGCCCGGCCCGGGGGAATGGGGGGGGGGGGGGGGGGCGGCTCACAAGCGGGCGGCCGCTCCGTAGGGGTCCCGGCGGTCCATGGCGGGCCGGCGCCGGGCTGGCGGCTCGCAGGGCGCGGGCAGGACCGCGGCTCGGCCGGGGCTGCGCTGGGCCCGCTCCCGGTCCCGATCCCGATCCCGGCCCGGTCCCGCCTGGCGCTTCCCGGCGGCCCCCGCGCGCCGCCGCCGCCCCGATCACGTGACGCGCGGGGAAAACCACGTGACACCCCCCCGGGCGGGCGGGGAGAGCGCGCGCGCGTAAGGGGCGTGGCGAGGGCCCGGCCCCGCCTCCCTCGCGCGGCGGCGGGAGAGTCACGTGGGGCCGCGCGCGGGGAGCGCCCCCTGGCGGCGGGAGCGGGAGCGGGAGCGGGATCGGGAGCGGGAGCGGGAGCGGGAGCGGGATCAGGATTGGGATCGGGAGCGGGAGCGGGAGCGGGATTGGGATCGGGACCGGGAGCGGGAGGGGGACCGGGATTGGGATCGGGAGCGGGATTGGGAGCGGGAGCGGGAGCGGGACCGGGACCGGGACCGGGACCGGGACCGGGACCGGGAGCGGGATCGTGATTGGGAGCGGAATTGGGATCGGGACCGGGAGCGGGAGCGGGATCGGGAGTGGGAGCGGGAGCGGGATTGGGATCGGGATCGGGAGCGGGATCGGGAGCGGGATCGGGAGCGGGATCGGGACCGGGATTGGGATCGGGAGCGGGATCGGGACCGGGATTGGGATTGGGATTGGGATCGGGAGTGGGAGCGGGAGCGGGATTGGGATCGGGATCGGGATCGGGATCGTGATTGGGAGCGAGATTGGGATCGGAAGCGGGAGCGGGATCGGAAGCGGGAGCGGGATCGGGATTGGGATCGGGACCGGGATTGGGATCGGGAGCGGGGTCCGGGATCGGGACCGGGACCGGGAGTGGGATCGGGACCGGGATCGGGAGCGGGGTCGGGATTCGGACCGGGAGCGGGACCGGGCTCGGGAGCGGGAGCGGGATAGGGACCGGGAGCGGGAGCGGGAGAGCCGCGGCTGCTCGGCCCGGAGAGGAGCCGGGCGTGACCCCGCTGTGGCCTCGCACTGCCCGGACGGGCTGCAGGAAGCCGCGCAGAGAGAGGATCTCCCCGGGCTGGAGGCT
The DNA here is from genome assembly GCF_026979565.1 of Vidua chalybeata. NCBI lineage: Eukaryota > Metazoa > Chordata > Aves > Passeriformes > Viduidae > Vidua > Vidua chalybeata. Next base: position 17,491,067 of record NC_071544.1, read on the forward strand.
CAGGACACACGGGATGGCGCAGGAATTGTTCCCTGGGAGGGCGGGCGGGCCCTGGCAGAGCTCACCCCGAGAGGCTGCGGCCGCTGCAGCCCTGGCAGCGCCCCAGGCCGGGCTGCACGGGGCTGGGAGCACCTGGGACAGGGGGGGGTGTCCCTGCCACGGCAGGGTGGCGCTGGGTGGGATTTAGGGTCCTTCCAACCCAAACCATCCCGGGACTCTGGGACACGCCCGGTGAACAAAGGAGGCTGTGGAGACCCAGCTCGGACTGCAGCCATTGTCCCAGCGGCTGCTGAGGGCACAGCCGGGACAAGCAGAACTGCACAAGGCCAAGCCTTTCGCTGGGAAAGCTCCCGTTTATCAAGGACTCCTCCCTAAGCAAACAAACGAACGCACAGACTGTCACCAGATGACACAAGGAAAAACGACGCACCACAGCTTTGGTCACGATGAAGAGACTCATTTATTTTTTCTGACTCCAATCTTTTATAGCTCTCAAAAGATGCCAGTGGGTTGGAGGGTGAACGTGCCACCTCTCCAAGGACACTGGACAAACTACCTGTACATCAAATTTCTCCTCCTCTATGAAAGAATGCAAAACAATAGGTTGTTTACAGAAAGTTGTGTGGGGAAAGTTCTCTACAAGAACGTAAACTCAGAAGGCTTTAGAAAACTCTTGATAACCAGGGCGACACAGAGACTGAGGCGGGCACTTGCACCCAGGGCACCCAACGCCTGCTGGGGAGGGGCGGCAGGGCTGTCCCCCCTTGTCCTGCTCCCCCTCTGCTTCTCCTCGAGGGGCGAGGGCTTTTCCTGAGGCTGTTTTCCTGCCAGGCTGCATCAGCTGCTCCCCCGCCATGAGCAGGGGCAGCTTTGCTTGGAGTGGGAGGGATTGAACTGGTTAACAGGGCTTTGAGAAAATTCCTAATCGGCCAGGAGAGCGGCAGATGTAGGAGGGCAAGGCTGGGGGGTTACTCTGTAGAATAGCAACACCTAGAGACAAAGTAACCAGAAAAGGCAAGAAGGTAAAAAACAAAAAAAAAAAACAAAAACAAAAACAAAAAAAAAAAAAAAAAAAAAAAAAACAAAAAAAAACCAAAAAAAACCAAAACAAAACAAAAAAAAAACCAAAAAAAAACCAAAACAAAAAAAAAAAAAACACAAAAAAACCCACAAAACCAACCCCCCCAAAAAAAACAAAAAAAAACAAAACAAAAAAAACCAAACAAACAAAAAAAAAAAAAAAAAAAAAAACAAAAAAAAAAAAACAAAAAAACCACAAAAAAACCCCACAAAACCAACCCCCCCCCAAAAAAACCAAAAAACAAAACAGAAAAAAAAAAAAAAAAAACAGCCAATACAAACATTGTATTTGAAACTAAACTTTTTTTAATTTGGATACAGAGGGACTTCTGGCTGGAGAAACTTCCCCGGGAGCAATCCTGCCCCTCTGTGAGGGAATGCCAGGGCAACTCCAGCTGAAACCTGCACACAAACACCACAAATATTTTAGATACTTGCAGTATGCCTCAACTTAGCAACTAGTGTTTAATAATTTTTTCACTTTCCCATTAAATGGCACATTCACTCCACAAGACTTGAACACTTTTTTGGTAGTTTTATTTATAGCCTGCAGCGTGTTCTGTAAAACACAGGAGTGGTCAGACAGACACACAACATGGGTATTTTCAAACATTTAAATAAACACAGTTTATTCCAAAGTAAGTCTACATACTACTCTTTCCATAAAAATATAAAAAATAGTTTAGTTACTGTATTTAACCTAAACCAAGATACTTGAAAATTCTTCCACAAGTGATGCCCCCTCCCCAAAAGGGCACTCCAACAGTAAGAAATTCAGGAGACTGCATCCCCAAATAAAATACTAACAGCAACTGCTTCAATCCACCAGAAAACCAAACAATTCCCACTCTGCATCCAGCAATCCCTGTTCTGCAGCGTGTTGGGATCTGCTTTTGTGGGGTTTGCACTCACTTGCTTCCCCAGGCCATTCCCACAATCAGAGAATGCCTGGATTGCTGCAGACTGCCACTCAGCAGCCTGGCAATCCTGTGTTTCACACATTCCTTGGGAAATGCTTGCCTCTGAGACCTTTCCTTCAAGGAGTCTCTTCCTTACTGAGCAGCCAGAGGAAACAGTGCCCAGTTCTGTTTGTTATTATTTCTCTGCTTTTGCTGACCACGTTATGGATGGGAATATTCTGATGGAGGTCTGCAGAACCCCCACTCCAGCCCTTGTCTCGCTGGGCTACACTGATTTTACAAAAAAAAAGGCACAAAGATGAAACTCCTAAAGCAGCACCAGCCCCGATTCACTGGGCTGCTGCTCCCAACACCAACCCTGTGTCTCAGCAAACACCTCCAACAGCAGCCAAGGACACGGGGGAGGGAAGGGCCCAGAGCCCGTGGGCAGGACAAGCACGACACTGGTCAGGGACAAATCAACACAGCTCAGCTGGGTGGTGCAGTGAAGACTCGACCTGGAAGCATCAGGAGAAGCCACTGGAACACAAGCTCAGCAGCACAGAACCCGTCTGTCACCGGCGAGATGGGAGGCTCAGGTTCGACAATGCCACAGCTCCACAGCAGCACTGAAAAACTTCTGCTTTTAACAGTTTAGAGGATTTTTCTCAATGGAAGTGAAACTGTCATTAACAGAGAAACAGCACATGATGCACAGCATAATCTGCAACAAAAAGCTTTTACTTTCCAGCATGTAAACATCCAGGTTACTGGACTTTAGCTCATATAAACAAATCTGATGATAGAACTTTTTTTTTTTTTTTTTTTTTAGGAACTAAAAAAGTAAAATCTTCCATAAAAGGATAAACCACAAAAATACTCTCTCAGTAAGTCTCACGTGCCATTTAATACCTTCCATGTCCTATGAACAACTACGCAGAACACTTAGAAATGTGAGCAGTAGAAATGCTGACCAGGGAGCGTTTGGCACCGTGTGCTCCAGCCCCCGGGAGGGCAGTGTCACTCACTCCCACCAGTCCTGCACCTCCCCAGCTATTTCTTCTTCTTCTTCTTTGGGGGCTCATCCTCAGAGCTGCTGTCTGTGCTGCTGCTGCTGCTGCTGCTGCTGCTGGAGGAGCTGGAATCCGACTCGAAGTCGGAGGAGGAGGAAGAGCTGCTGGAGGAGGGGGAGGAGGAGGAGGAGGAGTTGCTGTCCTCACTGTCACTGTCTGAGGAGGAGGAGGAGGAGGAGGTAGAGGAGTCCTCGCTGTCGGAGGAGTCGCTGGCTGAGCTGTCACTGCTGCTGCTGCTGGAACTGGTCACACTCTTGGACCTGAGAGAGAACAAAGAGCTGAGCACAGCCCTGCCAGAGCCCATCACACACAGAGAGTTCCCTCTGCTCTGCCACCATAATCCAAAGATCAAGCATTTGCCTTGAAAAGCTCCACACCTCACCAGCAAAATTTCAGGCCTCACCATCTGAGATGAATCCCTGTGCCCTCCCCTCCCTTCTCCACGCCTGGATGAGTGGATTTGGCTGTTTGGGCAATGGCAGAGTGGCCCCAGGACATGGCATAACCCAGCAGGACAGCAGAGAGGGGCAGGGAGGGAAAGCTGGCCAGGATCTCCTTCCTAGCCCTGAGCAGGGGCTTTGCTGGCCTGACTGCCCTGAACCAGCCAGGCCCAGCCCTGCCTCACCACTGCAACAGGGAAATTCTGCCACTGCAAGAGCCAGGGGAGGCTCCAGCAGTGATTTCACCAAGGTCAGAGCTGTTCCCAGCAAAAACTCTTCTTAGATTACTCCTGGCAAAAGAACCCAAAGTACCTGTCACTACAGGATGCCTGTGTTTTCCAGGTGGAGGAGAAGGGTGGAAGCAATCCAAGATTAAGACAGAATGATGAACACAGCAAAGAGGATTTGTGTATCCTCTGCATTTTTTTTTCATGTTCAGCCCTTCCTGGGGCCATTGTTCTCAAGATCAATGTCTCTGATTTAGGGAGGTGATACAAATTCTAAGAAAGTACAATTCAAGTCTCTCAGAGGTCTTTCCCTGAAGCACAAGACACTGATTCACTTCCCTTCCCACCAAAGTCAATCAAAGAGCATCCAAAAATGTAAATTATGATAATGCAGACTCTTGTTCCCATTAGAAAATTAATGCAGTGGTTTTTATCAGAGGGTTTGGTTCAATGTAACAGCTCAGGAAGTGCCTGTGTTAAGGTTATTGAAGAGTGTGAGGTTTTTTCATCATATCAGCCCTGTCAGCTGACAAATGTGGGTGTGGATTAAGCCACAAAGCACTGAAGTTTTTATTATACATCTGTAATCTGCTGTCTCTGTGTGCAGACACAACAACTGTTCCCCCATAAGGGCAGCTTAAACACTGACTTTTCTGGGGGAAAAACCAACACTAAGATGACAAAAATACAAAATATGGGAGTAACAGTTTCAATCTGAGCAGTTCCATGAGATGGGCAGGAATGAGAGGATCCCCTGAGTAACTCTGAACTTGCTTTTCCTGATCTCCTTTCACAGAATCCATAGCAGCAATCCATGGACATCCAGTGGTTAGGTTTATTCCAAAACTCCCTCCCAGAAACATCAGGATGCTGCACTTAAAGCTGCCTCTCCCAGAGGGAAGAGGCAGGAACTTGTTCTCAGGAGAGGCAACACGTGGGCTGCTGGTACTGACAGCAGGAGGATGGAGATGGGACAGGTAAAACTCAAAATACAATTCAGGAGTGTGACAGTGCAGAGCCTGTAGCTGGTAATCTAAGATTGTGGGGCTTATCTCACCTCTGGGAAAACAGAGAATTTGAAAGAAGGTACCATTCATCCTCCTCAGGACAAGTTTCCAAGAGTTCATCTCTGGTTCTGTGCCCCTGTGGGGGCCAAGTGCAGTTGGAGCCCGGGCTGGCACCCCAGGCTGGCACCCTGCTCTGCTCTGACACCCAACCCACAAGTGTGGGCACAGCCACAGCTGGGGCCTGAGGAGAGCAGGGAATGGGCAGGGAGTGAGCAGGAGTGGAGCGAGCAGGGAATTCAGGCATTCTGGGTGGGACACTGAGGCCAAGGAGCACCTGGAAGGTGGCTCTGTCACCTGAGGTCACAGGGCTCTGCAGCAGCTGCTCTGCCTCAGCCTGTTTTTCTGGTTAGGCTGAGCTCCCTCATTAGTGTTTATATCAAAACAAACACTCTGTGGAAAAGGTTCATGCTCCTCCTGCCAGAACCCAAATTTTAACAGCTTTATTTTAAATGTGGAACTTAGAAATATGCTGGATTCTCCACATTTAAGTCTTCCCATGTTATAATAAAAATCTAAATAGCAAACTGACTGGAAAGGAATTTATATTGATGGATTATTCTGGGCTTGCATAGAAGCAGGAGAATAATTCAAATTTACAAGAGTTTTAAAACTTCAAGGAAAAAGTGTCCAAACCATCCCCTCCCCATGAACCCTTTTGCTCTGTCCATTTCTGCACTGGTTTGGAGCTCAAATACTCTGTAAATAATTATATCAGCAAAGGCTGCAGGGTCTGAGGAAGCTGAGGCAGGAAGAGGCCTGAGCTGCCCAGCTCAAAACCAGTTAATTCATGATCTCACCAGCCCTGAGTAACTCCAGCAATAAACTGGCACTTCTGGGAAAGCAGCCTTCGCTAGAACACACTGAGACAGCCCATTCCAATAAAGCACATTCCACAGGACAGCCTGGAATAAAGAACACTTTAAAGATCTGCTCTGCCTTATTTACTGCCTGTCACACACAGCAAAGGCCTGGCCTTTAAACACCTCCTGAAAACTGGGTTAGATCAGACTGAGAGACACACAAGTGACACTAAAGGGGAAGAGATGCTGGGCTGTTACTGCACAGACATTCCCTGGTGTAAAACTCCCATTCCAGGAGTCTTACAGCCACAGTTCTGGCTGTTCCTCCTTCCCATTTGCTAAGAAAGCAAATTCCCAAGTAAACATTAATGCAAGGTAAAGTACAAACAATTTCAAAAGAGTTCCTGGCTCCAAGCAGGACATGGAGAGGGCCAGGGTCATTTTCTGGATTTTGCTTTAGTTTGGGATCAAGGGGGTTTTGTTTGTTTTGGGGATGGTTTTTTTTAAGATGTTTTATTTCATCCTTTAGACAAAGCTTGAGAGAAAGAGAATTGGCAGGAGAAGGGAATGAAGAGAGTAGAAGTCAGAGTAGGATGGGCAGGTGGAGCAATGAGAGACCAGACACCCCTGTGTCAGTCTTGTTTCAGAGACTCCTGGTGGACTCTGAGGCAGAAATGGGAAGCCTTTTATTCCTACTGCAGGATCATGCAGGGGGAGGAAACTTGGCAGGGAGAAAAACAGAGAATAAAATTTTGAGAGATTTTGGACAGGGAGGAGTAGAAATTCTCCACATGCCTGTCAGACAAAAGCTGTAACAGCCTCAAAGCAGGAAAAACAAAACTTATTTATAAAGCTACTTTTGCCACCCCCCTCCCAAAGTCCTGCTGGAACAGCCAGTGCAGGACCAGTCCCCACCAGTGCAGGACCAGTCCCCACCAGTGCAGGACCAGTCCCCACCAGTGCAGGACCAGTCCCCACCAGTGCAGGACCCTGTCCCCACGTACCTTTTTTTCTTGGTCTTCTTTTCTGCAGCACTTTCTCCAGCGCTAATTAAGGGGGAAAAAATAATGGCTTTGATTAATGCAATAGGAAAATTAAATACATAGCAGCACACTGAGGCTGAGTTTAATATTCAAAGGGCACTGGGCAGCTCAGGCCTGTGCAAAGCAGAGAAAACCCACCTATGAGCCAGGGTTCACCTCTAAAAATTCACCTCTAATTTTCTGTGCTGTTTATGCTCTGCTCTCCCCTTTGTCTCATTTTGTATGGACAGCAGCAGCTGGGGTGTGAAAGGCACAGGAGGACAGGATACAAAGAAGTTGTAACTATATTTAGCAATAATTGAATTGATTGAAATCAAGGGTAAAAGCTTGACTTAGCCTGTAGCTTTCACATTTCTTTCAAGTGCAAAAAGAAAGAGAAAAGTCCATTTATATTGATGTTTTCCAGCAGTGTGTCTGTCAGATTCCCAAATGTTCATCCCCTCACACAGTTTTAGTGGTGCCACGGAGGAAAGTTCTTTGTGTGTCATCAAAAAAATGAGATTTCTCCAATTTTTAGTTTTCACACACAAGGTATGAAAACATTATCAGCACACAAGAGTTCTCCACACTCCCCACGCTCTCCTGTGGCCAAGGGGAAGATTCACTGATACTCAGATTCCAACCTTTCCCATCCCTCTGCAGGGAACCAGGGGGTTCCCAGGTAAGAGGAGACCCTGTGAGAACAGAATTCAACCCCAAAGCACCTTTGAGGGGACAGGACCTTGCTCAGGGAGTGCCTCCCGCTCGTGTGTGAGGTGTGGGTTACTCAGGAGTTACTCCAGGAGCTCCTACTCTCAGGTCAGACTTGCTCTGGACATTCCCTCCATAATCTGAGCCATAAACCCAGCTCAGGGCTGGGCTCAGAGCTCCAGCATCTCCAGGAATGAGCATTCCCTCAGCTCCCTGCCCTGCTCTAGGCTGAATCAGAATCGTGGGGCCAACACGAGGCAAGCACGGGGAGCCTGGAACATCTGCATGCTGGAAAAGCCTGGATGAGGTTGTCAGAGGTAAATATTGACCTTTTTAGGCTGGGTTTGCCTTCTGGTTAATGATTCCTGCGTGGCTCTTTAATGGTGGTGACACAGGCTGTCCAAAGCAGACCTGTGGGAGACCCAACTTCTCCAAAGGCAAGGAGAACCTCCCAAAGCAAGTGACACAAAAAGCACAAGTGTGACCCAGGAAGTTATTTTTCCACAAAAAAAAAAAAAAAGCTTCACCCTTGGAAGTGTAGCCCTGGCAGCTGAGGAACAGGATCCCTCCTGGCACAGCTGAGGAGCTCAGGATGACAGAACCCCACTGCCCAGATTAACCACTGCTCCCACCTGGGGGTCACTCAGGCTCCCTTTCACAAGAGGATTTTTCCCAGCACATGCCTCTCACTGTTAGAGCCCCAAAGCTCCTTTTGTGCCAGGCTGGCCAGTCCTGTAACTCCCAGACAAAATGACCCCACACTCAGATTCAAGCCCAAGGACAGGACAAGGAATTTCACCCTCAATTCACCATCCTCCAGTGGTAATCTGCAGAATCCACCAGAAAAGGGGCAAAAAAGCAACAAGGAAATAATCTGAGCCTTGAACTCAAACTTAGCCTAAAAATCTTGAGACTCTGAAGAGACTTGGCCTCCAAATGGAGCCAAGTGTCAGAGTCACAGAATCCCAGAATAATGAGGTTGGAAGAGACCTCTAAGAGCATCAAGTCCAACCTATGCCTTAACACCTCAACTAGACTATAGCACCAAGTGCCACGTCCAGTCTTTTTTTAAGCACTGCTGATCTATCTACAGCACTGGGTGACTCTAATTAATTACTCTAATTACTTCCCAGTTACTCAGTGGATCAGAATTCATTTCAAAATCAATCCTCCCAAGCTAATGAGTCTCCAGTGCAGGCAGGGTTGCAGCTGTGACTCAGAGCTGCCAGCCTTCCCTGTACCACCAGGAGGAACAGGGAATGCTGTCCCCACCTCCCATCCTGCCAGGGGGATGAGGGCAAGGGCAGTGCCTGAGGACACGTGGCCAAAGCCTCAGGAATTCCAGGTGCAAGGAGTGGCACTGGGAGTGCCCCTGTGCCTCTGCAGCTCCCAAAACCAAACTGGAGTGGCAGCAAGGACCCTGACACATGGAGCTGCATGGAGAACCGAGGTGCTGCATTAGTTTTGCTTGTTAAAACAATTATTAACCTGGGGGGAAGAACTGAAATACTCCCAGGGCAAAGGGGAAAGGAAATCAGGTGCCACAGGCAGAGCCCTGTTTAGGTTTCTCTGCTCCTTCCACCTTCAGGGCTGTCACAAGAGGAAGTAATTGTGCAATTCAGTGAGCTGTTTTCACTTCATGCTTGGGTTAAAGCTGATAACCCAACTCTCCTTCACCTGCCTGAGCCCTGCAGCTCCCAGGGAGCAGCAGGAGCAGGGCTGGGCCAGGTTTAACTGCAGCTCTGAGCAGCAGATCTGGACACAGGGCAAGAATTGCTAGAAATAAATCTGCAGCTTTCACTGCCTGCACAGCACAGAAACATGAAATCAAACAACCAAGGAATTCAGGAAACTGCTCCACTACCAAAAAGGCTCCAACTGATTTAACTTTGGCTCAGTGCATGGCTTTTGTTTCAGACAGGCCAAAACAGTTTTAAAGGTATTTCAGATGAGCAGGTGTTGATGAAATTAAAATGCTGATTTGAATTCTCTGGGACCTGAGTGTACATATTTCACCTAACACACAAATCAGCTCTAACATTAAATCAAGCACACATTCCACAGTCTGGAGGAAAAGATCACAGAAAATGGTCTGGGACAACATCTTTTATTTCAATCACAAACCAGACATTTCATCTTGCCAGCCTTACCTCTGCTGCAGCAGGAGTTGCTTTTCTTTCTCCTTAAGGATTTTGGCCAGCTGAGCTGTCCTGGAAGGCCTGTGCAGGTATTTTCTCTTCCCTTTACATTCATATGTCCAGTGGCCAAACTCTAAACACTTCTGACACCTCACATGCTGCTTGTTTGCCTCCCTAGAAAAATGCACAATTGCTTAAGTAACTCATTCCAGGTCTGTTCTACCCAGTGAAAAAATATTTAGTTTTTTATCATGCAGCTTTAATCAAGTTATGATTAAACCAGATGTTTACAGGTGCTTCAGGTTTTCTTTTGAATCAGGACATGGGCAGTAACACCAAGCAGACACAGAATTCAGGCAGAGAGATCTTCATTTATTAAAACACTTGCACATGGGAACAATCACACTGCCCAGTTTGCTGCTATCCAACAGCTGCAGGTGCTTCTGGCTTCAGAGAAACACTGAAATTCTGGTTTAGAACAAAGAGCAGCAGCTTCATTTCCAGTTCCTGAAATTTAACACCCAAGTCCCAAACTGCCCAGCTCTCAGAGCCCAGGGCTCTCTGAGAGGCTCCCAGGAAATCCAAATGAGCTCCACCCAGGAGCTGGTAAAGCCTGGCACAAGATTTATCTCTGGGACAAGCAGACTCCTGCTCATTCTGTGCAGAGTGACTCCAGGCACTCCTCCCTGGCTGTCCCATCCCCAAACACCTGCAGCAGCAGGGACATTTCACACTCCAGTCCAGTTCTCACTCTGCTGCAATCCCATGGGCATTTCTAGAAGTCATGGAAGGGAAAACACTCCTGTTTTCATGCTGGAGCTCTTAAGCTGCTCTTCTGAAGCTCTGCAAAGCTGTTTTGCCTCCTCTCCCAGCTGCTCTCCTCCTTTACAAAGAAGGGAACTCACCCAGCCCAGGAGCTGCCCAAGGTCACAGCCAAAATTAGTCCTGAGCTCAGGGCTGTGCCACTTCAGCTCCCTGCCACTGCTGTCTCTTCCTGCCACCTTCAGTTTTTGTTCCAAGCACCAAAACATGATTTTTTCAAGGCCAGCCCATCTAAACTCTCTGAAATTGCAGCCTGGCTGATCTAGAAGCTCCGAAACTCATGTGTGAGATGAAGTGACAGATGAGCAGGGAGCATTCCCCCTCTCCCAGCCAGGCTGTGAACTGCTTCTCCCTCAGCTTCAGCCAGCACTCTCAGTGCCAGCTCCTGCAGGGAGCTGAACACTCAGCCCTTTTTCAGTGCAGAGCATTTGGCTTCATCCTGAGGCCTTAGAAATGCTCACCCTTAAAAATGCCCACCTTTAGAAATGCCCACCCTTAAAAATGCCCACCCTTAAAAATGCCCACCCTTAAAAATGCCCACCCTTAAAAATGCCCACCCTTAAAAATGCTCACCCTTAAAAATGCCCACCTTTAAAAATGCCCACCCTTAAAAATGCCCACCTTTAAAAATGCTTACCCTAACCCTAAAGCAGCAGGAAAATCTGGCTGAAGTCCCAGGCTGCAGAGCACAATGAACCTGGCCTGGGGCAGGAACCAGAACGCCCGGGGATGAGCTGCAGCTCGGGGGGCTTTGCTTTGCCTCTGCCTCGGCAGGTACAGCCAGCAGGCTGATGGCTCCCCCTCCTCTTCCTCAACACAACCCCACCCCCGTGCTTGTCCCTCAGCCCCTCCCCGAGCTGTGCCCACAGCAACAGCCCCACAACTGGGGGCTGCAGAATGCCCACCCCACACACGGCTGCACGGGACGTAACGGGTCAGGAGGAAGCCCTAAAGCCAAGAAAATTCACAATTCCAGCCCTGCACAGCAGCACTAACGGGTCTGGCACTGATGAAGAGCACAGAGCTGAGGGAAACTCAGAGCAGGGATCAGCGACCCCAGGCCTGGAGCAGAGGCACAGCTCAGCACACACCCGGCAAGCACAAAGACATCCAAGCTAAACGTGAGTCCTCAACCCCAATGAAATAGCAACTCAAAGGAACAAGTGTTCCGGGAGCACTTTGAATGCCCAAGTTACTTTCCCCTCGAAAATAGAAAAGAAATTATTCCTAAGTCACAAAGAAGTTGACCACATCCTGCACACTGTGATTGGGCAAAAACCCCACGGCCCAAAAACTGAAACAAGAGAAATAAATTAATTTAAGGGAAAAAACCAACACCAAACCAACAAAGAGCAGAAGAACCAACGTCAGCACCCCACAGGTGAGCGGGACACACATCTGCTGCACAAAAAAACCCCAAAAAAGTGGTTTCCTCGTTCCAGAGCTCTGCAATCAGATCCCTTCGGAGCTGAGGGAGTTCCTGGATTGCAACATCCCCGGCGGAGCGAGAGCCGCTCGCCTGGCGTTTCCTTGCCTTCGGACAGCTCCGCAAACTCACCGCAACAAAACGAACCTGAAGGTTATTGTTTCGTGTTCGAACTGGGGCAGGGAAATGACCCCGAGCGCTCCTCTCGAGCCCCGAGCGCTCCCCCCGAGCCCCGAGCGCTCCCCCCGAGCCCCGAGCGCTCCTCCCGAGCCCCGAGCGCTCCCCCCGAGCGCCGCTCCCGCTCCCAACGCTCCCCACGGCAGCAGCCAAGGCCAACAACTCCCTCAGCCTCTGCACCGCGGGACGCCCTGAGCGGAAAGGACCCACCACGACCCCCGAGTCCGAGCCCCGGCCGTGCACGGACACCCGAGGCCGCCGTCGTTCCGCCCCAGCCGCGTTTCGGGGCGGTTTCCCCTCAGTCGAGCTGCGCCCTCTCCCGGGACACAGCGAGGCGGCGCGGAGGCCGCAGAGCGCCGGGAAAACGCCGGGAAAACGCCGGGCACCGCGGCCCCAGCAGTGCCCGCCGCTCCTCAGCCCGAGCCCGCCCCGCGCGGCCCCCCCGGTCCCACTCACGCCTGTCTGCGGGCAATCAGCCGGTGCATGGGCGTCGCCATCTTAACGCCCGCGCCGGAAGTGAGGCTGCCCCGGGAACGGCGGGACTAGTGGCGGCCGCGGGGCATGCCGGGACATGCGGCCCTGCGGGCAGGGTGCGGCCGCCATAGACAGAGAGTCCTCCGTGGTCATAGCGAATTAGACCTCCAGGGTCATAGAGAGCGAGTCCTCCTGGACCATAGAGAAATAGTCCTCCGGCGGCCAGAGCGGCAGCGCCCGCGGGCCTGCACTCTCTATCGCCCCTGCCGCTCCCGCCATGTCATTGCAGCGCCCGGGCCCTTTTCGTGTCCCTGTCCCTGTCCCATCCCTGTCCCTGTTCCTGTCCCTTTTCATGTCCCTGTCCCTGTCCTATCCCTGTTCTGTCCCGGTCCCTTTTCGTGTCCCTGTCCCAGTTCCTGTCCCTGTCCTATCCCTGTTCCTGTTCCTGTCCCTTTTCATGTCCCTGTCCTATCCCTGTTCCTGTCCCTTTTCGTGTCCTGGTCCCTGTCCTGTCCCTATCCCTGTTCCTGTCCCTGTTCCCGTGCCTGTCCCAGTTCCTGTCCCTGTCCTATCCCTGTTCCTGTTCCTGTCCCTTTTCGTGTCCCTGTCCTGTCCCTATCCCTGTTCCTGTCCCTGTCCCTGTTTTGGATACTTTGCTGTTTGTTCGGTGGGCAGTCATCCAGCTCTGATGGTTTAATTTGGAAACCCATGATATCCAATTCTCTTTCAGGTTTGATGGAAAGCTATGAAGCCAGAAAAAAAGGAAGTTTGTCGTTTTAATATTTGTTTCCCTGCAAATTGCTGATCTAACGGAACTGGGTGACGTTGGCAGCACGGGGAGGTGGGATTTTGGAGAGCTGGGTTCTCTGTGGTGTGATTTATGTCAGAGCTTGGGGCAGCCTGCCTGCAGATCCCTGAGCAGAGGGGATCACAAAGCCCTTTCCTATTTGAATATCCCAGAATAGCCCGGTGAGCCTTCGGTCGGGTGACGTGTGAGGGCTATTTACAGCAGCCGAGGAAGAGCCTGTGACAGAGAGCAGCCAGGGATTATTTTAAGCCCGCATTCGTGGTCGTGTTTGGCTGGCATTAATGAATTCCAAGACTGGACTGGAATTGCAGTGAACTGTAAACTGAGGCTGGAGCTTCTGGGAGGACTCTGGGACGCAGCGTGCTGGTGGATTTCAGTGAAATCATAGATCTGTTTCTTCTGCAGATCACAGGAAAAGGAGGGTGCTGGGTGTGCCAGGCAAGGATTTATCTGTGGGTAAGTTTTAGGCAAGTCTGGGGGCGGCAGACTGGGGTCAGGAGTGCCCACGGCCCAGAGTGAGCCAAGCCCTGAATGAAGCCCAGGGCGGCTGCTCCGAGGAACGCAGAGTGTGACCAGGACTGGCTGCTGGGGCTGGCAGGGCCCCTCTCCCCCACCTCCCTCCCGTGCCCCGGGCACCAGCCCTGGCAAATCCCAGGGTCATGTGCCAGCCCGGGGTCACTCCGGGGCGCTGCCATCCCCTCTGCCACCCGGCTCTGCTCCCTGGCTCCCTCTGGAAAAGCCAAGTGAAAAACCTAAAAGGAAGCTGGGCTGCACAACATTCCCCACGTGGGACAGCAGCCAGGGCTGTTCCTTGGCACCTCGTGCTGCGCTCAGGGGATGCCTCAGAGGCTGCCTGGAGCAGAGAGTCACAGGAATAAAGTTGGGATTTATGGAAAAGCCTTCACAGGACACACCCTGGGCAGTGCAAGAGCCCGGCCGTGGCTCCACCCCACATGGACTCCTGCTCACCAGTTTTGACACTTTTATAAGTTTGGGTCCATTTCCCTGTTGGGGTTCAGTGTCCAATTCCAGCTCCAGGTGCTGCAGTCCCATCCTCCCAGGTTGCTCTCCTCCATTCCCTGCTGTTTGCACTTTTTGGGGCTGAAGCTGCAGCGGTGTCCTTGGTTGTGGGCTGGAAAAGGATTGTTGTGTGTGCCTGAGCTGTGAGGAGAGCTGCTGGCACTTGACATGAAGTTCAGAGCTCTGTACCAATGTACAGAGAACAGAGTGTGGAAAACACGAAAACTCAAACTGAAGGCATCACAAGGACGCCCGAGGTCAAACACTTCATTGATATCATGTCATTAGCACCGTGATGCAATTCCCGAGGCAATCCCCAGCCCAGTGCAGCTGCCAGAGCGGAATGGCTGAGGCAGGCAGTGGCCCTGGGGCAGGAGTCCCTCCTGCCTGCTCTGCCGAGTGTCTCTGGGTGTGTTCTGTGCCACTGAAACAAGGAGCAGCCCTGTAAGTACAGCGCCGGGCCCTTGGTAGCGCAGTTTGTGACACAAGCGGTTTTTGGCATGTTTCACCATGGAATTAAAAGTATTCCTAAACATTCGGTTTCCTGAAACTCGTACGTATCAAGGTTAGGTTTGTGTTAGGATGAATCCACCAATCCCTCGTGCTTTCATCCCAAAATGCTTCCCTTGGCAGAACCTTTCACACCGCCCAGGGGAGCAGCTCCACTGTCCACTGCCCCCTCCACTGCTGGGACCATGGAATGTCCCAGGAACTTCTAGGGATGTTGTTTTGTTTTTTTTTTTAATTGTTTAGCTCTTTAGGGATTCCTAATCCTTCAAAGGACTTTTCTCCCACAGGCCCACAGAGCACTTGGTGGCCAAACACTGCCCTGCAAAACACAATGTATTGTGTACTGTAATGTACTGTACTCATCCAAACTGCAGCAGAGGGCCCCAGTGAGATATAATAATATTAAAATAGTCTGTGATGATTATACACCAAGTGTACTGTAAATCCTACTGGACATAAAGCAATCAAATGCTGAATTTTATTGGGAGCTATTTGGTATCAAACCATCTTTTAACACAATCTCAAATTATGACACCTTGGATTTTCAACCTGGGATCATCAAAACCAGCCTTGGACCTTCTGCTGTAATTCAGGAATAATCAGAACATCCAATTCCAGAATGGTTTGGGTTGAAAGGACCCTAAAGGCCGTCTCGTTCCACCCCTGCCATGGGCAGGGCCACCTTCCACTGTCCCAGGGTGCTCCAAATCCCATCCAATCTGGCCTTGGACATTTCAAGCAATGTCTGAATCACAAAAGAGAAATTATAAGGAGGCGTTTAAGTCCTTTTCTGCAAAAACTGTGTTTCCAGAGACTGTACTTGTATTACCATTACATCTCATGGTGTGTGTGCTGTTCCCATCCACCACATCTGTCACCCTCAGGTCCTTACACCACAGGCAAGGAAGAAGTTTCACTAAACGGCTTTTCTGCGGCACCGGCCGCTTCGGACTAAGGGCAACAACTCAGCGTCCTCTGCAGTGCTGCCAAGCTGTGCCTTTATCGCCTTTTTCTGCCGTTCCTGGCGCAAGGAAAGAACTTTGGCAGAGGAGCAAAGGGAGACGGCCCCGAGCGCCCTCAGAGAGCCCGCCCTCAGCCGCGCCGCGCGCTCTCGCGAGATCTCGGCCGCCCTCAGCGCCGGCGCGGCCGCGGCCCGACGGGATCTTTCGAGAATTGCCGGTACCGCGCTCCCCCCTCAGCGCCGCCGCCATGTCCGTGGTGGGCATCGACCTGGGCTTCCAGAGCTGCTACGTGGCTGTGGCCCGCGCCGGCGGCATCGAGACTGTCGCCAACGAGTACAGCGACCGCTGCACGCCGTGAGTGAGCCCGGGAGGCGCGCTGAGGCGGCGGCAAGGCGCCCGCGGGGCCCGGCGTGGCGGGGCCGGGGAGGGAGGGAAGCGGCGGGGCCGGGAGGAGCGGAGGTATAAAGTGCTCATAGAGATGCGGTAAGACGCGGCAGACACGGAGGGGGCTTCGGGACACCCGCTCAGCTGCCTTTCGTAGAATCACAGAATTATAGGATGCTAAGGGGGTGGAAGGGACCTTAAAGCTCATCCAGTTCTACTTCTCTGCCATGGGCAGGGACACCTTCCACCATCCCACGTTGCTCCAAACCCCGTCCAGCCTGGCCTCGAACACTTCCAGGGATGGGGCAGCCACAATTTCTGTGGGCAGTCTGTGCCAGTGTCTCCTCACCCTCGCAGGGAAGAATTTCTACCCTACATCTAATTTAAATTTCCCTTCTTTCAGTCTGAAGCCGTGTTCTTTCAGCACCCCCTTGTGCTGTCAGTCCAGTTCCAGATGCAGAAACTCCGGCTTCCTTGTAGCCCCTTGAGACGCTGCAAGACGCTCCGAGGTGTCCGCACAGCCTTCTCATTTCCAGGCTGAACAGCCCCAGCTCTCCCAGCCTTTGGGTGCAGTACGGCCGGTTTGTCCCCCCCGAGGCGGGCTCTGCCCTGGGGATTAGAAGGACAGGGGCTGTGAGTGTAGAGAAAAGCATCCCTAGCTGCTGCAAGTGCCAGACCTTAATTCCCTGCGTGTTCATACGCCGTGTTCTGGTAGCACGGCTGTCATTCCCCTGCGGTCCCAGCACAGCAGGACCGGGCAGGGGAGGGCTGGGCTGGGCTGGTGCCGGGCTCTGTGTGAGCCCCATGGCTTGTCCTGGGATCAGAGCTTGGACAGCTGCTCAGCAGCCTGCAGTGCCAGGACAAGGGCAATGGCTTCAAAACTGACAGAGAGGAGGTTTGCATTGGATATTGGGAAGAAATCCTTCCCTGTGAGGGTGGGCAGGCCCTGGCACAGGCTGCCCAGAGAAGCTGTGGCTGCCCCTGCATCCCTGGGAGTGTCCAAGGCCAGGCTGGATGGGCCTTGGTGCTGCCTGGGGTGGTGGAAGGTGTCCCTGCCCATGGCAGGGGGACTGGATGAGCTTGAAGGTCCCTCCCAACCCACATCATTCCATAATTCCGTGATACAGTGTGGTCAGTATATTCTAGCCCTGCTTGTGTAATGATCCCTCCTAACACATTCTCAACAGGAGCGTGCATTGTCTCAGTTTATTAATGAGCTCCTAAGAAGGAAAGAGAGAACTGCTGTATAACTCTATGAATGAGTTGCAAAATGAAGGTGGGAAAAGAATTTGCATCAAGAATTGGGCATCAGACCTGGAGAGGAACTGTGGGGAAAGCTGTCCTAGAAGTGTTTCTGGAGCTTCCCCTCTGTTGCACTGTGGCTTTATTTAGGCAGATCCTGAAGTGGCTGTCTCGCTGAGACAGTTGCATCACTTTGATGTTTGGGGGTTTTTAGATCCCTCGCATCACTTCAGAAAGCCCAGAGTGACCTTGCTTCTCATTAGACAATACATCACTGTTTGCTTCCTCCTGTCTCTAAGCAATGAATAAATGGAGAAGAAAATTTTGAATTCAGCATGTGTGCCCGAGTATCTGGAGATCTCTTAAGTGTTCTCAATAATGTGGAAGTTTAAAGGTTAGATGTACTGGGAAAATATTGAATGTAGAGAGTATCAGAGCTGGGTTCTAATAGCTGTAGGTATTTGGCCCTCAGGGAGTTGAAGTTCTGCTGATAAATACATCTATATATTTGAGATGTGAGCACAAATCTCCCTTGTTGAAGGAGATGAGCTAAATGAAATATCTGACACAGTGCATCTCTTGGGAAATAATTCAGTTATGGAAGCCTGAAGTGAAACTGGAAAAAATGAGCATAATGCAAATGAGAGGGTTTTAGCAGGGCTTAATCTCCAGGTACTGTTCTGAGGGAATGCAGAAAACCATTCTGCAAGCAGACCCTTCTATTAAAAGAACTTCTGCATGGTTTTTGAGTGACTTGGAATCAGAAGCCTGGTTCAAAAAGTCAGTGCTGAGCAGTTGTTACAGTGGGGAAGTCATGCAGGGTGTAGTGGCAGGTTTCCTCAGGCACGGGCTCATGCTCAGGGTTAAACACTGTGTTTTGTATGTGTTATTGTAATAATTGGTATTATTAAAATAAACCCCACTGAGTGTATTGGTCTGAGTTCAGTGGCACTGATGACACTCCCACGGAATCTGCCTTCAGCTCTGGTACTTGGATTCTTCTGGAATGCTGTAAAATTTGAACTTTTACATCCCAAAGCTGTGCAAACTGTGTTTGTCTTTGGATGTGGAAAAGTGGTAGAGAGAAAGCTAGTGGAAACGGAGAGGGAAAAATAAGCTAGTTTCATTATTTCTGTAGGCATGAAGGGCCTTGAGTTAAATGAAATCATTGTGATTGACCTTCTGGAGCTGGTGCTGATGGTCAGTGCAGAGGGCCTCTGATGACCTTCACTGTGAATGTTGCTACTTAAAATGCACTGGTTAGTTTTAGCTCCCAGAAATCGTGTAATAGTGTAATTTGTATTTCATGAGTTTACTGGTTCTTGTGAACTGATTTGGGAAATGAGACTGGTTGAAAATTCTTTCCCTCCTTCTTCCTAGTTTCACTCACCTCTGTGAATGAAACTCACTACCAGGGCTTTCATCTAAATTAGTGCGTTTGTGTTGGTGAGGGGATCTTGGTTTGTGAATTCAGCAGTGAAGTAGCTGGATATTTTTTTTTTTGTCCAAGAGAAGGGCAACAATTCATGTCTTAATTCCTTTCAGGAGACCAGAGTAAATTAATAACCAGCTCCCTGCTCTGGGCTCATTAGGTTTTTAGCTCCTGTTCCATTGGTGTGGGCCTGAGGGTCTGCAGAGCACAAACTTAATGTCATTAATAGTTGTTTCAAACACTGCAGATTTATTCAGAAATGTTAATTCTGTTGTAGCACATGCTTTAGGGTAGGCCTTGGTGCATTTGTGAAGTTGTTAGTAAATTGGAAGAAGATACAAACCCAGTGCAATTCTATCACCCCAGCCTTCAGGTTGGTTTTGACAGTTTCTGCTTGCAATGCCCAATTCCAAACCTCAGGCTGAGCTGGAATGTTTCCTGTGGCAGCCCTGTGGCATCACCCTGCTGTAAAGCAGATTCTTAACCTGCTGCATGGAGAGCAGCTTAATTAGACTTAGTTGGCATGTTGTGTGAGCAGTAAAGATCTGCTTACCTAATGGCAGGGTTCCCCCCACCAAGTGGTATGAACAACTTGGATTAGAGGGCTGGATTCTGTTTTGTTAGGGCTCCTACAGTTTGTTAAATATGTAAATCAAGAGGCTTAATCGGCCAAGGAATTTCTCCTAAAAGGAGGATTTCTCTATTCAGAACTGCAGGCTGTCACAAGGCAGGGGGGAGTAAAACATAATTTCTCTTTTTGTGCTCCATGTTATTTCAGTGGGTACAGATGAAACTCTCAAAGACCAATCTTTCTCTGCAGATGGTTTCTTTCTGCCCTTGAAGGGTTTGCCTTAAACCTGGAAAGCTTAGTTAGCATCTGCCACAGACGTGTAGGAACAACTTCCTTAATACCTGATTTACCTCGTGTTTGTCTGCTGAGCAGTCGAATGTTTCCTGTGTTATTGGCTACCAGCATATCCCTGAGTGCATCACTACACGGGCAGTTACTGAGATAAGGCTGTCTGCCCAGTCAGTGCTTTGATGGAAGCTTGAAGGAGCATGGATGAGTTTGGGGTTAGTCTGTTCTGCAGGGAGGACCATTGTTGTTTTAAATGCAGTTATAGTGCTGGATTTTCCCAGAATCCACAGAACCTCCCATGCACAGATTGCAGCGAGTGACCAACGTTTTTAATGGAGCAAATCATATAAATTACAGTGATTTTCTAGACAGTATCAGTACTTTTTACCCAGAAGATGTGCAGTAGATGTACAGCTGTAGAGTCAGTGACTGAACTCACTCTTTTCCTTGCAGAGCCTGTATATCCTTTGGGCCCAAGAATCGCTCCATTGGTGCTGCAGCTAAAAGCCAGGTGAGTGTGGGGTTTGGGTAGAACAACTTCAGAGCAGCAGTGTGGGGTTTGTCACTGCAGATAACTGATGTCCCTGAGCTGCTGCCCTGGTGTCTCCTTAACCAATGAACAGCTGAGCTGCCCTCAGCTGTTCACCATGGGCTGCTGCTTTGTCATCTGGCAGAGAAACTCAGGGTTGATCCTTGCACATAATGAAGTGTACAAAATAAAGCTGTGCCTCTTAAGAAATTCTGATAACTACTAATTTTTTTTCAAGTTGCGAACCTAAATTCACAAGGGGTGCTTCACCCTGCCCTAGTTTGTTCCAGTTCTATGCTTTATGATGGCTTTTAATTATGTGACTCTGTTCTATAGAATTCCATTAAGTGCATGATGGGCAGAAAGGGGGCATATTTGAGTGTAAATAGATAGAGCTTTCTTGACCCTTTGTGGCTGAATTACAACCTAAATATCTCTCTTGGGTGTTCTTGCCCATAATCTGAGTTTCTGTTGCTGTAGGCAGGTAAATGTAATTTAAGGACTGAGAAGAAGTTAAGGTGATTTGTCCTACTTGTGGTATTTGGGTCCTGCTGTATCAGATTTTATGTTGCTGTGTAAGTAACTCCTATAAAAGATGATTTATTTTTTCAAGTCTTCTACAGGAAGTGACTAGTCAAACAGTTGTTTTTTCTTAGCCTAAAAAGCCTAGAGATTTGTGAAGATTCTTTATCTAAAATTCAAAAATGCCTGGACACAGCCATGTTCTTCAAAAACAGCACAACTGTACTAGAACCAAACACAGCTGTTTTTTCCTGGAATTGAGTCTGCTTAGCTTAACGAAATCCATTGGTGCAGAGCCCTGTAGAGATGAGTATGTCCTGCACAGACTAAACTTAGAGAACATCCAGCCCAAGTTACTTAGGAAGTAGACTCCTGCCTGAGCCCAAATCCCAGGTAATGCTCTGTGGAACAGTGCCTGTCTGCTCTCTCAGTGCCTGTGGTTTTCAGTGTGTGCCTCGCTCTGGTGTCAGTGACAGAATTCCCTTCACTTGTGCTACATGAAGCCAGCTGGGATGGGCTTTCACATCTCTGTGCTGATCTCTGCTGGTAATGAAAGTCAGTCTACCTTTTGTCAGATAAATCAAGGTGACAGTATCATTCCATGGGACCTCCTGACCTCCTAAAGCTTCATGAGCAGGTCCTTGAGTTGTTTTGTGAGAATATCTGTGTGTTGAGTGTCATGTGCATGTGATGAACCTGAGCTGGAGTTTACATCCATGTGCTTGTTATGTTTGGGCAATCACTGGTTGTAGAAAGGTAGGGGGTAGAGAACAGGTAAGTGGGAAAGAGATTTTGCTAACAGTTCTAAAGAGTTTCCTACACGTGCACTATGGAATTTGAGTGTGGTTGTAATCAATATTTTATAGCCTTGGCTCAGTTTTTAGTGTACATTTTATTTTCCATCTCAAATTTCTGTAGGTTCCCTGAGCAACCAGAGGGAAGCTGCCTCCCAGCACCTGCCCAGATTCTGTTAAGATACAAATGACAAAAATACTCTGGTGGGAGAAGCATGAGAACAAAACTCTGTCTTCTGTTTGAAATTCAGATGTTCCCCTGCCACGTTGTATTAAAGATTTCTTTTCCTCTAGGTTATTTCAAATGCAAAGAATACAGTACAAAGTTTTAAAAGATTTCATGGTCGTGCATTCTCAGATCCCTTTGTTCAAGCTGAAAAAGAAAGCCTTGCCTATGAACTTGTCCAGCTGCCAACAGGCTCAACTGGCATCAAGGTAAGTCTGGCATGTTTGAGAAAGAGCCAGAGGAGAAAACTGATAAAGTTTCCTTTTATTTCTCTGTTTTCAATCTGTTCGCTCTAGTTTGTGTTCTCTTTTGAATGGAAAGCCTTAACAGGGAAGGGAATAAAAGGCTGATAATGGAGATGGTGCATGGGTTCCTCTGCAGTGTAATGAGTGTGCACAATTTTTATTTGAAGGCCATGTATATGGAAGAAGAAAGAAACTTTACAATTGAGCAGGTGACAGGAATGCTTCTGACCAAATTAAAGGAGACTGCTGAGAATGCGCTTAAGAAGCCTGTGGTTGACTGTGTTGTTTCTGTAAGTATGGAATCCATCAAAACACACAGAACTAGTTACTGTCTGAACTGAAATGGCTGCAGCATTAAATTGAATCTGATTAAATTGGCCAGGAAACTTGAATGTCCAGGTATCTTTCTTTTCTGTTTAAACCAAATCTTACACCTTTTGGAAATTAGAGTTATATCATTAATGGTCTTAAATTGCTGCTAATTAGCAGCATAAATAATATTCGATTCCTATTTTCTGATGATGTGCTCCAGAAATGAGTGCCTTGTGATATGGAATAGAAAAATGTAATTATGTAATTTTTCTTCTTTTCCTCTATTGCAACTGAAATGAGCGCTGCATTTGAAGGAGGCCTGTGCTCCATGAGCTCACTGTCCACCCTTGTAACTCTTTCCTGAAGGTGTCTCCTGGAAATGTTAATATTGGCTCTCTGACCTCCTTGCAGGTTCCTTGTTTCTACACAGATGCAGAAAGGAGATCTGTGATGGATGCTACCCAGATTGCTGGTCTCAACTGTCTGAGACTAATCAATGAAACAACTGCAGGTAATTCCTTCCTGTCCCTCACTCAGTGTTGTAGTTTTAGTACATGAAAAGGCTTTATTCTGCCAGTGAGCCTTGCTTTCTAGAATTACAGCTGGTTTTATACACTTGGAATAGATGAGTTGATCAGAAAGTTTCTTAAAGTCTGGTTTGTCTTTTCATTGTATTAGAAAGGCATAAAGATATTTGGTGAATATCTGTTTTAATGCAGCTGAGGGAGGGGTGGTACTGTTTAATGTTCTTCTGTGTTTCTTTAGCATTGAGAATTCTGTTTATTCAGTGTCTGTAGCTTGAGGAGCACAATAAAATGCTAATGCTGATTCCTGATTACCACTTATTTCTTGATAATTACAAACCTCTATGTCCTAACTATACTTTTATTTCTGTAGTTGCACTTGCATATGGGATCTATAAGCAAGACCTGCCTGCCTTCGAAGAAAAGCCACGGAACGTTGTTTTTGTGGACATGGGGCATTCTGCATATCAAGTTTCTGTTTGTGCATTCAACAAAGGCAAACTGAAAGTAAACAAGCTGTTACACATCCATTTTGATTATCTGTAGAACATTCATCAGCACAGCCATGGACTGTGGCAGGCAAGCCTGCCTGACTTCACAGAGGGGCATCCACACAGCACAGTTCTTGTTCTTAAAATTGCACTTTGTCTGGAGCAAAAAGTAGGGCAGGGAACTAGAGAGCTTTTGAGCAGTGTGTGGAGGAAGCAAACATGCCTTAATCAGCAGACTGGCAAAGAATAAAAAACCTGGATTAAATGGTTTATTCAGAAGTTATCATATCTGACTGTGCTGCTTTCAGAAAAATACTCCAGTTCAGTCATGAGATCTGGTGTTGAAGCAGGAATTCCTGCAGTGGTGTAAGTGGCAGACATTGTTTCTGAACCCTCACTGTGGTGCTCATGTACAAGTGAAGAAACATTTCTGATTGCTTTAATCTGCCAGTGGAAGCTCAGCAGGTGACAGTGTACTTGTGAGTGTACATTGCCAAAGCATTGCTGTTTTGCAGCAAACACCTTTCTTACCAGCATTTTTATTATTATTAATTATTACAATCAGGACTTCACAGTTGCAATACCTTTCTCATGATTGGCTGTAGAAACAGATGCAGAATTTAAATTTTGAGGTAGTGAAATGCAGAGATATGTTCTGTCAACGTTTGTTTTCTCACAGTTTTATTTATGTGAGGAAATGTAACCTTTGTGTTTCTCTTGGATTTGTTTTATAAACTTGGAAGCCATGGCAGTGTGGAAAGGATGCTTTGGGTTCCAGAGTGTAGGTCTGTTAGCCAGTGTAGAGGCCAAAGCCATCTGAAGGGGTATTGAGGGTAATGATTTCTGTTCCTAAAGAAATAAATTCCTGGTGTGTTTACAGAGCAGAATGAGCTGAGGTGGGTGGGCTGCAGGTGTTCTTTGCAGATAATTCCTTCATCAAAAAGGAGCACCTGTTTTAAGAGTTAATATCATTTATTTTCTTCCTGTTTTATTTTTAGCTTGGTGTAAGCATGTTCCACCCTTAGGAGGCATCAAATATTAAACTGGGATATGACTCAAACTGACAGTGGCTAAGCAGAATTTGGAACAGAGATCTGCTCCCAGCACAGGCTATGGAGCAGATTGTGTTGCTAAGTCCTGCCCTATCTCCCTAAATTCCTTTTAAAGCAGTTGTCACCTCATTCCAGGAAGGCCGATTTCTTTGACTTAGAGTTGAACTATATTTGAAACAAAGCACTGCTTTGATGTGGACTGCTGATTGCTTTCATTGGGTAATGGCACATTGCACTCTTACTGAAGGGTTCCCTTCCTTTAAGGTTCTTGCTACAGCGTTTGATACAACCCTTGGAGGCAGAAAGTTTGATGAGGTGTTGGTGGAATACTTTTGTGAGGAGTTTGGGAAGAAATACAAACTTGACATCAAGTCCAAGATCCGAGCGCTGCTGAGGCTGTACCAGGAGTGTGAGAGGCTGAAGAAGCTGATGAGTGCCAATGCCTCTGACCTGCCCATGAACATAGAGTGCTTCATGAATGATATAGATGTGTCTGGAACCATGAACAGGTAACCTTGGCTCCTGTACAAAGGTAAACTTCAGAGTGCCCTTCAGGCAGTTAAAAACTTGGTATGAAATGTCAGCTCTTAGGGCTGCAGGGAGGTGAGAAATCAAAGAACAACATGTGCAGGAATGCTGCTGGAAATGCAAGTGTTTAGAGCCTGGTCAGTGGCCTTGAGTTAGGAGGGAGGGCTGGGAAGGTTGCAAGGATGCCAGGGTTACTGGAACCAGGTTTTGTCTGGGAGAACATACCAAAGTATAAAGCTGGGACTGGGGGAGAGAAAACCCTGCAGTACACAGTGAAAGTGGCATTCCTTCAGTTTGGGCATCCTGTTGTTTGCAATGTTGTTTATGGTGTGCTAGAGCTTTGTTTATGGCTTCTTCCAACAGGAGCAAGTTTTTGGAGATGTGTGAAGGACTCCTGGCAAGAGTGGAGCCGCCCCTTCGCAGCGTGCTGGAGCAAGCCAGTGAGTGGGGAGTGTGGGGGCGGTGGTGTGCTCTGCATGCAGACAGGAGCCAGCCAGAGTGCAGGCTGCCTTTGCATGTTGGACACAAGGCTTTACCACAAACAACAGTTTCCTGCTTACCAGCTACAAGATTAAAAAACTTTCTCTCTCAAGCTAAGAGCTGAAATTTTTACTGCTTAGAAACTTAGCCTAAAGTTGGTCTATTAAAACTTCTGGTTTATGATGTCGGTGTATTAATGTGAAAGAGAAACATATCATGCATTGTCTCACTCCTTTCTAGGGTTGAAGAAGGAGGATATTCATGCAGTAGAGATAGTTGGTGGTACCACAAGAATCCCTGCTGTCAAAGAGAAGATCAGTAAATTTTTTGGCAAAGAAGTCAGTACAACCCTGAATGCAGATGAGGCTGTGGCACGAGGCTGTGCACTGCAGGTAAAAAGTGCTGTTTGCTTTAGCTGTGAGAATATTAAGCAGCATCAATAGCTACTTGCTGAATGAAATGCTTGTTCACCTAAAGTCTGAACATTTGTAATGTGGCTTTTGTGCTCTTGCAGTGTGCAATTTTGTCCCCGGCTTTCAAAGTGAGAGAGTTTTCTATCACAGATTTGATACCGTACCCCATCTCTTTGCGATGGAATTCGCCAGCAGAGGAAGGCCTGAGGTAAAACCAGTACGATCTTCTTGCATGTTACAGCTTAAAATTACAGGTGATGATTAGAGTAAATAACAAACATCAAGAAATACCCTTAGAACTGGGTATTTCCAGGGTTAAATGCCCATTTAACACTTCCAGTTTTGACACTTCTGAAGTTAATGATGGCAGAAAACAAAACCGAGGTTGAGTGGCAGTTTGGCACTTCCTGCGTGGCTGTTGTGTTACTTAGCCTGAAGGATCAGGACAGTCTTGTCACTTCTTAAGGAAACTTTTTCCCTAAGAGTATCTAGAAATGTTTAGTTACCTTACCAGCTGTGTTGTCATACTGAACACAGGCTGTGTTTTCTCTTGCAGTGACTGTGAGGTCTTCCCCAAGAACCACCCTGCTCCCTTTTCCAAGGTCCTCACTTTCTACAGGAAGGAGCCCTTCACTCTGGAGGCCTACTACAGTTCCCCGAAGGAGCTGCCTTACCCAGACCCTGCTATAGGTTAGCACCATTTTGTACCTTTAACTAAGAGTCTTTTCTGGGTTTCAAGCCTTTTCTGTCTAATTAGGCTGGACATGCAGCCTACTGCAAATGCTCTCAGGACAACATTTCAAATGAATTTTCAGTAAAATAGGTGGAGTAGCATGAAGTTTATGGGCAAAAAGAGCATCCTAATACTGGGGCAAACATGGAAGGGGCACGCTGAGAGTTGTGCAGTCTTTTGCTCTGATAAAAGTAACACCAGGTTTGACATAAAGAATTCCCAATAGCTGTGCCCCAGCATTGCTGAGTAAAAAAACTGGATTGTCCAACTTGAGTGGGTTTTAACATTCCCTGAGCACATTGCAGTGAGCTGTGTCAGCAGCAGTTGGGGTTTGCTTTGCATTCAGAACTGAGGTTAATCAAAAGTGTTTGGTTTTTTTTCTGTCTATTTAGCTCACTTCTTGGTTCAGAAGGTCACTCCTCAAACAGATGGATCCAGTTCCAAAGTGAAAGTCAAAGTTAGAATAAATATCCATGGCATCTTCAGTGTTTCAAGCGCATCTCTGGTGGAGGTTCATAAATCTGATGAGAACGAGGAGCCAATGGAGACAGATCAGCACGCGAAGGAGGAAGAGGTAACAGACTCACTGCTCCCAGCTGCTCAGAATCCCCATGAAGCACAGCTGGACATGGGCTCAGGCTTGTGTAAGGATTTACTAGACATGCCCACAACTGAAATATGAGATTGAGTACTCATTGTAGTATGTTACACCAGTGATAGATCTCTTGAAATTAGGACTTGAGGTGTAGATCAAATTCTTACTGATGGAGCTGTGGCTTGCTGGAGCAAAGACTGGAGCTCATAATTTATTCCTGCAGTTTTCATTCTGTTTGTTTTGCCTAAAGAGTATTAGAGGTGTTACAGGATCAGCCTAGGAACTGAAGCAGTGATCTGCATTTGTTTAATGTGTGAAATTGGATCTCTCTGAATTTCAGAAGATGCAAGTAGACGAGGAGCAACAAAAGGCTGAAGAGCAACAGCAAACCCAGCCTGAAAATAAGGCAGAGTCTGAAGAAATGGAGGTAACAGGAGCATTTGAGACTTTATTTTCATGAGATTTGTGAGACTATGAGGAGTGTGAGCACGTCTGCTGCCTTTGTCATAGTTCTGGAAGCTGAACTTTTATTTCAATGCACTGGTGGTCTATTGTGATTAGAGCTTTAGAAAGGACACAAATGGCACTGATAACTGCAGACCTGTCAGGTGACCTGGTACTGATAAAATGGGGGAACTCTCCTGTTCAGGGAAGAAATAATCATCTAGTTTTCAATAACTTGAATACTAGAACAGTGTTCTGCCATGAGCACCCTCTCCCATGAATGTAGAGTGCCCAGAAAAGGTCAGTGGATGCATTAATTGCCTCAGGATTCAGCAGCTGCGGTGTCAGAATGGCAGGGAGTGTTTGGTTTTCTTGTTGAGGTGCTAACTCAGTTTTTCTGATGTGAACTTTGATTGCTCCCCTTGAACTGAGTGGTGATGCTGTTTTTACTGTGAATGTAATTATATTTTAATGCAGACTTGTCAGGCTGACTCGAAAGACAAGAAAGTGGATCAGCCACCTCAGGCCAAGAAGGCCAAAGTGAAGACGACCACAGTGGACCTTCCCATCGAGAACCAGCTGGTGTGGCAGATAGGGAAGGACATGCTCAACTTGTTCATTGAGAACGAGGTAAACTCTTCCTGCCCAAGCTAAAAATGTCACTTGTTGGTCTCCAGAATTGCTGTTGTTCGTTAAACGTGGTTAAGGATGGTAAGGAAAGGATTAAAAGGAATAAAACAAGCAGTTAGAAGTCTGAGGTGAACAACAGTGCCCCGTGGAGGCAGAATACATTCATTGCTCCTGGTCAGGGGAGCTGTCACTCTCAAAGGGCTGTTCTGCAGAAAACCTCCAGAAGGTGCAGGTGACCCGCAGGGTGGAGGAGGATTGTCCTGTGCTGTATTGGACATCACACCAAAACTGAAATCAGTTTTCAGCCATGGGCCGTGTTAGAACAGTTTTGCAAAATCTTGATCGGTTTGAGCTTCTGCTAACAAGGTGCCCTGGAAATAAATGTTAAATAATGAGCTTTTTAGCCAATTAATTTGATACCTTGTTCACAGGGTAAGATGATAATGCAGGATAAGCTGGAGAAGGAGAGGAATGATGCCAAGAATGCAGTGGAGGAGTATGTGTACGAAATGAGAGACAAACTCTGCGGTGTTTATGAGAAATTCGTCAGTGAGGATGTGAGTATTGCTGCTCGACTGTCCTGATACATTGTGGTACAATCAGCAGTTGGATTTAGTAACTCTTGACCTGTATCACATACTATACTTACATAAGTTACATATTCAGACTTTAAATTTGAAGAAATAATTGTAAGCTTTCTGGCTCTGATGATAATCTGCTAAATGTGGGCACCTGTATCTGAACTGGTTGCCTGAAAATCTCTTGGCATTATTAATCAGCTTTCCCTGTTGTACTGAAGGAGCTTGGTGTGTGATGAAGTTAACTCTGCTTTTAGGGATGACTCTCTGAACACCTGACTGCATCTCCATTGACTGCAGTGGAGCTTTGCCAGCCAGGTGTCTGCAGAGCCCAAACTGGGACATGCCAGGTGACATTTATGGCACCTTTGCTAAAGAAGAGTTTCCCTCTGTTCTCAGGCTTGCTTATGTAGTGACAATGAAAACGTGCAGGGGACAAAAAAGCCTTTGATGTGACAGTATTTGATCTGAACTGTGCCTGTCACACATGGTTCTTCCTTGGGCCTGGAATCCACCACAAAGCTCTACAGAAGAAAATTTAGTTCTTACTTTTCTCTAAAATAGGATAAAGAGTTCCAGGTGGAGTTCTTTATATTCTAAAAATACAACCCTTCCAGAAAGGTTCCAGGTACCATTTAATGCCATTTGTCACCTGCCTGTTTTGTGTGCATTGCTGCAGGATCGCAATAGCTTCACACTGAAGCTAGAAGATACAGAAAATTGGCTTTATGAAGATGGTGAAGACCAGCCCAAACAAATATACATTGATAAACTGGCAGAACTGAAGGTGAGTGGTTTTTACATTCCCATGGGAATTTACCTAAGCTGGAGAACTTTGTTCCAGTGAGGAGCTGTCTGGGGTCTGCTGGTTCTGAGGTAACAACAGCCTGCTGTGGATTGGTAGTGTGTGGGGAGTAGGTCTCCAACAGACCTGTAGCAGCAGGGCTGAGGGAGGCTCAGTCTTTCCTGTAAGTTGAGGGAAGAGTCAGAGTTCCGAGGAGTTCAGGAAAGTTGATGTATCCTGTCAAACCTTGAGGATCCCTCAGTGATGCTCCATCAGTTTTATACCTGTTGTGCTTTGTTTCAGACTCTGGGTCAGCCTATTCAGGCAAGATTCCAAGAATCAGAGGAAAGACCAAAAGCATTTGAGGACTTGGGGAAGCAAATCCAGCAGTACATGAAAGCTGTTCATGCATTCAAAGCAAAGGTATTTTCATACTTAATTTCTGAAAAATGCAAGGAAACTGTACAAATATTTTCTGAATTTTAGGTAACCTGCTTCAGACAAAATTCTGGTGTAACCTCCCAGTGAGCTTATGTGTTCTTGATGTTTAATAGATTTTCAGAAGTGGCCTTGGGCCTTGCACATCTCAGTCCCTTTTTAATCAGGTGTTGATTTCCTCATGGAGGCAAAATGCCAGCAGCAGGAGATCTTCAGTCTCTGGTTACCGAGCTGTGGGTGATCAGTTCTGTTGATTTGTTAACCACAACAGCTCTTGGCTAAATGGTCTTTTGGTATTTTGAAGCTAAGTTTTGAGGAAATCAGGATGCAGTTTGTGCTCAAACACTGACACAGCTGCTCCTGTTTGGGTGTTGCAGGATGAACTGTATGATCATCTTGATGAAGCAGACGTGGCAAAGGTGGAGAAGAGCACCAATGAAGCCATGGAGTGGATGAACAACAACCTCAACCTTCAGAACAAGAGGAGTCTTACTTTGGACCCAGTTATAAAAGCAAAAGACATACAGTCGAAAGCAAAAGTAAGCTTTTCTACGTAATTCACTGTAATTATGTGGATTTTTGTGTTTATTACTCTATCAGAAAACTCTGAGGTGAGAAATCTCAAAAGTACCAGGGAACATCAACCCTCAACTGGAGTATTCCCAACAGTGGTTTCAAAAGTTAAAGTTCAACTGTGGGAGATAAAGCCATTTCTAAGGATGTGCTATTTCTGTGTTTTCTAGGAATTGGCAAGTATTTGTAACCCCATAGTGAACAAACCCAAACCCAAGGTGGAGCTGCCGAAGGAGGAGCAGAAGCCGACGGAACCCAACGGACCATTGGACGGGCAGGGGGACACCGAGAGCGGGACCCAGCCCCCCGAGCAGGGCTCTGCCCCCACAGCCACCGACAAGAAGCTTCCAGAAATGGACATTGACTGAATTTCAGCACTTGTTTATATTATTGCAAACTACAATAAAGCTTTAAGTTGTCAACTTTGTACGTTCTGAATACAAACTGAAGCAAGTGAATCCCGCAGCACTCTTGGTAACTCTTGGAGAGGTTTGGGCAGGGCAGCAGGTCAGAAGGCGGAGGTGGCGAAGGACTCGCTCAGCTCAGCAGTGTTTGCCTTTATTGATTGTATTTAGAAGTTTTGGTAGTCTAACTAGACCTCTAGGAACAGCCATAAGCTGCTTCTCCATTTTTAATGTCCAGGCTGAGTCAATTCTCCCTTGAAGAAGGGAGACAGCAACTTCTGAAGTCTGATGTGCATCCTGCTCTTCCCATTCCCTGTGGATTGCAGCACTGGCACTACAGGGAGGGCAGGGGAGAGCCAAGGCAGAGTCTTCCATTGCTCTTGGTTTAGTGTGAATGCCTGCTCTGGACTCACTCTGATTTGCACTGGAACAGTTGATGGTTACAGGAGGTTTGCAGAGCAGGGGTGGCTCATCAGCACCTTTATTCCTTAGCCCAGACTGCAGATCAGACTCAGAATGTGCTCCTGGACAGGGGAGTGGGTTTCTCACAAACTCCCCAGCTAATTAGGCCCTGTAAACTCCTTGTCTTTAGTTAAATTAGCTGCTTGTAGAAAGAGTGAATACTTGTATTTCAGCTGCCTATGCTGATAGTTGATTCTGACTTGTTCCTAACTTTTTCTGGCAGGGGTATGCTTGCTTCCACGAGGCCTTCATTTGGAATGCTTGGTTTTTTTGTTTTGGTTTCTTTTTTTCCAGGAAAACCAAGAACTGATTGATATGTTGGTTTGTTTTGTTTTGTTTTTTTTTTTTCTATGAGCTTTATACAATGAATTGCTTCTAGTACTGATTGTCATTAAACTTGCAAAAATTAATTTGTATGTGTTAAAATCCAAAGCTGAAAAACACCCATTCAGTTATTGCAAGAAATAAATGCACTGGATTCTACTGGATCGCCTGCTGCAGCTGTTGATTCCAATGCAGAGAGAGCGGTGCCGGGGTGGAGGGAAGGGCTGCGTCCCTGGTTCTTGGGGTGTGCCAGGAGCTCTGCTCGGCTGCTCCGGGGCTTTGCGGCTTCCCGCGGGGTGTGGGCGGGTGTGAGTTTAATCCCCCTGTAATGAATCACAACCACGGAAAGCCCCGCGTTCGACGGGACCCATAGGGCTCAGTGGGTCCAGCTCCTGCCCCTGCACAGGCACCCCAGCGCTCCCGCCGTGCCCCTTCCCGCGGGAGCCCGCTCGGTGCCCGAGCACCGCTGCTGGAGGCGCCCGCTCGGTGCCGGCAGGGGCGGCAGGCGGGGCCCGCAGCGGCACCGAGCACCCCGGGCTGGGCCGGCCGGGCCCTCCCGGCCGCCGGGGGAGCTGCGGGGCCGGGCCGGCGCCTCCTCCGCCCGCCGGCGCTTCCCGTCCCTTCCATTCCCTTCCCTTCCCTTCCCGTGCTCTCCCTTCCCGTCCCTCCCCGCCGCCGCTCCGCGAGGGGCAGGGCCGGGTCCCCCTTCGCTGTCCCCGGCCCGCGCGGCCCGGCCGCGGCTGCCCCGGTGAGGAGCGGGTGAGGAGCGGGTGAGGCGGGGCCGGGCCGGGCGGTGGCAGCGGCCGGAGCCGCCATAGCCGCGGGGAGCTGGGCCTGGAGCGCGGGGGTCGGGCCCGGCCCCGCTGCTCCGTCACTGCTCCTGCGGCTGGAAATGAGCCCCAAGCCCTGGGCGAGCCGTCGGGCACGGGGGCACCGAGGGGACTCTGACCCCGAGCCCGTGGTGGGGGTGTTTGTCCGCGGCGGCCGCGGGCCTCGGCAGCGCCGTGCCCTGAGGGAGCAGCAGCGGCCGGCCCTGCGGGGATGGGCGCTCAGGGAGCGGCTCCCCGGCTCTGCCTCCGCGCCGCTCTGACTCGAAAGCCAACTCAGCAAACTGTCCCCAAATGTAGAGCTGAGTGCGTCTACAAGATGCCTGTGCAGGATTTGAACCTTTTTGTGGTATTTTCAATCACAAATGGGACTGTTTCCCTGTTTGCATTACAGCACTGGAGCTACTGTTACTAATTAATTTTCCTGTGTTTTTTGGGGGATCAGTTTTCTTCCATACATCAGTGAAATGTCCCTGTGTCACCTGTGCCATCTCCATATTTCGTTATTTCCCCCCTTACAGCTGTCTTTACCTAATAACACACAGTTTGCTTTCTGACTTTTCAATATTCTGTTGGGCATTTTAAAAAAATTTATAAAGCTACCAGTATTTTTTTTTTCAACCTGTACAATACCTAATTATATTTCACATTGTTTTAGATTGGTTACCTGGGTTTTTCTAAAGTTTACTATGCTATAAAATAGCTGCCTCAAACTGATAATTTGAATTGGATGAATTAACTTGGTTGATGTTGCAGAGTGGTGGCAACTCTACAGAAAAGTTAAATGTCTTCAGAGGACAAGGAGGCTCAGGAGGACGAGCTGCTGGCTCTGGCCAGCATCTACGATGAGGATGAGTTTAAGAGAGCAGAGTCTGCCCAAGGAGGAGAAACAAGAATTTGTCTGGAGTTGCCTCAAGACTTCAAAATTTTTGTGAGGGGTGAGTTGAGATGTTTTGTGTTATCCAAGGGAGGCTTTACCAAGCTCAGGTGGTTGTTGAGGAATGACCTGAGGGAGCAGTGACTGCACAGAGCTGTGGCTCACCCTCTGCTCTGCTCCTTGGGGATTGTGTTTGAGCAGTTTAATCCTCGTGCACAGGACGTCCTCAGTAAACTTCAAAATCACAGATGAGAAACAGCACTTCTTCAGAATAATTAAGTTTCTTTATTGGGGTTTTATTCCCCCAGTGATATGTGTTTCCAGGCTCCTGGTTTGTGCAGAATCTGACGTTTCACAGTGCTGCTGTTTAACTGCTTTAATCACAGACCTCCAACCCTTGACATTTTACTGCACTGAGAGTTTTGTTATTTAGGGTGGAACAAAAGTTTTAACCCCAGAAATATATCAAATTAACCGACATTGGGTGCTGTCAGAAGCAGCAGCAGTTGGTTCATTTTCATTTTTCTGCTATTTCTCCCACTGGCTCAGGCAGTTCCACAGAGAGCCTCCAGAGCAGTGGCTTCGAGTACTCCGTGTGCTTCCTGCCTCCCCTCGTGCTGAATTTCGAGCTCCCACCTGACTACCCATCGACCTCCCCGCCCGTGTTCACCCTCAGTGGGAAATGGCTCTCCCAGGCCCAGGTTTGCAGAGGATTTTTTACATTTTGACTGCTGAGTAAGTTAATAATTAACAGTTAAGCAAAGTAAAATAACCAAGCTCCTCGGTTGGCTCTTTGTCTCTTGCTGGTTTTCATTTGAGTACTATTCTGAAGAAAGAAAACTTGCATCTGTGAGAACTATTTTATTCAGCATGAAAACTGCTGAATCTGAAATCAGCGTTTGCACTGAGGACTGTGTGAGGGGAGGAGCCCAGTGAGGAGTTACAAACTTACTGAAATCGGGAATTCTTTGTTCTTTCCCAGCTCAGCGCTCTTTGCAAGCACTTGGACAACGTGTGGGAAGAGAACCGAGGCTGTGTGGTGCTCTTTGCCTGGATGCAGTTTCTGAAGGAGGAAACACTGAATTACCTGAATATCTCATCGCCATATGAGTTGAAAATGTGCCCTCAGGGGAAGGGGCAGGGCCGGACACCAGCGGGGCCCCTCGAGGCTGGGAAGGACTGTGGGGGTGCCACAGGCTCTGCCACAGCTGAGGCGGAAATCGTGGATGCCAGGGCTGTGCAGGATGTGGAGTCCTTGTCCAGTCTGGTCAGGGAGATCTTGGACTTCGACCAGGCCCAGAGGAGGAAGTGCTTTAACAGTAAGATGTACTCGTGCAGTATCTGCTTCTGTGAGAAGCTGGGCAGTGAGTGCATGCACTTCACCGAGTGCAGCCACGTGTACTGCAAGGCCTGCCTGAAGGACTACTTTGAAATCCAGATCAG
The DNA here is from genome assembly GCF_026979565.1 of Vidua chalybeata. Taxonomy (NCBI): domain Eukaryota; kingdom Metazoa; phylum Chordata; class Aves; order Passeriformes; family Viduidae; genus Vidua; species Vidua chalybeata. Next base: position 17,525,868 of record NC_071544.1, read on the forward strand.
GGATGGACAGGTGCACTGCCTCAACTGCCCCGAGCCCAAGTGTTCTTCTGTCGCCACTCCAGGCCAGGTAATTCCCATGCACAGGGGCTGGGAGCTCTGGAACCCGACCCGAGTTCAGGGCCTGGCTGTGGCCCTGCATGCTGGACATTGGCAGTCAGAGTCATTTAGGTCAGAAAAGACCTCCAAGGTCACCAAGTTCAGCCTTTGACCCAGTCTCACCATGCCACTAAACCGTGTCAGGAAGTGCCACTTCCTTGGACACTCCAGGGATGGGGATCCAACCCTCCCTGGGCAGTTCCAGTGCCTGAGCACCATTTCCATGGAGAAATTCCTGCTGATGTCCACCCTGAGCCTGCCCTGGCCCAGCCTGAGGCTATTACCTCTTGTCCTGTCCCTGTTCCCTGGGAGCAGATCCTTGACCCCCTGTGACCTTTTGGAGAATCTAAAGTGGATTCATCCCAGCTCTTGGTATGTTTTCAGTGACTTGCTGTTTGTTGCTGCAGCAGGCTCAGAATTACAGATGCAAGGCATCAGGGAATCCCACACTGGTTTGGGTTGGAAGGGACCACAAAGCTCATCCAGTGCCATGGCAAGGACACCTTTCACTGTCCCAGGCTGCTCCAAACCCATCCAGCCTGTCCTTGGGCACTGCCAGGGATCCAGGGGCAGCCCCAGCTGCTCTGGGCACCCTGTGCCAGTGCCTGGGTGCGTGTGGGTGAAGGTTTGTTGCCTGCATGGGCTGTGTTGGCAGGTGAAGGAGCTGGTTGGGGAGGAGCTGTTTGCCCGCTACGACCGCCTGCTGCTGCAGTCCAGCCTGGACCTGATGGCTGACGTGGTTTATTGCCCCCGGCCCAGCTGCCAGACCCCCGTGATGCAGGAGCCCGGCTGCACCATGGGCATCTGCTCCTGCTGCAACTACGCCTTCTGCACCGTCTGCAAGATGACTTACCATGGGGTGTCCCCCTGCAAGGTCACTGCAGGTGAGTCGCCTCCCCTGGGCCCCACAGTCACCCACACACAGCTAAATCTTGGGTGGAAAAGTCCCAAGTTGGGCCAGGGCTTTCTGAGCTTTCTGAAAGGTGCGCTCATTTGAAGGAGGGCAGTTGCTGGCAATTAAATATTCCTTTGGTGAGACTCCTCAGCTCAGGAGCTCCCTAAACTGCTGGTTGTCAAATGCTGAGAGGCTGTAGCAGGGGAAGAATTCCTTTATATTTTTATTTGTATTGTCAGAGTTAATTCTGGAATCAGGTGGAGGCTTCTCTCTCTGGCCTTAAAATACTGTGACAGAATTTCATTAAATATATAGTCAGAAAAAAACCCTCAATTTTCAGTTTATTTTACATTGTTCGAATTCCATCAACAGATCTCTTTTATAATAAAACAGGGTAAAACTGCTGAATTTTGAGGCAGAGTTTTGGTTTTAATATTATCATCTTATATATTTTAATAGTTTTCTTGCTTTTTAATTCATGACATTATTGTTCTTTGAGAATCTTTGTGCTGCAATTAGCTGGACTTCTATATCTGATATCTTACTAAAGCTGTTTGGTTTGGTTTGATTTTGCCCCCCAGAGAAATTAATGGATTTGAGGAATGAATATTTAGAAGCAGATGAGACAAATAAAAGATTTTTGGAACAACGCTATGGCAAGAGAGTGATTCAGAAAGCCCTGGAGGAGATGGAGAGTAAGGAATGGCTGGAAAAGAACTCCAAGTCTTGTCCTTGCTGTGGGACCCACATCGAGGTGAGTGAGGAAGGAAAGGCTGGGGAATCATGGAACAGAAAATAACTCACAAGGAGGCAGTTCTGGGTGTGTTGGAGTCTCTAGGGAGAGGAAATCTCTAGGAAATACCAAGAGAACTTTCCATTTCTGTGTGGAAAAGGAGGTGAGGTGATATTTGTGGATCCCAAGGACTGGAGTACAAACAGTGACTGGTGGTCAGGCTCCCACACTAAACACATCCAGGCTGACTCTGGACCTGTATGAATCCTTTTGTTTTCCTGGTGTTTCAGGCTACCTCTGGCTCACACTAGAGCTGGAAATCAATCCAGCTTCAGAAAACGACTAATTTCCAGTATTTTTAGTATTATAACCAATTAGCAGTGCTGGGATTCCAGCTCCCAGTGAAAATACCAGTGTGTGGTGGAGCCAGGGGGGATCGTGCTCACTGTGCTGTGGTTCTGGGGGCTGTTGGCAGAGAGGCACTGAGGCCTGCCACAGTGGGGCTCTGTTACCACCATTTCTTGGTTTTTCCCCCAGAAACTGGATGGCTGTAACAAGATGACGTGCACAGGGTGCATGCAGTATTTCTGCTGGCTCTGCATGGGCTCCCTGTCCCGGGCCAACCCCTACCGGCACTTCAACGACCCCTCCTCCCCCTGCTTCAACAGGTCGGTGCTTCAGGGGCCCCTCCACTGCTGCAACACCTATTGGCTACTTTTCCTTACAGCCTCTCCCAGATTCTTTCCTGAAATTTGTAGCTACAGTTTAAGACACAGTGTCTCCTCTCAAATATTTGCACTAACAGTAAAAATCAGGAGTGATTTCAGGATACGGTTTTGCTTTTGAAGAGCTTCGGGTTTAAAATTCTGGAGGAGTCTTCTGAGCCTATTCCTGATTTTTTTGGTCAGGTCATGACCTCAGCCTTTCTGTGCTGCCACAGCCTGCAGGGAAGTGCTTCCCTGCCAATGCTCAGGAGCAGTTCGAGGATTTGGGGAAGAGCTGCTTCAAGGAGCTGCAGATTTGCCTGACATTCCCCTGGGGATGAGCCAAGGGACAGAGGTGCTGCTGTGGGACAGGTGACAGGCAGGTCACACCAGGGGGACAATGGCAGCCTCTCTTGTCCCTTCCACAGGGCACAGGTGGTGGTTTGTGATACTGAAAAAAGCAAGGGAACTTGCTGTACTGTTGTTGCATTTAGGGTGATAATTTTTTTAACATATTTGACTTTTTTTTGTGCCCTGATATCGCTGATTTTCTGTCTTGCAGATTGTTTCAAGCCATGCACATCAACGATGGGGAGTTCTGGGAAGGGGAAGATGATGCTCAGTAGCTTCCTCCAGCACCAAAAGGTGAACAAACCAGAGACAGATGCTTTTTGTGTCCTTTGTTTGCTTTTCACTTCCATTGTGTGACAGAAGAGTGGTAACTGCACTGCAGGATGCTCACACCTCAGAGCCTCTTGCCAAAACCAAAGGAGACCTTTTCCCCATCCTGGGATCAGGATCATCATGGAATGCCCAAACAAACATGTCCATTATTAAAGTCAGAAACTGGAAAAACATTGGAAAAAATATATAAAGAGGTGCCCCTTTTTTAAAAGCCAACAGACAAAACTGAAGCCTGAAATCCTGGAAGTATTTTGGGGGTTTCCTTTAGGGACAGTGACCCTTGCCTCGTGAATATTGTGGGGTTTGGGGTGCTTTGGTGGAGCTGTAGTGCTCTCTCTGGAGCTGCTTGGAATGGGGGAGTTTTCTGATACAATACAGAAATTTCTTCTGTATTCAGCAACAAAGTTTGTTGCTCTTATGAGTTTCCTGATGTGCTTCTCTGAAAAGCAGCTCCTGGCTCTGTCACTGGTACTTTCTAATGACATTAAAGCTGATTATCCCCAACCCCTCTTGTTGGCTGCTGTGCCTGAGCCTTTGCATCCCTGAGAGCTTGGGCAGAAAATGACCAACAGCCTTTTCCAGGGATTCCTGTGAGGTTGGTGACTCCCTGTGTTGCTGTTGGATTCCCTCACGTTGCCTGTCCTTGTTTTGGCAGGGATGAGTGCCAAGGCAGTGAGCTGAGGATGTGACCAGTGAGAGGGTGAAAAGTATCAGGAAGAGATGAACTTGAATTCTTCAAGATACTGACAATTACCTTGTGTTCTCAGTTGATGAAGTAATTTATTTTTTATTAACTCTTCATATAAGAGATTTGATGGTTGATACTTTTGCTTCTGGACTAGATCCTTTATTTCCACTGGTTTTGCACTTCAAATTATTTCAGTAACCGAATTGTTTCCCCTAAAATCTCAGCAAGTGGTTTTGAGTATGAAGGTGATTACTGGAGGCAAACACTGATTTTTTTACAAGTTTTTCCACTTGCAGAACAGTCTAAAAGTTTATTTGGAAACTAAAGCTGCATGTGCTGTGTTCAAGAGCAGTAAGGCCTGGATGGAAAGCTCTGGAGCTGAGACTCCTCAGGAATTGTGTGTGATCACAGCTCACTCAGTTCAGACTGAGAGTTAATAAATTTATGCTGGGGTGTGTGGCCAAAACAAGTGGTGCTTCAGTTCCCTGTGCAGAGGAGGAGTCTGCACTGTTGGAACTGGCACAGAGATTAAAAACATGGAAGGAAGAGCAAATCTCACCTCAGCTGAATCTCTAGGTCAGTGTGTAGGCAAAGTGTACGTTGTGGGTGGTTTGAGTTGTTTTTCCTGCACCTTTCACGTGCACTAAATTCACTTTAAGATGGAAAATGCAGTGTCCCTGATTGTCTTCCTTCTGGCATGGATTTGGCAGCACAGGTGTGCCCAGGTGCTCCTGGGAATGGGACAGCCCAGAGCCCCCACCTGGAGCTGGCAGGGATGTGTTCTGCTCATGGGATTTAATGCATGCAGAGTGCCCTCCCACCCCGAGGGCATTTCCCTCAGAGGAACACCTGCCAGCAAACACTGGGCAAGGAAGGGCGAGCAGCAGGAGCTCTTCCCACCAAACTGCCTCCAGAACTGCTTTGCTACTGTGAGCACACTGAGACCGAGCACCAGATACAGCCAAATGTCACCATTTAAAAAAATTAAAAGACATTTAGTGAAGAAAGTTACATTACAGATCAACAACTTACAAAACTTCTGTATAAAGACAATAAATGTTGCCCAGTTTTCTTGCCCCTCGTGTGAGAGCATTGGACAGAAATCCCAGGAATCACATTTCAGAACTGGTGGGGTCTTGGCTGTTGTTCACCTGTGTGGGGTGTCTGTAATTAAACAGGGGCTGAAGCCAGTGGGAACAGAGTGCTTCCTTTGGGGCTGGTTTGGCATTTCCTCAGAGAAATGGAAAATCCTAGAGAAGAGAGAGCACCAGGCATAGCAAATCATAGCTGGGCCTGAACATGAACAAGGGCTTTGTGTGTGACAGCAGTGACATCCTCAGGTGCCTGAGCTGCACCATGGACCCCGTGTGGGGGATGCTGCTGGAGCCTCTTCTGCTGAGGAGTCTCAAGTCCTACAGTGGCTCAAAGCAGGGCTCAGCCAGGGCTTTATCCAGTCAGTTCCTGGCAAGCTCCTAAGGAGAGAGCCTGCACAGCCACGGGGAGCCTGTCCCACTGCTTTTCTGTTCCCACAGTGGGGTTTTATCCTCTCCAGCAAGAGCATCGTGTCTCCACTCCCACCCCACTGTCCCTTCTCTTCTTCCCCCCAGCTCCATCTTCTTGCTGCCTTCTCCTGGCTGTGGCTTTCCCTTTTCCAGCTGGACAATCCTCTTTTCCAGGATTCTAATGTAAGAGCGTTTCATGGAGGAGGAAGGAATAACAGAGACACTTGTCCTAATTCAAGGAATACACCCCAAAGTTATCACCCACTTGTTTCTGAAACATTGTGCTTTTCATTTATCCTCACATTTCAGTTCTGCAGCCTTCGGTCTGTGATTACAGTCAGTTCACAGAACAATTCATTCTTCATTTCCTTCAGAGAATGAGTTGGTGGCAAAAGTTTGTGGAACACAGAACACTGGATCCCATCCTCCTTTGGTTAATTAAGGCAGGTGTTTGGCATCTGTCTCTTCAATGGAGAGAAGGAACCATATTAGCTAATTTAAGAACAAATATGAGATCAGTTTCTGCCTTTTGTCCCAGCTGTTTTCAGCAGCTGGTTCAGCACTGCCCCAGCACATTAATCACTGTATGGCTTCTTGGGCTGGCTCCTCTCCGCTCCCATCTCCTTCATGCTGTACAAGGGCTCCACGAGCTTGTTGTGAACCAGCATTAAACCTGATGGAGAGAGTCAAAAGGCAGTTTAAGTAGACATAATAAAGGAAAGTTCTCCTTCATTGGATGCTAATGGAATTAGACATTACTGTTGTCCTTGTGCCTTTGCTTCCACAGCAAGCATTAAGCATTTATCTTCACATGTACTACTGTGGTATATTTAAGGAATATACTCCTTTGGGAGTTACTTATACAGCAACACCTCTGCAAAGCATGGCTCGTGGCTCCTAAAAATGTAACAGAACAGCTGCCTGGCCTGGTCAAACATTCACCTTTGAAATATTTCACTGTTTTGACTTTGAGCTCCAGCGTGGCGTCCTCGTCGCACACGAACACGGTGTTGGGGTGCTGCTGGAAGGCCGACACCGTCCACATGTGGTTGACGCCGTCCTCGATGGCTTTGTACAGAGCAAAGGCTTTGTGGGCTCCTGTGATCAGGATCATCACCTGCACCCCCAGACACAGAGAGGGGCAGTCAGGGCCTGGCACCGGGCTCAGGGAGAGCCCAACCACACCCTGCCAAGCTGAGAATGGGGACACCCCTGTCACCCTCCCCACAGCCACTTCTCTGTGCTGCTGCTGCTCTGGCTGCTTCAGCTCTCAACGAAATCACAGCCTGGTGGGTCACTGCAATGATCCTTTGGGCACCTGCACACTGAGATTTAACAAGTGTAGATCAAGAATAGACTCCAGTAAAAGTGGTCCCACACAGTTTTCATGACCTGTCACATCAACTCAAGCTGATTTCTGCTGTTACTCTCCAGGTGAGATTCCTAACCAAAGACACCCTCTTAAACCTTCCTGGCTCCCTGGGGGAACAGCTGCTGCAGGGTTACACAAACACAAGTGCCAGCAGAGACAGAGCAAGAGCCTCTCCATGGTGTTGCAGGATGCCAGAGGACAGGAGGATCAGGCATTCTGTGGCAGGAATACCCTACACCAGAGGACACGTGGCTGCTCTATAACAGGATAACCTTTGGCTGCTCCAGAGGGACTGCAGGAAGCAACTTCTTATTTCCTCACCTCTCTGGCATCCATGACAGTGCCTACTCCAACTGTCAAAGCCATGGTGGGCACCTTGGAGAGGTCACCATCAAAGAACCTGGCATTGGCCAGGATGGTGTCCATGGCCAAGGTCTTCACTCGTGTCCTGGACACCAGACTGGATCCTGGCTCGTTGAAGGCGATGTGACCGTCGGGGCCGATACCTGGACAGGGACAGCGTCAGCACAGGCTCAGCTGTGGCAGCAGAGCCAGCAGCTCTCCCAGGAGAAGCACAGGCAGTGCTCCCGGGAACACAGAGCTGAGAAAAAACCCTGCAGTTCCTCTGCTCCAGCTCAGATTTGTGTCTGCCAGGAACAACAGCAAGGGCCCCCTCAGGAGCCACCAGACAATGTCCTGATTGCGCTGGGACAACAGAGCAAAGGAGGTGGCAGAACCTTATGGCAAACTGATGGGAAGAGCTGGTGTGGGAAAAGCTACTCCCAGCAGTTTCCTGTTGCCACTGACAATTGATAAATACCTCATATTTGTACAGTTCTAGCCCTTCCCGTTTCTCCTGCTAACACTTCCTGAACAATTCACTGACTGCACTGAAAGCCCTAAAGCTGGGAGTGTAGGTGGGGAGACAAGGCTGCCAGGACACTGCAGTGCCCAGGGCCATGGACCATGGGGTGGATTTCACTGCAAATGCACTGAAAGTGAACAATCCTGGCAATAAATGAGAGCTGGGGAGGACAGGCACAGCTCTGGGACAGGCTTTAGAGGCTGCTGCTCTCGGGTTCTCACCTCCAACAAAGAGCTCGATGCCTCCAGCTGCTTTGATTTTCTCCTCAAATGCATCACACTCTGCCTGGAGATCAGGGGCGTTTCCATCCAAGATGTGGACGTTTTCTGGTGAGATGTCAATGTGCTTGAAGAAGTTATTCCACATGAAGGAATGGTAACTTTCTGGGTGATCCCTCGGGAGGCCTGGTAACAGAACACGCAGGACTGAGGCCAAGTGGAACAGTATCACCCATAACAAAGCACTTCACACCCCTGCACTGGCTTTGGGGACAGAGCACTGCTCTCTCTGTCCTTTGTCAAACTCTCAGCTTTCAGAGTTGTTTTTATTTCCCTAAATACTAGAATTAAACTCAGCTCCTGTAAGACACAAGCCCATATTAATACACAACAGATGTTCAAAAAGCAGGTGTGTGCTGTGCCTCATCTCTCAGTACCTTTTTGGCCCTTTTCCCATTTCATATTAGTAAGAATTACTAAAAACTGTGCAGAAGTCTGGGAAATAATAATTACTGTATAATTATTGCATATTTGCCCCCTTAAATGCTGTAAACCCACACTGGACTGCTTATTCCCTAATGCTGCTTGATTGGGATTATTCACAGAAAAAAAAAAAAACCTTCTTGACCAGGATAAAATTAGCAGTAGCAAATATTTAGCTTGTATGTTTTTCACCTTTGGATCTATTTCTTCTGAGGAGACTGTTTCACCATGACTTCAGAAATGGCATAACTTTGCTATCTCAGCAGGAGATACCAGAGGGCACTCAGGGAACACAGTGGTCTTTGTAAGGGACCTTTATAATCCCAGAGCAAAGGTGGAAGGCAATGCTGCACGCTGAGCCTGCAGTGATAAGCTGCTCCTTGCCTGGTCAGTACCTGAGTGCAGCTAACACACAGCAGTGTCTGTGAGAGTGTGTGCAATACCGGGCAACACCCAGCATCCAGTTTTGTCCATACGTTTTCAAACCTGTGGAAACATTTCAAATTTCTTCCATAGGTTTTCAAATTATCCCCCCTTGCTCATTCCCTGGAGGTGTTGAAGGAAAGACTGGATGTGGCACTCAGAGCCATGGTTCAGCTGACACCAGGTGTGGGGTCAGGCTGGATGACCTCAGAGCTCTTCTCCGTGCTAACTGATGCTGTAACTCTGTGAAATGTTGGTGCTGTAACTCCGAAATGTTGGTGCTGTAACTCCAAAATGTTGGTGCTGTAACTCTGTGAAATGTTGGTGCTGTAACTCTAAAATGTTGGTGCTGTAACTCTGTGAAATGTTGGTGCTGTAACTCCGAAATGTTGGTGCTGTAACTTTGTGAAATGTTGGTGCTGTAACTCTGAAATGTTGGTGCTGTAACTTTGTGAAATGTTGGTGCTGTAACTCTGAAATGTTGGTGCTGTAACTTTGTGAAATGTTGGTGCTGTAACTCCGAAATGTTGGTGCTGTAACTCTGTGAAATGTTGGTGCTGTAACTCTGTGAAATGTTGTCCATCTTACCTGCACAGGTGGATTTCGGGCACCGCCAGGCTCTGCCGGGATAAGGGCCCAGCAGCTCCCGGGCAGGGACAAAGGCGACAGGACAGGTGGCTGCGGCACTCACCCACGTACTCGTCCATGTTGAAGGTCTTCACGTACTTGAAGGAGAGGTCCCCGTTGCGGTAATACTCCACCAGTTTGCTGTAGCAGCCCAGCGGGGTGCTGCCTGCGGGGAGCGGCCGCCTCAGCCGGGGCAGGGCCCGCGCTCGGCCCCGGCCCGGCCGCCCCCCGGCACCCACCTGTGGGCAGCCCCAGCGTGAAGAAGCGCCCGGGGCCGGGCCCGAACTGCACGATGCGGTTGCGGATGTATTTGGCCGCCCACTCGCTGGCCTGCGAGTAATTCTCCAGGATGATGAGCTTCATGCTGGGGCCGCCCGGGACCGCCTTCGCCGGGGATCGCCGCTGCCTCCCGGACCGCCTCTGCCCGCGATCGCCGCCGCCTCCGCGGATCGCCTCTGTCCGGAACCTCCGCTTCCTCCCGGCTCGCCCTGCCCGGGATCACTTCCGCGGGTGGGCGGGGAGCGCCGGGCCCGGCCCCGCCGAGCTGGGGCTGGCGGAGCGCGGCGGGAGCGAGGCGCTGCGGCTGCCCCGCGCTGCTCGGGGAGCGTCCCCGCACGGCCAGGCACAGCTGTGGGAAGCAATGCTTCCTCCAGCTACACTGAGACGGCCGGAAATATCCCGATGTGGTTCTGCTGGAGTGTCACCATCGCAGCACGGATCCGCCTGACTCTGTCCGATGTGGTTCTGCTGGAGTGTCACCATCGCAGCAGGGATCCACCCGACTTGTCCTTCAGCTTTTCAGCCCTAAAGCGAATCTCCCAGCCTTGTTCCACCAAAACGAGCTGTTCTCACGCTTGAACTGTTCTGTAGGGACTCACTCTGGGCCATGTTGGGGTCGTTCTGCGGGATGCAGAGACCATGATCTCTGTGTGTCCTTGCTCCTGGCACATGGTATCCCCAAAACACCTTCCTGCTGTTGCTCCAGCTGCCTTCAAGCTCTCATGAAAATGTGCCCGACCTCTCCTTGCACAGGCTTGGCTCATTGTTGGGATACAAAGCTCTTACTTCAAAGTTAGACTGATTTTCAATTTCATCAGAAGAAACAATGAGCTACAAATTGCTTTGCTGGGATGCAGGCCATGCAGTTACTTCTCATTTTAATAATTTAAATGAGCTGGCTAGAACCAGTGCTCCCGGCATTGTCTCTTCCTGGAGAGGCCTTGGTTTGCGTCGGGACGGGAATGATGGGTGTGGCGGGCTGTGGGCAGACACGGGAAGAGTTTTAGGCCACAGAGACTAAATAAATTCCGTGGCCGTGTGTTTCCCTGAGCAGTGTCAGCCCACGGGCAGGTGTCTCGGTGGCCGCTGTTGGGTGAGCTGCTGGCAGCAGCGACATTCCCGGCTCTCCCGCAGGGCAGGGCAGCCTGGGCTCTGGTTCTGTGGGACACAGCTCCTCACTTGTGCCATCGGGGCCGTTTCGGTGCGACAGACCCGTGGCAGGAATCACGGCAGCGGAGGGTTCAGAGGCACAGCACCGAGGTGCTGGGCCGAGCGGGGGCTGTGCCCCGCTGGGATGGGGGGCATGGGGACCTGGCCGAGGTCTGGACCCTTCCCATCCTGGAGCTGCTTCAGTCCTTTCTCCAGGATGCTGCCGGCACGAAGGACACCTGGTGAGCGCACACCTGACCTGCACACACACCCTGGGAGCTCTCCCATCACCCCTACTGTGGCACAAGTGCAGATTCTGTGTGCAAAGCCAAAACTGCTGCAGGGCTCGGCACGGAGAGAGCACCGGCACCGCCACTCCCCAAAGAGCCCTCAGCGGCTCGCTCGGCGTTACCAAGGAAACGCGGCCAGCGCTCGGAAATTTCGGAAGAGCAAATACTGGAGGCACAGCCCGCATAGGAACTGATGGCAGGAGACACCAAGGACTTCCCTCGGCGGTGAGCTCTAGGGCAACAACCGGGGTGACCTGCGGGTTGTGGGCTTTGTCTGCCCTCAGAGCGGCCTGCGGACAGCCTCACCTCATCCCCTGCCTCCACCTCACCTGCCCTGCCTCTCCTGGGACGAGTGGAGAGCTGCTGCCTTTGGCGTCGGCCTTGCAGCCCCCGCAGAGCTGCTCACACAGCGCCGTTGTGGGGATGGGGTCGGTGAAATCCACGTGTTGGAGGGCTCTGACTGCACAGGTGTGGCTTTCATCTCCCCTGCGAGTGGCTTGGGCAGCTGCAGTGCACAAAGATGCAGGAGGAGCCGACAGCTCCCCGTAAAAGCAAAACATGTTTTGGTGAAAGCAAAAACTGCAGCAGAGCCAGGCAGGTGCCCCCGCGCTGCCCACACCCAGCACATCCTGTGGATCCACACGCTCCATCCACCCTGTGCTCCTCCGAGCTGCTCCGGGCTGGGCTGTGCGTGTGACTCGCATGCTGGGTATTTTTAGGTATGATAATTTCTGCCCGTTATTGTTCCTGCATTTACAGCGAGCTGTTCCCGTGCTGAAGAACTTCCTGGTGTCTGAACAGGCTGATTTTCCTTCCTTGCAAAAGCAGCAGATGGAAGGAAACAAACACTTCTCTTCAGGAGAAGTTGAAGTTTAATAGGGGAGCTCTAACAAACACAGCATTTTCTTTTGCCCCATCTTGAAGGGATCAGAATCAGCAGTGCTCAGAGACCAGGGCTTTTGCTCTTGGGAACTGCTTGGGAGCACTGGGATTCTTTTCCTGAAACAGCAACAATTTAAAAATTATCTCCATGAAGAATCTTCTCTCCAAATCCTGTAATTAAAGAGTCTTTTTAATATCCACCATCAGTCACCTCTTCCTGCTCCAGCATGTTCCATTTACCTTCCGACCCCAATTTATAAGAAAAGGAGAAATAATAGATCTGGAGGAGAGCCGCTCTTTCCTGCAAGCCCCACGCACATCCCAGCTCTCCCAGCAGCACCCAAGTCCTAGTTAGGATTTTCTGGGGTCACAACAAGCCGATGTGTAGGGCAATAAATGAACAGGCAGCTCTGGAGAGCACCCATGCCAGTCCCTTCCTATTTTGCAGGTGATAAATGTTCCCATGACAAAGCTGTCAGGACCTCACTCCTCACCAGGTTCAAAACTGCCAGCCTAAGCAGTAAGGGATTTAACTTGAATAGCAAGGTTAAATTAACCATTGGTTAATTGGGATTTCTCCAGTAGGGTGAAGAAACAGTGGTGCAACAAAGGGCATTGGTGAAATCAGTGAGCTGGGGCCCCTGAGGTCAGGCTGGACTGAGCTGGCTGCGCTACGTGGAGGCAATTTGGAGCTCAGCTCTGCTTGCCCCGTGCACCATCCAGCACAGCTCACTACATCCCTCCATATCTGCCTCAGTTCTGCTGCTGGCCTTCAGAGGAAGAGAACTCCCATTGGGAAATTCTTCCAATTCAATGCCACTGTTGTTTTCATTCCTCCTCCTCACAATACTCGTGGCTTTTTGGGCCATCATTTTCCACACCAGTGAACAAGGCACTGCTTCCACCCGGCTGTGGGACGTGTGGCTGGGCTTGCTGGGGCTCTCCTCGTTCCAGCAGACCCCATGTGACCGAGTGGCTTTTGTTGTTGCAATAAACACCAAAATTGCAGCTGCCTGCGTGTCCAGAACCCCGCAGGGAGCCCACACCTGCAGAACCTGCTGCTTCCGAGGCAGTGGGGCAGCTTCCCTGGGCAGGGGCTGTCGCAGAGCCACAGAAGGGTTTGGGTGGGAAGGGACCTGAAGATCATCCACTTTCACCCCCTGCCATGAGCATTCCACCATCCCAGGTGGCTCCAAGCCTGATCCAACTTGGCCTTAGACACTTCCAGGGATGGGCCAGCCACAGTTTCGCTTTTTTTGGGCAAAAAGATCAAAGATGATTCAAATACAAGATGATCCCAAGCACAAAAAGTCTTTGCGGCCAAGTGATATTTTGGGGAGGAGCATCTGTTAGACAGCATTTATTAATCCTTAACAAATCTCTCCAGCTTTATTGTACAACTCTAATTCAGGATGTTGTTCCACAGTGGGAAATGGCATCTATGTATATTCAAACCCTGTGAATCCAATTCTTGCACATGGAGTGTCTCTGCCTCCAGGGACACAGGAGTACTTTTGAGTTGATGACAAAATGTTTCTGTCATGTGAACATTTTGATTTTTTTTTAATTGGGTAATTTAGCACTAAAAGGTTAGAAGAAAGATCTAGCTTTAATGTCCTACTCAGTTCTTACTAGTTTAGCTTACACGCCCTGCTTTTGAAGTTTATTATTTAGCTTTTAGTGTTCAATATTTATTACAAAGTGCACATTAAAAGTGTTCCCTTTATTGCTCAGTTGTACACAGTAATTAAAGGAACACATGTACAGCTCCAAGATTTCAGAGGACTCACTCCACTACTTGTCATACTTTCAATTGCTTTCAAATACTTTCACAGCACATCCCGTACGGAAGTCACTAAAATCAATGACTTCAAGCTTCAAGTGTCTCCTGGGAGAAAAGACATTTTGTACTGGAGAAAAAGACAAAAAACACAGAGGCCTGAAGTGATTTGCCTCAAACCACTTGGGAAATGAAAGCAGAACCAGTCATGTGCTGTAACCTCAGCATCATCTTTCTACTGAGCTTCCCCACCTTAGAAAACAAAAATAAATACAGGGAGAGAAGCTGGAAGAAATTGCCCTTACCCCTCTGGAGTCAGTCATGCTCAGACTAGATGGACTAATTGGGCCGTGATTTGCCTCCACTGGCCCCAAAATGGCTTTGGCACAAATGGTTTCACAATTTCTCCAGGATACGTTCCAGCATCTTCTCTGAGGACGTGCACAGGTTGGATCTTATTTTAGTCTCTGTGTTGTCCAAGTCAATCACTGTGCAGCTAATTACCACTGCTGCCACAGCCTTACTTAGGGGTGTAATCCCACCTCAGCAGCGAGTAAATCCACGCATGTCATCAGGACAGCTCCTCACTGCAGGGAAATGCTCAGTGCAAATGGAGAGTCTTGTGGAAAGGTGAAACCAGAGTCTGTCGGTGCCTGCAGCTCTTGTTCCAGCTCCTTCAAAGGCACGTGTGTTGCAAGATCCCTGCCTCATCCTTGTGTCTGCAGCATTTCTCAGGAGTCACTCTTTGAGGTTATTCATCGCTAAAATCCTTCACGGTTCCTGCCTCTCCTTCAGCATGAGAACTGGGATGTTCATTCATCTCACTAAGACATCGATGAACTCCCTACCCCTCAAAGGCAAAATACAGGGAGAAAAGAATCCAGGCTGATTATGGTAGGGATTAATGAGCATTGAGGCCTGTATTTATGACTGAGTGTGCAGTTCAAAACCATGTCCTCGGGCTTCAATGCTTGCAGCTCTCTGAATTTGCAGTTTGGAATCCCAGTGGGGCTGATTCAGCCTTCCTCATCCTAAAGCTGATATATTTAAATCTCATCCACCTTAGGGATTGATGCGGGTAATTTTGTGCAAGCCTGACTAGAGCTGAACCGCGCATGTAGAAAACAAATGTTACACAAGCTGAGAAGTGTTTTGGCCAATGTAACACTGAAGAACTCAGAATAAACCAACTTCTCTCACTGCGTGGTTTCCTACACGTGCTCTGTTTGGAAGGAAGGAGCTCAACACCATCTGCTCCCTGTGGATATGGAAGAGCTGATGGCCAACGCCTCTTGGTTGGTGCAGGAGCTGCTGGCCTGTTCCCTGCCCGTGTGGTGGGACAGGGATGGCTGGGGTCATGTGTGACCCAGGCTTGGTCAGTGTGGCTCAGACAGGGCTGGTTCCTCAATGCTGGCTCTGGTGGGTGCCTGCTGAGGCAGCACGGCTTTACATCAATTTCCCGACTCCTTAGGTTTCACTAACACATCCCATGGCAGCTTCCACTCTGAAATTTATTACTTGAGTTCCACAGTGTACATTATACGTAGTGCACGGAGCTTGTGGGGTGAATCCTGCAGCTGCGGCGGTGCCGGGGACGTGCTGCTGGCTCTCGGCATTCCCGCAGGCAGCGGCAGCCCGGGCCCTGCACACAGCCGGGCTGGCTCCGGGCTGGCTCCGGGCTGGCTCCGCTCACCCTCCAGCCCCAGTGGAGCTGTCCTGCTTGGAAGCCTGGGGATGCTGGTTGACGGCAGCTGAACAGGAACCAGCGTGTGCCCAGGAGGGCAAGAAGCCAACGGCACCTGGCCTGTCTCAGCAATAGCGTGGCAGCAGGAGCAGGGCAGGGACTGTCCCCTGTGCTGGCACTGGCGAAGCACCTCGAATGCTGCGTCCCGTTCTGGGCCCCTCATGGTGAGAGAGACATTGAGGGGCTGGAGTGTGTCCAGGGCAGGGAACGGAGCTGGGAAGGGGCTGGAGAGTTCCTGAGGGAGCTGGGAAGGGGCTCAGCCTGGAGAAAAGGAGGCTCAGGGGGGCCCTTCCGGCTCTGCACAGCTCCTGCCAGGAGGGGACAGCCGGGGGGGTCGGGCTCTGCTCCAGGGAACAGGGACAGGAGGAGAGGGAACGGCCTCAGGCTGGGCCAGGGCAGGCTCAGGGTGGACAGCAGCAGGAATTTCCCCATGGAAAGGATGCTCAGGCCCTGGAACTGCCCAGGGAGGGTTGGATCCCCATCCCTGGAGTGTCCCAGGAAGGGCTGGAGGTGGCACTCGCTGCTCTGGGCTGGGGACACGGTGGGCGTCGGTCACAGCCTGGCCTCGCCGCTGTTGCAGGTCTCTCCCAGCCTCGGTGGTTCCGTGATTCCGTGGCCCCTCCAGGAGCGCTGCTCGCGGCCCGGGGCGGCTCCGGCGGCGGGCGGGGCGGGAGGCGGCGCGGCCGAGCGTGACGGGGAGGGCGGGAGCGAGCGGAGCCCGCAGCGAGCAGCGACCGGGCCGCCGCCGCCTCCGCCTGCGCAGCGCCCGCACCGACCCCGCAGCGCCATGGCGGCCGCGGCCGCCGAGCCCAGCAGCGGCCGCTACCAGCAGGTGAGGGGCGGCGGGGCCGGGGCCGGGCGGCTCCCGGGGCGGCGGGGCCGGGAGCGGGGCCTGTGCTGGCGGCAGCGCCCGGGGCGGAGGCCGCGGGTCCCCGGGGAGGGGTCGGGCCGGGCTCGGCCGCGGAGCCGCTCCCCGCCGGGCCGGGGCTGGGTGTGCCCAGTGTTCGCCCAGTCCCGGGGCTGCTGTTCGCTCTGTCCTGGGCCCGGGTGTTTGCCCAGTCCCCGGGCCGGGTGTGTCCGGGGCCGGTGTTTGCCCAGTCCCGGGCCGACCTTGGCGCAGGGCGCTGACCCCGCCGGTCATTTCCCCCCAGGGCCAGGGAACGGTCTCGTTCCGCGTCGTGCCGAGGTCACCGTTAGGTTTCTTCCATCTTTTACCTGTGGACTCCCTCTAGGCCAAGGGCTGCCCTTAAAGAGCTCCCTCGGGAATTGGGGTCGTTCGTCTCTTGCTGCCTCCCGATTGTCTGCAGTGCCGGCCCCACGGAGAGGGCCGGGTGTCACCTCTCGGTGTGACCCAGTTCTGGCAGGCGCCTTTCTGATATCAGACACGGAGAATTCTTTACTTAGAGAAATGGAGAAATCCCTCAGAACAGCAGACAGCTCGCTCCTGCTGAACCGAGGCTCTCCCAAGAAATCGCTGTGTTGTGACTTTTCCTGGGTAGCATTCCCAGCGTGGGTAGGCTGGCGCTCGGCAGAGTTCGAGATACACCCTCCCTTGGGATGGAGTGCTTGTCTCGTCTGACAGCTGCAGGTCTCCGTGTTTTTACATACTGGAAATGTAGAAGTTAAGTAAAACTTAGGCTTTTTTTTTTTTTTTTTTTTTTGTTCAGTGTTAAACAGATGTGCTCACTTACAATGACAAATCTCTTTGCGTTGTTCTGGGACCTGCTAGGCACAGATAACCAGGTTTGTGCACTAATCGCCTTTCCTGGCAGAGTCCTGCTGGTGGTGTTGACCCCAACAAGTGTCTTCACAAATGCCTTTCCCAAGGGACGTGCAGCGTGTCCCATCACCTGGAGCAGTGGGGATGGGTGACACAGTCGCTGAAGGACCCCACTGCCCGCTGTGGTGTTACCTGGCTGATGCACACACTCCTGGTTTCCCCTGGGAGGAGTGTGTAAAGCTGTTGTTTGCCAGCTCAGTGTTGTGTGCTCACACCTCGGGCAGAGCCAGGGCAGACTCATCTGCGGAGATTAGGGAGCCAGGCTGTGCCAGAGGATTTGCACTGCTAAAGACAAGCACATAATGGAGGCCTGTGGAGCCACTGGTTAAACTGGAGTGAGAGGCAGATTCTCACATGTAAATGTATTTACTTTTGTGCAGCTGTTTAGGAATTGCTTCTCTTTCCTTGCCCTCTGCCAGAACCCAGGTGTTCCCGTTGTGAAGTGTGTTACCACTGAACTGGCTCCTAATGCTTGTGTTGCTTCAAAACCCTGCAAGCTGTGGAGATGCAGTTGGGATTTAGATAAAGAGAGGATGAGAGAGTGGGAGAGTCTCTGTAGCATTGCATGTGTCAATTTCCCCCCCGTATTTTGAAACTTATTGTGTGTAGGAATGTACAATAATGAATGTACCATGTGCCGAGGAAGAGAGACTGATAGTGAAGTGGTAACTGCAAGGGCTAGAGTGAATACAGGACCCAGTCAGTGGAGGTAGCCTGGAGAAATTCACAACATGCTCATTTAATCCTTTAAATGATTGGATTATGAGTCAGTGGAGGAATTTTTAAAGCTTGATGGTTTTGGGTGATGGGGTAATGCATTAATGGAATTGGTTATATAGGTGGGTGGTTCCTGTACAGGTAAATGTGATTGACTGTCCAAACATGCCAGGGACATGTAACCCTCACTCTGGGACGGGTTCCTGATGTATCCATGTGTATGTGGGAGCAGCACTGAGGTGTGGGCACTGTGGAACCTGTACAGTATTTGTAGGATTCCTCAATTGTGTGTACTTTCAGGAAAAAAGGTGAGAGTTAGTGACCATGATCGGAGCACAACAGAACTCCATACCCCAGTTTGAGACCTGTGTGTTTCCTCTCCTCTCCCAGCCCTTCCTCAGCCTTGCAGGTGGGATGTGGGAAGGTGGGAATGTGGGCTGTGCTCCATCAGCAGCCTCCTTCTTCCCTGCAAACTCCCAGCCCGTGTCCGTTCACCATCGCGGGCAGCGTGCAAGGGCCGTGCACTCATTTATTTTCCAAAGCCAACTTCCTAGCCCGTGGCTTTGTTCAGGCACGAGATAATCTGATAAAAAGTAGCCTGCAAAAAGTGATGTCTTTGGGCGATGTGAGTCTGAGCTCACGTACTGAGGAAGTGCAGCTCCGTGTAAAGTAAAACTGAAACTCTGGAGAAGGGATTTCAGCCTCCCCCATCCCTTCCATGGGGAGCAGGGCTGGGGCAGGCTCAGACTGCTGGATTTGGATCCTCCTCTGCAGGCCAGGTGCTGGGGCTGTGCTTGTGGAGGTGGGAATGGAGAGGTTTGGGAAGAAGGAGAGAGAGCTGCAGCCCGCCCTGGTGCTGTTATTCCGGGCACTGCTGTGTCCCCAAAAAGGGACACTGAGAGGCTCTTGTCATTTCAATCTGCCTTTGGGAAAGTTATACAGGGATGCTGTTGGGATTAGTGGGCTTAAAGCCTTTCCAGCATAACCCTGGATTGAGAGTTCAGTTGGCAGAACTGTATTTCATCCTTGGAATAGAAATTACCCTGAATTCTGGAAAAAATAGTCCAGCTTTAACAGGTTTATTTACACTCTGTGTTTTCCAGGCATGCTTTGCACTTGGAGCGTTCAAAAATACATGTGAGGTGTATGAGTAATGTAAACCCACCTAGGAAATGGTGGGAGTGTTAAATAATGAAGATGTATTCCTTTTTAAGTGTTGTGTCTTCCTGTTCCACTTGTTGAAGGTTTACATGGATCATGAATCATTCCACAAAGGGAGGTGTCGATGGGAAAAATAAGGAAGAAAGATTTTTCCATTTGTTTGTTTTTCGTTCTGTGAAAACTGTAGAAGAAATACATTACTGGAAATAGAATGGGAATAGAGTTTAAATCCATGAAGAACTGCAATGCTTCTTTAATTTCTGGGGAGGCTGGAGTGGAACAGGGAGGCAGATATCAGTTCCTGCCTTGTGTGTACCTTAAGCTTGTGTTTAATTTTTTGGCTGAAATGGGCACACAGCTTGAAACAAAAAATGAGACCATCCCAAATCTTTTCATGTCAGCAGTTAGAATCAGAAATGTCAGTGACTGTTTCCTCAGTGAGGTCCTTGCAGTGTGCAAGATGTGCTGGCTAAAGATAAGAATGGTAAGAAAAGTTGCGGGGTAGGTTGTTTGCATATTTATTTATATATTTTATTTTGCTTGTAAGCAGAATAGGAGATGCCATTGACATAAACCCAGTAAAATTAGAACAATTGCAGCGTGAAATTGTTTGTGCAGCCTCTGCTCTGAGGCTGTGCTGAAGCTGCCCCATGTCCAGTCTCAGCTGTGCTCAGGTGACCAAAATCTGGTTATTTTCCTCTGAAACATCCACCTCTGTAGGCCACAGTACCTGCCAGGTAAGTTTGCAAGGGTTTAGTGATTCTGTGTGAAAAAGTTATTATAGAATTTCAATACATTCTGTCCCTAAAATCAAAGGATGTGGGAAAGGCAGGGAAACAGCAGCAGTCCAGGGTCATCTCACAGCTTGTGTGGCAGGAGAAAATAGCTTTGCAGGCAAACTTTTAAATACAATATTATCTCAGGCATCAGGGTGGCGTTGAGCTCTGAGTTGGGCTTTTTTAGTAACTTTGCTCTCATGACTAAAATTCAGTGGTGCTCAGTAACCCCATTGGGAAGCAGCTGTAGGAGCAATCCCTGAGGGCTTTGGGTTGTTGAGTGCTCCCAGGAGATGAGCAACCTTTTTCTGTGGGTTTGGCATCATGACTTAGAAGTAACCATACAGAATGCAAGGATCAAAAGTTCTGTGTGTGTGTGAATTCTGATCCTTTGTCATGGGGACGAGTGAGCAAAATTCAGTATCAAGGGCTATCCAATCATTCTGTTCCTGCCTGTTGTGAAATATCCAAATTTGATCTATTGCTGGCACAATGGGATTTTTTTCCATGGAAGATATTTAGCCTTCTTCATATGACCATTTAAAAAATGTGATATTTAAAAATGTTTAGAAGTCTTACTGAAATACCCTAATGTCCAGAAGAATATTCATCTGATTCTAAATATTATGAGAAGGCCTTATGCTTTAAGTGTGGGAAATTTAATTACAGGCTATCCAAGATTAAAACCTAATTTTTCCATATTAAGACCTTGATTCTCTCAAGTCTAAGGCCAGTGTGTGGCACAGGTTTGTGCTGGCCCAAGTGCTTGTTTCCAGTCTGTCCAGACCAGTCTAACTCCCTGTTTGAACAGAAATGAGGGAATTAGGCCAGCTTGTTTCCCAGGACTGAGGAGCATTTCTGTGGTGTCAGGCCTTGGCTGCAGTGAGTCAGAGGACAACACCCTCATGAGCACAGGTTGTATTTCATGGACATAAAATTGGTTTTGATTTGTGTTTTTGCCTTTTGGTGGCTCACGGGGTCGTTGCCATGGCCCCCCTCAGCTGGATGTTGCTGCTGGCTCCGTGTGTGCTCACTGGGTGCCAGGGAGCTGCTCCAGCTGGGTTTGGGGAGTGGGGGCACAGTCTTCAGTGCTTTGTTAAAAGGGAGGAATATCTCAGAATCTCAAAGTCACTCAGTTTGGAAAAACCGAGTCCAAGTTGTGCCAGATCCCCACCTTGTCCCCAGCCCAGAGCACTGAGTGCCACCTCCAGGTGCCACCTCCAGGGATGGGCACTGCAAACCCCCCTGAGCAGCCTTTCCATGGAGAAATTTTCGGGTTGGCATGTGTAGGGAGGTCACTCCCGGGGCTGGGCTCTGCTCAGGGCTGGTTCCCCAGCACGAGGCTCGGGCAGGAGCATCAGCATCTCCCCAGGGAGGGTTGGCTTGGCACAGGTGCCACATGTGTCACCTGAGAGGTGCTCAACACACCTGTGCCAGTGCAGGGGCTGGGCCAGACACTCAGGGCTCTCACTGCTCCGGGGAAATGGAAGAGCCTACTGGAGAAAACAGTTATTTGCTCATCAGGGAGAGAGCTGCAGGGTGTGCGTTGGCTTGTCTGGTAGCTTATCATTATTCCTGCTGATTAATAAGCTGATATTAAGTTACAGGAATTTGCAACAACATGGAGCAAAAGTCAGGATTTTAAATCGGGGTGTGTTTAATTAAGTAAAGCGAAAGTCAGTAAAAATAACTCTGCTTTTCAGAGTTGGCAGTGACTTTAATTTACTTCCAAAAGGCTGAGGATATGTAATGATATGTGATCTATTGCTAAGGCCAAGCTTGTAGTAATGCTGGTTTGATGTAGTGATGCTGATTTAGTGTAAAGAATATTTACACGTGCAGCCTCAGAACTTGGCAAAGGAGAGTTAAAAAATAAAGATTCAAAACTATGAGAGCAGCCCATATGCTGAGTTTAGGAAATTTGGAAGAATTAACCAATGTATTTATTGGAAACGCTTTCTTCAAAGTAATGGAAATATTTACATGGAAATACTTCCAAACAGCTTGGAAGATTTCAACTTTTATGTTGCTGTGCTGTGTATTTATATGGGACGGGTCTTGGACAGGGCAAGTGGCAGCCAGAAGTGATGTCCTGCTCAGTGCCAGCCTTCTGATGCTGGGGGTTTTTCTGAAAATAAATATCCCTGGGTGTTCTCTCAGTTAACTTTCTGTTGTTTTAGCAGTCTGGTGAAAAAATCCCAGCCAAGCTGTTGTTCCAATAACTACACGCATGGCTGTAAAGACTGCCTTGTTTTTTTATGCCACGAAATCCAGAACCTTGCCTGAAAAGCTAAAAATCCATCAGTGAATCTAGGAAAGAATTATCCCACAGCCTCAGCAGAACAGACTGAAGTCAGACACTGCTTTTAACCAGGCTCTCTGGGTTCTGAAGGCTTGGGGGAATTCTCTGGGAGCCGAGTCCATACCTGGAGCTGTGCAGGGCAGGTGGGAGCCAGGGCCAGGCCAGGGCAGCAGTGCAGCCCTGCAAAGCCTGATGAGTCATTCTTCCTGTCACATGAACCCTCCCTGCTCTGCTAAAAGGCACTTAGTTGAATTTTAGATGCCTGGAATCATTAAAAAGGCTGGAAGGCATTTGTGTACCTTGTCCATTAGAAGAAAAATATGTTTTCTATAACTGTAACCTCCTACAGCCTCAAGCTCAACTTCAGAAAGTAGCTGCATTTTTTGTGTCATTATCCATTACCTGAATTGGGATGTTTGAAGGCAGCAGTGAATTCAGCTGCTTTCTCCCACGTGACATTGGTGGAAGGATATGTATTTCTTTTTACTATTGAAAGAAGCACCAGTGGTAGGAGTTAATATTCCACTCAGTATCTGTGTCCTCTTTGTTTCATTTCTTCCAGTCTTGTCACATGTGGTGCTTTCCTCCCCACTCCCTGGTGGCTGTGCTCTCAGACTCTACCTGCCTTCTTTCTTACAGGCATGAGGGGTTGAATTTCTGCCTCCTCCTGCTAGTAGACCAGGTCCTGTGCAGGCAGAGGGAGAAAAGAAGTGCTGAATTTTTGTGGATAGACTGACAATAAGCATGGTGGAGCATTTTCTGAGAATTCATAAACTACATAGCTGGGGGATTCATGGAATCACAGAGTGGGATGACCTTAAAGATCATCTTTTTAATATTTTTTTACCCCTGCCATGTTCAGGGATCCAGGGGCAGCTTCTCTGGGCAGAGATTGAATCAAGCAGTTTGACTCTATGTTTTCCTGTCCGTTCCATTGCCCCTGTTGCTCTGTGCAGGGTGGCTTGGGATTTCTGGAGTAATGCTGTCTTTTTATAAAAAAAATTAAAGCATATTCTAATAGGCAATTGCTTCTCAAGTTAGTTTGCATTTACTTGTAATGCTGAGCTCCGTGGGGTTTTATAAAATGAGGGGTTTTTGTCCTTGGAAAGGCTTTGAGAAGACAAAGGTGTGGTGGGAGTTGCTGCAGCTCCTCCTGTCCCTGCTCGGTGCCCTGGGGCTCAGTAAAGCTGCAGGTGAGGCAGGTCCTGCCACCTCCAGCCCCAGGGCCTCACACCCTGGGATTGTGTGCTCTGCCTCACATCTGGCCAGGGAGCAATGCTGGGGCTGTGTCCTGCTGACAGCTGTGCTGGGAGCTGCTCCCTGGAACACGGATTAAATTTTCATCCGGATCACTGATTTCTCCTTCTTCAAGGAGATGGTTCAGCGTTGTCATGTGAGGACTGCTTATCCACAAAGCTTGGGGCTGACCCAAGCACTCCTTTTCTTCCCCGCCTAGTCTGGAAAAAGTTCCTGGGCAGCAGAGTGAGCTTCAGCTGACGTGGAACTGGAGTGCAGGACCGTGGTGCTCTGCTGTTCTGCTGCACCTGGACTGGCAGGCAGCGCTCCTGATTTTGTTCTGGTGCTTTCCAGTGTAATTTCCTCCCTTTTCTCCCTCTCAGCTGACCCCTTGGACCTGCCAGCAGAACCACTCGTTGCCATCTGCTAAGCACAGTCAGGACTTTCACAGAGGATGTGGATGTAGAGTGATCTGGAGCAGACTATAGTTTGTGGCCTTCCACTGGCACAGAGCAGCTGTGGCTGCCCCTGGATCCCTGGCAGTGCCCAAGGCCAGGTTGGACACTGGGGCTTGGGGCAGCCTGGACAGTGAGAGGTTCCCCATGGCAGGGGGTAGAATGAGATGGGCTTTCAGGGATGGCCCAACCCAAACCATTCTGTGATCTTTGATGTTAAGCTGCAAAAGGAATAAAACTCCAAAGCACAGAACTTGGATATCCAAGATCTGCATTTAGATGAGTGAGCTGATTTATTTTCCCCTGATACAAATAAGATAAGAACATCCCCCTACGCCCCCACCCCTGTGTTAAAAGCTCAAGGAGAATGGCAGCATGTCTCTCCAAAGAAAAGAAAGCAAAATATCCTGGATGGCTTCAGGAGCAAATGTGTGGGATTGCAGGAGGGAGAGCTGGAGGAGACATTGTTTAGTGGTGATTTCAAACGAGGGCAGTGCCTCCTGCTCAGCCCAGTGCTTCAGTCTGGAGGTGCTTGTTTGAGGTGAGTTGTTCTGCAGAAAACCTCAGTGCCTTTGCTGCTGAGGTGATGGGAAATGGAAGGAAGGGGAACATGAGATGGCAGCTGTAACCTCCTTTCTGGCCTGGTACTGCTGCTTCCCTGATCAAAGCTGCCATGGCACACCTGCCTCGTGCGGGTGATGCTGGATGTGTGATAGCTCCTGGTTATTTATACAGAGTCTGTGGGAAGCACAGTGCACAAAATAAACCGGCTCCTTTTCAGTCATGCAGTGTGAAAGGTTGAAGGGAAATGGCAACATTTATACTTCTGTGCATCATTATGTAATGTATCCATGGAAAAAACCCTTCCTTAGCAAAGCCACAGGCAGCAATGGAGCCTTTTGTTGGGTATCTCGCTGTATTTCTTTGACTAAAAACAGATGCAACTGCAGCTTCCTCAGTGTGAGCTGAGGAAGTGCCAGGGAAATGGAAAGGTACTGGAAAGCTGTGTGCTGTGCTTTGCTGGAGTCCAGGTGTGTGAGGAGAGGGTTTAAAAACAGCATTGAAACAGGGATGGAAGATTGATCATTTCAAGTGGGAATGCTTCGGAGGGAAGCTGAGCAGCTGCTCTGTGTCCCGTGGTGCTGCAGAACAGTCTCCTTCCAGAAGGGTCTGTTGTGTGCAGTTAAAGCTGCAGGGGTGGTGCCCGAGCCCTGAGCAGCCCCCTGACCCCTGGTGTGTGGTTCTGTTCAGCTGCAGAATGAAGAGGAGCCGGGCGAGGCCGTGCCGGTGGTGAACGACGCGCCGCCGCCCTACAGCAGCATTTCTGCAGAGAGCACAGGTACTCTCACCTGGGCAAAGGGCTGGCATTGCTCTGCTGCCACTGACTGCTCTCCCCATCCACGGCTGGCTCTGCAGCACCTCCCCAAGCCACAAGGATCAGGATTGATCCACGCAGCCTGTCCGTACTTGTGGTTTAGGAGACGCAATTTGGCTGCACTCATCTGATGTCATCCCATCGAGGGGTGTTCAAGTTACAGTTCACAGTGTTCTCAGTAAATTGAAGAGAGTTAAAAATCAAAGTGCTGGGAGGATTTGTGGTTCCCCTCTTATTATCTGGCATTTGGATGATGCTGTGCCCCTTCCTGAAAAGATTCGTTACTTAAAAGGGTTTAAAGAATTCACTTTTCCTGCACTTTCCAATAGCTAAGCACTTGGCCATAAGGATGGGACTTTGAATCATCCTCCTGTCCTGTCACTAATAACTTTAATAACCACTTGGATCTGGAAACGTGACTGCTTCTGAGTATCCAAGTCAGCAGAGGCACAGCATGTGTTGTTTTAAGCAGAAGTACAGCCAGACATGTTCAGTGAGTGTGCTCTGAGTTGCTGGCTATCAGAGAAGGTGCTCCTGTGCTTTTCCCTTTCTGCTTTGGGATGGCAGGAGGCTGGGAGGGGAGGAAAGGTGGGGAGGGGACAGCCTTGAACAGCCTGGGGAATGGGGCTCATTGGGAGTCGCCTGGAGCACTGCTCGTTCCCAGCACGGAGCTGCTGAGGAAGTGCTGAGTTCCCTCCTGTGTAACTCCCGAGTGAGTTCCTCCCGTGTAACTCCTGCGTTCCCTCCTGTGTAACTCCTGAGTGAGTTCCCTCCTGTGTAACTCCTGTGTTCCCTCCTGTGTAACTCCTGTGTTCCCTCCTGTGTAACTCCTGAGTGAGTTCCCTCCTGTGTAACTCCTGTGTTCCCTCCTGTGTAACTCCTGAGTTCCCTCCTGTGTAACTCCCGAGTGAGTTCCCTCCTGTGTAACTCCTGAGTTCCCTCCTGTGTAACTCCCAAGTTCCCTCCTATGTAACTCCTGAGTTCCCTCCTGTGTAACTCCCGAGTGAGTTCCCTCCTGTGTAACTCCTGCATTCCCTCCTGTGTAACTCCCGAGTGAGTTCCCTCCTGTGTAACTCCCGAGTTCCCTCCCGTGTAACTCCTGAGTGAGTTCCCTCCTGTGTAACTCCTGCATTCCCTCCTGTGTAACTCCCGAGTTCCCTCCTGTGTAACTCCCGAGTTCCCTCCCGTGTAACTCCTGAGTGAGTTCCTTCCTGTGTAACTCCCGAGTGAGTTCCCTCCCGTGTAACTCCCGAGTTTCCTCCTGTGTAACTCCTGAGTGAGTTCCCTCCCGTGTAACTCCCGAGTTCCCTCCTGTGTAACTCTTTTTGTGCAGCTTACTTTGACTACAAGGATGAGTCAGGCTTCCCGAAGCCGCCGTCCTACAACGTGGCCACCACTCTGCCCAGCTACGACGAGGCCGAGAGGACCAAGGCCGAGGCCACCATTCCCTTGGTTCCTGGCAGGGTGAGTGTCCCTGCCATCCCTGCACTGCTGCGTGCAACTCCAGCTTCAACTCCTGCCCGTCATGTGTCATGACTTTTAAAATTTGTGTTGGTTTTTTTTTGTGTTTTTGAAGCTTCCTGGGGTGGTGGTATTCCACACTTCTGAGAGTCCTGTGGCTATTTTTTTTTTTTCCATTTTCCTCTGAGCGCTGTGATGATGTCAGACATCTCAGCAATGCCAGCATGTGCTAGCCAGATTAGCTTGGCAAGCTGACAGAGGGACTGTGCTGTATCCCTGTGCATGGACACTGGGGGTTTTGTTGGGTTTTTTTCTCATTTTTAAAAAAGATTTGGGATTAATTCTTCAGCTGTCCAGCATATCTACCCTTGATACTCCTGCTGCTTACTTAGTTGACTTTTCTGGAGGTCAGTGTAGCTGATACAAGGATGATAAAACCATTCTGTCAGAATTATATCTTTCTGTTTTTTCAATATTATCTCTTGTTCAGCCATTTCCTCCACCCCTGCTAGCATTAGAAGTCCTCTGCTCATTGCACTTCTTCACAGAAGCCAAATTCCTTGCTGAGATGATAATTTTTTGATGAGTTGAAGAATTCTTCACAGCGAGAACAAGAACATGCTGGATCTTGACTGTGTTAAAAATAAAGATACATTTCCTATTATATAGATAACATTTCATGCCCTGCACCATTTCAGGATGGGAAACAGGAATTTTCTTGTGCTTGCATTTGTAGCCTTTTGAGATTTAGGATTCCAGCCCTTTTTTTGAAGAGTCACACCCAGAAGTAGGGTTGCTGTGTGGACTGGACTGACCTAAATCCCCCGTGTGCTGCCTCCCTCTGCATTGCAGGATGATGACTTTGTGACACGGGATGACTTTGATGACACTGACCAGCTGAGGATAGGAAATGATGGCATTTTCATGCTGACTTTCTTCAGTAAGTACCTGATGGAATGAACTTTTTTTCCAGAATAGTTAGGGTCACATTTATGTTTATGTAGCACCGGGAAAAACATGTGTGCAAGGGGTTTATGTTTTTTTTTTTCTTGGAATATAAAGGTGTCTTGACCTGCTGCTTTTCTCCTGCTTTCTCAGTGGCATTCCTCTTCAACTGGATTGGATTTTTCCTGTCTTTCTGTCTGACTACTTCAGCTGCAGGACGATATGGGGCCATTTCTGGCTTTGGTCTCTCTCTTATTAAGTGGATCCTTATTGTCAGGGTGAGTTGTGTGGTGCAAAACCAAATACAGACACTGATACTGTTTTTTTTTCCCAGCAGGTTTTTATCTCATACTGAAGTTAGTGATAAATTTTGGTGGTTTTTTTTTTTTTTTTGTTTAAATAATGAAATAACTTTTGAGCTACTTATTCAGTAAGAACAGAGCTTTTTTCATAACTGTAATCTGTTTATATGCTGGAGTGACAATTGTAGTAAAAGAAAAGAAAGATTGCACACCCAGATATGCTTTGGGGATGCTCCGTCCCTGGAAGTGTCCAGGTTTAAGCTGGACAGGGATTCCTGGGATAGTGGAAGGTGTCCCTGTCTGTGGCAAAAGAGAGGAGCTGCAGGAGCCTTTCCAGCCCACTCTGGGATTCTGGGATTCATTCTGTGTCTGACAGAGGCACTGGCCTGATCAGAGTGTGGTTTGTGCTGAGCAGCAGCAACGCTCTGATCCTGGGAGAACATGAACCTCTGCAGCCTGCTGTGCCCTAGGCTCTCCTCTGGAAAGGAGGGGATTCTCTAAAATGCAGGATAGCTGCTGAGGAGAGGGAAGCAGGGCCGTGGGAGGAGGAGTGAGGTTTGGAGCAGCAGTGGGAGAAGGCCGTGGGTGCCCTCTGGTGCAGCCTCCCTGCGGCACAGGAGCGAGCTGCCATCCTGCTCCAGGCTTTTTGCTATTACATTTTTTGAGGGACTGGGAGAAAATCCATCAGGGGAATCTTTATTTGGGGCCTGTGAAATGGTGGCATTCCAGGCTGAAAGATGAATGTCAAGCAAAGCAGCTCGCTGGCTGTAAGTAGAAGTCGAGAGCGTTCATGTCAGAGCTGTCACTTCCCACCCTGTCTTTTGGGGCTGGGAGTTCTCATTTGTAAACACAGCATCTCTTCACTTTTCTGTAGACAGTTTCTGTGGTCATCTTGGTACAGAGGTGTTAAGGACTCTTTGCTGGATTAAGAGCACTTTTCTGTAGACAGTTTTTGTGGTCATCTTGGTACAGAGGTGTTAAGGACTCTTTGCTGGATTAAGAGGTGTGACAGAAGGAGGTGACATTAACTGTGGATTTGATTCAAATGCCAGTAACTAACTTATCTTTTGTTAGGTTTTTAAACTTGAATAGAACAAACCCAGAGGAATGATACTGTATTTATACTGAAACTGTGAACTTCAGTGCTCTCACAGTGCTGGTGCCTTTCATTTAATAGCAGTAATTTCCCAACTGGGAGTCTTGTCAGTGGATTCCACAGATGTGGACTTCTTTCCCAGCTGGTACACCATCCAACCTGACAGTGTAATGAATGTGCTGCACTGCTGCAAGCCTGCTCTGCCCTTTCAGAACCTGCAGCTATGCTTTATAAGCAGCCAGGACACAATTTAAAACAGGAATATTTGCCCAGTGTCCTTGTGCCTCACTGATTGCCAGAGTTCATAGCTGGGTGTTGAATCTGTCCCATTCCTCTTGTTGGAGCTGGTGCAGAAAAACTATAAAGAGCAGTTTGTGGAGGTAACTCATTCCTGCAGCTGGTGAAATGCAGCATTCCATGAGATCTCTTGTGTGCAGCCCTGATCTGGTTACTGCTGAAATTGGTGGGGATAGACATTGACTCACAAACTTCCACGTGCTCTAAACTGTATTTTTTTGGCTGTTTTTCAGTTCTCCACCTATTTTCCTGGTTACTTCGATGGCCAGTACTGGCTTTGGTGGGTCTTCCTTGTACTAGGTGAGTGTCTGTGGGGGGAAAGATGCCTAAAAACTCTGTAAAGTCAGTCAGGATTTTGTGAGCATTCCTTATATGTGTGTATAGATGTCCAGATGAAATGTGAGCCTCATACTCCTCTGACTGAACACATTCAGGTTTTAAAGGCACATGTAAACACTGTCCTTCTGTTGCCAGTTCTTTGTGGCAGCATCCTGACATCATCCAGAAGTTAAGAAGAGAATAATGCTTGTAACTGATGTTTTGTCTGCTCTTGCATCTTAAATGGAAGAATGGATTGTTGCCTTCCTCATTTTATTTTCTTTTTCCTGCTTTGAGAGTCACTGGATCTTGTTTGGAGTCGAAAGTTTTGTGGTTGCCCAAGGAAAGTTTGTTTTTGAAGTTACCTGAAATGGAAAGATGAGGTGTTACTGCTACCAAAAATAATTACTGTGTGTGATCAGCTGCTGTGCATCCCAGTGATGAGGTTCCTCTCCCTCTCCTTGAAGAAGCAACACCTGTGTTAACTGGACAAATGTGTCTCTCCCCTGCAGGTTTTCTGCTGTTTCTCAGAGGATTTATTAATTATGCAAAGGTTAGGAAGATGCCAGATACGTTTTCCACTCTTCCCAGAACCAGAGTTCTCTTTATTTACTAAAGGTAAATATTTTCTGCTTTCCTGAACTTGTTCTGCTTTGATTTTAACTCTTATTTAGTGACTTTTCTAGGCCACACTTTCCACTGCTTGAATATTTTTAGAACTCAGGGAAGCAGGGAACAGTTGTTTCTTGGTACCCCCTACCCAGCTCTTGAGTCTGCAGAGCCCAGACTGGCCTGATGGGAGGCAGAGGAGCACTGGACATTTCTCCCTGAGTTTTTGCTGTGAGGAATTGGATATTCATTTGATTCCCTGACTAGATACTGTGAGAACAAAACCCCTGCCCCTTGATACTGCAGTGTATTTGGCAAATGTGTCTTTGAGAATAAACCACATGCCTGAAACACGTGGTGTGTCCCAAACCCGAGGAGAGGTCACAAAATGTTGTTAGAGGGGCGTGCCACTGCCTTTGGCTTTTGTCCCAGAACGAGCAATTTGTCTGAATTCTGCTGTTAGAAACTGCTGCCAGGTTCCTGAAGAAATGACACCCTTGCACACCTTTGCTCTCCTCAGACCCTCCCTCACACCTGAGCTGTCCTGCCTGAGCATCTTGCAAAAACCTGAGTGCCTGGGAGTCTTTTGCTTCAGTGCTGAACCTCAGCCTGGCTGCCTTAATGGGGCTTTAAAGGAGGAGGCTTAAGTAGCTGAAGCCTTGTAGCATAATTTCCTGCTCACAGCAGATAATGGCCTGGCATTAACTGTCCCTCCCCGAGGGGAAGGAAATCCTGGAATAGGTTGCTTCCCAGCTGGGGAATGCAACATGATGCTCCCTTTAGAAATATCATAATAACACTCCATTTCCCCAGAGAGGCAATTGCAGCTGGGACAGTCAAAGAAACCAAACCAACCCCAGCTTTAAATTGGGGGTCATTAAATTGTTGAGATTTGAAAACCGAGCCTTGGGTTTCCAAATGCACTTCCCTTTTATTAGAAACTGCAAATTGCCCACGATTCTACTTCATTTCCAGGCTGTGAGGAGAACCTGCAGCACAGAGCAGCCTTTGTGCAGTGCTTTCCTCTGGTGATAGTGTGTAAAAATAGTTCAGCCAATTTCTTTACGTGTTTCAGTTCTGTTTAAGAAAGTTCTGGTTTGTGACCTCCTCCAGGGTCTGTAATGTCCTCCCAGATTCCTGCTGAGTCACCAGAGGGTTCATTTCCCCCACTTTATGGTCACAGAATGTGAGCATTTAAAGTCAACTTTATCTCTGTATTTTGTCTGACTGAACAATTTTTAAAAAAAATTTTGCTCCTTTACCAAAACTTTATTTTTTTATTTCCTAAATGAACTCTGTGGTTTCTTTTTGCATAGAATTCTCCTATGTTTGAAACTACAGTTTTAGAGACCTGGCTTCCCTCCTTGCTTGTGGAGGTGTAGAGTGTTTAAATTCTTATTTATGTGTCATTTTAGAGCATTTTCAAAAAGCACTTTCAGATATGCTGAGATAAATGTCCAGAATAATTCATAAATATTTCAACTGTGATACTTCCTCTGAAAAGAAATCTTTAATTCTGAATTCTGAGTGAAAAAAAAACACAAAAGACTTGGATTTTTAGTGTATTATTGTCCTTAGATGAGATTTCCTCTTCAGGGCATGATGCAAAGGGCACAGTGAGGGATTATTTTTATTTCAGAGCAGGGATCATTTTTAGAAAAGTAGGAGGGCAGTAATGAGTGCAAACCAGAAAATACAACCTGGTGAAATGAATCTGGTGAAAAGCTGGAGTTTACTATTCCAGCTGTGTGTGCAGTAATGGACACAATCCTGGTGTTATCCTGTAAAATACACCCAGATTCCTGAGCACTTTGCTGGAGTCACATCATTGTGTGCTGAGACACTTCATAAGCCCTTAGACATCCTGTGCTGTGTGAACAACATCCTCCTGTTATCCAAAATAACCCTCTGACTGCAGTGTCGGTGTTCAATATCCTTCTCCAGCAGATGTTTTCTGGCAAATGTCTTCCTGCATTAGTGAAATCCCCCCCAAGAAGCAGCAGGACACCTGCAGGAAGTGAATCAAGGCTCTGGAGCAGAAGAAAAAATAATCACCTGCTTTAAAATAAATAAATAAAAGTACTGTTGGAAAAAAGAAAAAAAAAAAAAAAGGAGAAGCATTTCTTTCGATTTGTTTTTAGGTGTAAAATTTTAATAATTAATGCAGAATTCTGTAATTGTTGACTCATTAGTGGCTAATGTTTGAAGCAGCTCTTGCAGGGAGTGCTGATGGAGCCGTTCAGCCGGGGTTTGTGGTGTTTGGGCAGCAGGAGCCGTCCCGGGGCCAGCAGGGGCCAGGCTTGCTTTAGTTCCTGCTCCAGCCTGGGAGCTGCCTGGGCTCTGCCTGGGCTGGGCAGAGTGTGACACCCTGGGCTGTGTGTGTGACACCCTGTGCTGTGCAGTGTGTGTGACACCCTGTGCTGTGCAGTGTGTGACACCCTGTGCTGTGCAGTGTGTGTGACACCCTGTGCTGGGCAGTGTGTGACACCCTGTGCTGTGCAGTGTGTGTGACACCCTGTGCTGTGCAGTGTGTGACACCCTGTGCTGTGCAGTGTGTGTGAAACCCTGTGCTGGGCAGTGTGTGACACCCTGTGCTGTGCAGTGTGTGACACCCTGTGCAGTGTGTGACACCCTGTGCTGTGTGTGACACCCTGTCCTGTACAGTCTGTGACACTGCATCCTGTGCAGTGTGTGACACCCTGTGCAGTGTGTGACACCCTGTGCTGTGCAGTGTGTGACACCCTGTGCTGTGCAGTGTGTGACACCCTGTGCTGTGCAGTGTGTGACACCCTGGGCTGTGTGTGTGACACCCTGTGCTGTGCAGTGTGTGACACCCTGGGCTGTGTGTGTGACACCCTGTGCTGTGTGTGACACCCTGTGCTGTGCAGTGTGTGACACCCTGGGCTGTGTGTGACACCCTGTGCTGGGCAGTGTGTGACACCCTGGGCTGTGTGTGACACCCTGTGCTGGGCAGTGTGTGTGACACCGTGTCCTGTACAGTCTGACACTCCATCCTGTGCAGTGTGTGTGACACCCTGTGCTGTGCAGTGTGTGACACCCTGTGCAGTGTGTGACACCCTGGGCTGTGTGTGACACCCTGTCCTGTACAGTCTGTGACACTGCATCCTGTGCAGTGTGTGACACCCTGTGCTGGGCAGTGTGTGCTCTGTGTCCTGTACAGCCCATGTAAGCCCACATCCTGTCCAGCCCACACGTGCCACATCCTGTCCAGCCTGTGTGCATCGTGTCCTGTACAAGCCATGGAACTCCATGTGCTCCGTGTCCTGTCCATCCTGTGTACTCCATGTACATCGTGTCCTGTCCACCCCTGTACTCTGTGTCCTGTCTGTCCATCCCAGTCCATCCCTGTTCCCGTGTCCTGTCTGTCCATCCCTGTCCATCCCTGTCCCCATGTCCTGTCCATCCCTGTCCCCGTGTCCTGTCTGTCCATCCCTGTCCCCCATGTCCTGTCCATCCCTGTCCCCATGTCCTGTCTGTCCATCCCAGTCCATCCCTGTCCCCGTGTCCTGTCTGTCCATCCCAGTCCCTCCCTGTCCCCATGTCCTGTCCCTCCCTGTCCCCATGTCCTGTCTGTCCATCCCAGTCCATCCCTGTCCCCGTGTCCTGTCTGTCCATCCCAGTCCATCCCTGTCCCCATGTCCTGTCTGTCCATCCCAGTCCCTCCCTGTCCCCGTGTGCTGTCTGTCCATCCCTGTCCCTCCCTGTCCCCGTGTCCTGTCTGGCAGCACAGAGTGACTGCAGCTGAGGTGACAGCACCTGGAAGCTGTGTCAGCAGGGGTGGCTGCACTCCTGCAGTCCCCCAGCACCCAGGGGCATGTGGAGGAAAAGGGGTCGCTGCAGTCTGGACTCTGAGGTGTCATTGGGAATTGAGAGGTGGCACAAGTATTAACTTTTAACAGTCTTTATTCTCGTGTTGTAGTATCCTTTCCTTTTGCACCACCAACTTTTTGGGCTCTCCGGTTTTCACGGAACAAGTCTGTAGTGTAAAACTAAAAGATCATGTTGCAACTTTGTATAAAAACCATCTTGCAAAACAAAGGTCTTGTTTTTTCTTTGGCTTGGGACTTTTGAGACAATTCCTAACATACCTGTAATTCTTGCTTTTATAATTTGTGTTAGCAGAGACTCTGATGCATTGGAAATGTAGATTTAATGTGCACTCCTGTGCTTTCTGCCAAGTGGTCATTCACTTTGGAGTTTTACAATGTTCAACCTGTAAATACAGCAGAACGTCAATAAATGTCACTTCTGTAGCAATTGTTGCTGTAGGACAATGTTTAATTGAGTTTTGATGTGTTATTCCTGGTTATCCATGACAAACACAGATTATCTGTGGGCATTCCATCTCTTTCCATGGAAGGTGTAACACAAATCTCCAAGGTGTCCATCTTTTTTGTAACCAAGCCTGTCAGGAAATGGTGATTCCATTTTGGGGGATTTGTTGGATTTTTTTGATACTTACACAACTTACCTGACCCATGAAAGTGGTTTTGGTTCACAGCTGAACTTCTCAAATGTACAGTCCCCAGGAACAAGCATTTGTGGCTGACAGAGATGGATAGAGGTTCCACAGATTCCTCTTTAAACAAGAATAAGTGAACACAGAATTAGGAATTTTATCCTACAAGGCAGAATCTGCAGCATTGGGGAACTCTGAATCACATTTGCCCAAACTTGGTCGATCAGCCTCGTGTTTGCTCTCCTGGCATCTGGGCCTTATTTGGGCTTGAATATCCAGAGAACTGGAATATTTGGCATTCCTGTTGCTCCTCCTGTGGGGGCCTGAAGCTGCAGACACCTCCAGCTCTGCATTCCTGCACAGACAGAGGCTCTGGGGGGGACAGGGTCTGGAGAAGCCACTGCTGCGTTTGGTGTGGGTTCACACCGACCCCAGGCTCAGATACTTGTGCTGGGTGTGTGACAGCTCAGCCACTTCACACAGTGGCAGGGCTGTGCTCACCTGCAGTGACCCAGTGAATACCTCTGGCCCTCCCCGACTGCCAGGCTGGGGATGGAGGCTTTGGGGCTGTGGAGGGCAGACACGACTGGAGCTGCTGTGCCATGGTGGGGAGAGAGCTCGGACTCCCCAGGGCTACTGACACGGCCAGGGAGTGGTAGGATGGGGGGAATGGCTTCCCCCTGCCAGAGGGCAGGGCTGGATGGGATATTGGGAAGGCATTCCTGGCTGTGGGGGTGGGCACAGGGTGCTGTGGCTCCGTGTGCCCAACCCGTGCCTGCAGGGCCTGAGGAAATTCCTTTTTACATTAAGTTTTCATAGCACCTACTCTTGTTTTCACTGCCTTGTGTTCAAAAGATGGCACAGCTTCCATGGGAGCAGAGAAGAAACCAAAGTGTCTGAAAATACACAAAATACTCCAAACCTGGAGGCAGCTGGGTTAAAGAACTATTTAAAACCCCGACACAGAACATTTACAAGGGCTGTTTTAGTGCTGATACCTGTTACTCATCACATAAAACACTTCACAGTGTGGTACTGGCGGGGTCCTTGTGTTCCCCCCTTGATTTGGTCCTGGGAATGCCCAAATCCATTCACTGCTCCAACTGGTTGCTCAGCTGGGCTGCCACCCCATCCTGCTCAGGGCTGGGTGCTGCTTACAAGGAGAACTTCCCCTTGGCTTTTTCTTCTTTGAGACTTTTGGGTAAAATGGACAAAAGCCAGGCAGGGGAGGAAATTATCAGAGTACAAGTATTAAGTCACTGTTTAAAGTAAAAAAATCAACCACAAGATATATCCTAGAAAGTAATTACAAATCATAGGACTTACATGGATACAAACCCTATTTTGCCAAGCTTAAACTGTGTTAATAAAGCCTCACATCAATGAATGTAACAATAAAGCAAAAGGCAGGGGTCTGTGCCAGGCTCTGGAGCATCAGGAAGGTCTGTGCTGGGTGCCATGGTGCCAGGGGATGAAACATGGTCCATGTGCCAAGTGGAGCGAAGAACAGGAGCGCTCTGGACTTGCTTTTAAAAAAAAACTCGACTTAATAGAAGCTCTGCCAAATAAAAAATTGCTGTTTCCAAAATATCCATCGCCCCTCAGTGAGCTCTAACGGGCCCCTGAGCTGTGACCTCGGGTGTTTTTCACTGGAGCTCCTGGGATCCCCCCTGGAGCATCCCTGGGGCACTGGGGGTGGCCTGAGGGGCAGTGGGTGAGGGCAGGGTGTCCCCAGCCCGCGGGAGTCACCTGGAGTGGCGTCACCTGGAGTGGTGTCACCTGGAGTGGTGTCACCTCTGGGCCTGGAGGCAGCACGAGGGGCTTGGTGGGCCAGAACGCCCCCGTGCCACGGTCACACAGCACAGGGACAAAGTAGTGGCAGCTGAGAGGAACCATGGGAAGAAAAGCCCATCTTCGACCAGATCCTGTGTTTGGTTTTGTTGTTGCTTTAACCAAAGTGGCCGGAGCGCCGTAATTAAAGGCTCAGTGGCTCTAATTGGAGTAGGTTTAAACTCGAGGTCAAAATCCCTTCTGGCACTTCCTCTGCCTAATAACCATCAACAGAAATCAAACAAATCCGAGCGGCTCCAGCCCCTAATCTGTGACCGGCAAAGGTCGTGCTGCTGATAAGGGAACTCAGACATGGAAACGCAGCCCTGTGGCCCCACAGTGCTGGGGGACAGCGGGGACAGTGCCACGGCCACGGGTGGCTGCTGGGGACCGGCTGATGCTGGGCAAGTCCCTGGCCGCGGGTGTCGGGTTGTCCCTGGTGCCCCATCCCAGCCAGGATGGGGCATCTTGGTGCCACCGCAGCCCACGGGACGGGAGCTCAGCATCGCGGTTTCACCGAAATTCCCATTTTTCTGTGGGCAGATGAAGGCACCGAGGCTGTGCTGGGGATGCAGGAGGAGATTTTCCAAGGCACAGCTGATCCCGGCGGGTGTTGTGCCCCCCCCGGCCACCCACGGCTGCCGCTTCCTGCCACCGCCGAAGGTCACTGCCCTCGCCACTTTAACTGCTTTGCTAATTATGCCCTAAGCCGGACCTTTAAAGTGATCTGGGAGGAGAAAAGGGGAAAAAAAAAAAAAAAAAAAAAAAAAAAAAGAAGAAGAAAGGAAAGCAAAGGGGTTGCAGATGTGCAGAGGCCAAGCTCGGCAGGGCCGTCCCCCCTGCCCATCCTCACCGCGACGCCTCCGGGAGCTTCTGCCTGCAGAAGATTTGCCTGCAGGTCGTGTCACTGGAATGGTTTTGGGGCGTTTGTTCCTGCTCCTCTCTCTGCCAGGCCCCGCACACCCCGTAGCAGCTGGGTTAAAGGGGTCCGAGTGTGTTTCGGTGCCCTGGCTTTCATCTGGAGGGTTTGTCCCGTGCCAAGGCAGGGTTTGCCCCGTGCCAAGGCAGGGTTTGTCCCGTGCCAAGGCAGGGTTTGCCCCGTGCCAAGGGAGGGTTTGCCCCGTGCCAAGGCAGGGTTTGTCCCGTGCCAAGGCAGGGTTTGCCCCGTGCCAAGGCAGGGTTTGCCCCGTGCCAAGGCAGGGTTTGCCCCGTGCCAAGGGAGGATTTGCCCCGTGCCAAGGGAGGGCTTGTCCCGTGCCAAGGCAGGGTTTGCCCCGTGCCAAGGCAGGGTTTGCCCTGTGCCAAGGGAGGGTTTGTCCCGTGCCAAGGCAGGGTTTGTCCCGTGCCAAGGCAGGGTTTGCCCCGTGCCAAGGGAGGATTTGCCCCGTGCCAAGGGAGGGTTTGTCCCGTGCCAAGGGAGGGTTTGCCCCGTGCCAAGGGAGGGTTTGCCCCGTGCCAAGGGAGGGCTTGTCCCGTGCCAAGGCAGGGTTTGTCCCGTGCCAAGGCAGGGTTTGCCCCGTGCCAAGGGAGGGCTTGTCCCGTGCCAAGGCAGGGTTTGTCCCGTGCCAAGGGAGGGTTTGCCCCGTGCCAAGGGAGGGTTTGCCCCGTGCCAAGGGAGGGTTTGCCCCGTGCCAAGGCAGCCCCCGAGCTGCGGCCGGGTGGAGGTGGGAGCGGCGCTGCCCCGAGGCTGCCGAGCTCTCCGGGATGGGATGGAGACACAGCTCCTGTGCAGCACCGTCCTGTCCCCAGCCAGCCCGGCCTGCCGCGGGTGTCCCGGCACGGAGGAGCCGAGGCCACCCTCCTGCTGCCTCCCGGCGTGCTGCCGGGGCTCTTGGGCAGCGCTGCCACGGCAGACGGCACTCCTGCCACCGGCTCTGCACTTCCAACAGGAGCACCGAGCAGCCAAAAAAAATCACAGAATCCCAGAATGATTTGGGAGGGACCTTAAAGCCCCTTCCATTCCTGCTACAGGACACCTTCCACTGTCCCGGGCGCCCCAAGCCCGTCCAGCCTGGCCTCGGGCAGTGCCAGGGATGGGGAGAGGGGAGCAGCTGCAGCCCCAGCGGAGCCCTCGGTGCTCCCAGGGCAGCTGTGATGTGTTCTCCCACTCCCTCCCACAGCTACGAGCGGGTGGCGGTGCCCAAAAGCCCCAGCCCAGGGCAGGTGTTTCTTGTTCTGGGGTCTCTGTGCCTGCAGCAGATCATGGGAGCTTTCTCTGGGGGAAAAAATCTATCTGCCCTGCACCCCAACCCTGCTCTGGGACCCCAAATGAGCTGAAACCTGCGCCAGCAGCATCCTTTGCCATGGAATGTGCTCCTGGTTTGCGTGAGGACTTGCCTGAGTTGCTGCTGGATTTCCCAGCTCACCGAGGTAAGTGAGAGCAGCACAAAGTCCTCCTGCTGGCACAGAGCAGGGATTTGTCCCTTTGGCTGGGGAAGCTCTTGATGGAGCTGGCCAGGTCCCTTCTCAGACCGACCCTTGGCTTCAGGATTAGACCTGGGGCTGGCCACAGAGCCTGGAAGGGTAAATTCTCTTCCAGTTCCCTGAGGGGAGAGATGAGGGGTTGGATCTTGCACTGATTAAGTAAAGTTGGGATTGGGAAGCAAAGCTCCTGGTGCCAGGGTGGCTTGGTGGGTGGGCAGGGGTTACCCAGCCCTAAAGGGGCTGCTCAGTCCCAAAAGCCCCACAGGGGCAGCTGCTCAGCTTGGGCAGGTGTTTCAGTTTTAAATGTCTCCTGGGGAGTGGTTTCTCATGACATAGGATGCAGAACTCTCTGCGGGGACTTCTGGATGAGTCCCTTGGGCTTGATTCCTGCAATGTGTGGGTGTTTGTGTCGGTGTCTTTTGTTGGTTTTAGTCTGTTTGGAGCAAAATAGCTCCTAAATTTATGGAGGAATTTTGCAGCCCTCTCAATCTGCGTCTCAAAGGACATCAAGTGCCCCCAAAGCACTCGGGATAAACCTGGGGCTGGGATGTGGGGACAGGTGTGAGGACAGAGCCCCTTGTCCTTGGCACTGCTGGTTTGTGACGGGCTTTGACCACACCCGGATCTGTCACCCCAACCCTCCCAGCTGGAAATGGAGAGGAAGAAGCACTTTACAGGCCTGAACTTCCTGAAGCTGCTGGGAATGACTCATCCATACGCTGGCAGAGCCTGAGCCAGCTGCCAGCAGGAGAGAGCAGGCAGGGCTGTGCCGGGAGGAGGAGGAGGAGGCAGGGAAAGGCTCTTCCTGCTGCTTTTCCCCTCGGCCAGCTCCTCTTTGGTCCAGCGTGTGCCCTCTGCACTGGGACAGGGCTCAAATCCCAGCAGGAGATTTGCAAGGAAAGAACCAAGGGGCTCTTTCAGCCCACCTCACCCAAAGCAGGCTCCAAAGTGCCAAGGGATGCAATTAAGGGAGCTGCTGTTTTTCAGAGATGCAATGCTTCTATTAAGCAACTGCTCCGGTTATGTCCCTGCTAATTGAAGTAAATTGCTTTCTGCTATCAAATTGGGAAGTTCCCCTTCCGATCCTAATGTGAGTTTAGAACATGATTTCCAGTCTTTAGTCTGCTTTTAGTGCTCTCCCTTTCATTAGTTCCCTGGATCCAGCTGATTCCTGCCAGCCTGCAGAGGTGGCATTTGGAGGACTCTGCTTCCTTTCGGAACCAAAGGGAGCAGGGGGGATTTCTTTGCTGTGTGTTGCTTTTCCTCTCCCCCAGCCTGTGTTCCTGGTGCATGGCTGAGGCAGAGCTTGGATAATTTTGAGGCTGGCTTCATCCAGGCAGTGGTCAGTGCTCCCAGTGTGGGCTGCTGCATCCCCACGGCCACAGGCTCTGCAGGAGGAGAAATATATTTAATCTGGTCCTGCAGTAAATTACTATTCTAGATTAGACATGAAGTGGGCATGAGTCACTCTATTTGCTGTGGTCACAGTTTTTCCTCTCATTAATCTTCTGTCCTGTTCTCACTCTGTGTTCTGCATGGGAGGGAAGATGGAGAATGGGAACGTCAAGGCTGTCCATGGCTCCTTGGACCCTGCACAACTGCTGGGATTTCTTATTTTAATTCTTTCCATTCTGTGGACTATCTCTGTGTTGTCCCAGGAGTTTTGCAATAGCTGTGTTGAAAACCAAGGCTGTATTTGCAAGCAAGCATAGACCACTTTAACTTAACCAGTGCAAAGCCGTGTTTTGTATTATGTAGAATCCCAGCCTGGTTTGGGTTGGAAGGGACCTTAAACTTCATCCCATCCCACCTCCTGCCATGGCAGGGACACCTCCCACTGTCCCAGGCTGCTCCCAGCCCATCCAGCCTGGCCTTGGGCACTGCCAGGGATCCAGGGGCAGCCACAGCTTCTCTGGCACCTGTGCCAGGGCCTGCCCACCCTCCCAGGGAACAATTCCTTCCTAACACCTAACCTAAATCTGCATTCTTTCCTCTCAGCTAGAGACCGTTCCCCTTTTCCCTGCCATTATTAAAACTGATTTCTTTTGGTTAAGTTTAAATTGATTTCTAACTGGCATAAAACTTAAGGGGGGGGAAAAAAAAGCACAACTGAAACAACCAAAACTCAAATAATGCCTTGGGAGGCAGGTGAGCTCTTGGTCCACGTTAGGAGCAGGTGGTGTGAATTGAGGAGTTAGGCTCGGTCCTGTTTCAAAGTCTAAAGCCAAATCCATCCTGGGACAAGCCCACTGCAGGCATTGGTGCTGCCCAGGCTCATCCCAGGTTTTCACTTTCGCTTGTGGGATGAGCAGATTTGGGTCGCTTGTGGTGGCTTGAATTCCTGTCTCTGTGGCCAAGAGTCAGCAGAGAGGAGCCAGTTGTACTCTGGGCTGCAGCTCTGTGCTGTGATGACATGATCAAAACATTAAGGATCCTGCTTCTTGGGGAAATGCAGGAATCCAAAACATCTGGGCAGTTTGTTTGTGTGTGTGTTGCCTTCCTTCGTGCCTTTGTTCAGCCTTTCCAATTACTGCTGCTAAGTATAAACTTAAAACAGGGACGAGGCTGAGCTTGTGGGGAACATATGGACAAATGGAAAATAAACAGCATGAGGAATTCCTGGCTAATGAGCTCTTGGATGATAAGATACTACAAAAAAAAAAAAAAAAAAAAAAAAAGCAAAAGAGGTCTGAGCTTTGCTTCTGTTGTAGCATGAGAAGAAAATTTCCCTAATGATGCCCAGCATCACTTTGATGCTGCACTGCAGCACCTCCTTTGTGGGCTGCTGGGGACACGATGCTCTGTGTCCACTCTGGATGCACCCCTGGGGTTCAGCCCAGCTGTACTGGGCTCACAGCTGGGTTTGGGCCATGGCCAGGGTCTGCAGCCACCAGCTCTGCGAGGGGATGGAGTCACTGCCTGTCCCCCCAGCTGGCTCCACGCTGCCTCTCCATGCCCAGCTCCTGGGCTCCCCACCTCGGCCCCCCTCGTTTCTCATGTGGTTCATTGCTCCAGCTGAACAACAGGAACGGGCTCCTTCATCCTGCAGTTCAAGGTTTGGGTCTTGTTCTTCCTGGCAGAAGAAGAGATGCTTCCCTTGCTCTTGAGGCCAGAGTTGCCCCACCAGCTTTGCAGTTTGGTGGCTGTGGGATGATTTTTGGTGCTGGGATTTGGGATTAGGAATTGCACTCTCTAACTCAGGACAAAGCCATGGAATCACTTAGGTTGGAAACTTCTGAGATCATCGAGTCCAGCCATTCCCCCAGCACTGCCAAGGCCAGCACTGGCCATGTCCCCAAGTGCCACATCCACGTGGTTTTTGAACACTTCAGGTGTTCATCCCTGCTGAGCTTTGGCACCTGGATCTGACACTCGGTGCCTCTGAAACTCCCTTGATGTTCTCGAGGGGGGAGACAGGAAGGGAGAACCGAGGCAGCAGGGATCAGGACAGGGTGGCACAGCACGTGGGAAGGGCAATCCACTGCAAATGTAAGTGAATAAAATAAATACAGATTCCTGTAACTGTAGAAAAGTAGATTGAATGCACAGGAGATAAGAACAGAAGTGTTTCTGAGGAGTTTCTGCCCGGGCAGGGCACTGTCAGACTGTGCTGGCTCTGGTGGGAGCTGGCCGTGGGTTTGGGCTGGGGGTGTTTATATTTCGAGCTGCTGATGTGATCCCCAATAGCCACATTCAAGACAAGCAGCAGTGGAGTGTTTCCTTCCAGAGGGCAGGAATGCAGTTGGAAATGCCTCTATCACATCCATCTCTCTGGCCAAAATGCTATTTAAGCATCAAACCACATGGACCCAAATGAGGTGGCAGGTTTCAGTTCAACTTGAAAACAATTAGTTAAAAGTTAAAGAAGCAAACACATTGTTTGTTACTGGTTTGTGCTTTTTTTTTTTTTTTTTCCTCCTTTTCTTTTTCCCAGGGGAAATTGGGATTCTTTAATTGGCTCAGCCGGAGCAAAAACCCCAGATCAAACAGCGAGTGAGCTGGAACAACAAAGGAATGTCCTGGCATTTCTTTTTCCAAGTTTAGAAATGGAAGTCAGGGCAGCCTTGGGATTTGTGGAAATTCCTCTGTGCATTGTTGGGAGGTAGAGGAAGTGGTTTCAAGTTGAGCTCCTGGACTGTGCCTCGCGGAGCGGGGCCAGTTTCCACTCGCCCGACTCCCGTTGTCCCGGCTCGGCCGGCGGCTGCTTCAGCAGCAAGATGATCCTCAAACATTCACCCCTGGCCACTGCAGGCACCGGGGGGCTCCCTGTGCCTCTGCCCCGGGCTCTGCCATGGCAGCCAGCCCAGCAAAATACATGGAAACATTTTTCCATTCCTGCCGGTGTTTCTTTCTTGCGGCTGCTTGGCACAATCGGAGTTGGAAAAGGTTTTCACTCCTCTATCAGCTTCTGGAAGAGCTGTTCCCGTTTCTATGCAAAGCTGTTCATGTAGAGATCATAATTTTAAGTTTTGATGCCTGTTTCCCACAGCCACCGGGGTAGTTTGATGACAAAAAAGCTTTCAAGACCCGCAGGCAGATCAATGAGAGGAGAACGCTCCTGGTTTAAAGCGTGTGCTGTTCACGTTCCTGTTACAGTAGAGAGGTTTTGTTGGTGGTTTTTTGGTAGTTTTTGGGTTTTCCTTGTTTC
The DNA here is from genome assembly GCF_026979565.1 of Vidua chalybeata. Classification (NCBI taxonomy): domain Eukaryota; kingdom Metazoa; phylum Chordata; class Aves; order Passeriformes; family Viduidae; genus Vidua; species Vidua chalybeata. Next base: position 17,569,494 of record NC_071544.1, read on the forward strand.
TTTGGCCAGCACATCCATGCAGCTGGAGGGGAGAGCCGGTTCTCCAGCCGGGAGGCAGGACATGAATGGGATGCGCCGTGCCTGGGGGAAGATGTCCCCGGCGGGCAGGAAGCGAGAGCTCCACCGGCTGCTGCCAAGAAAAACCTCTCCGGATCGTCCCCGGCGCTGCCGAGCCCGGAGGATTTTCACTCCGCTCTCCCTCCCGGCACAGGGGCTGCTCTGCAGCGAGGGCTGAGCACCTGCGCCAGGGCCGGGTGCTGCTCGGGGCTGTGGGAGCTGCCTGGTGCCTCTCGCTGCTGCTGGGGTGCTGCTCCCAAAAAGTGCCCTCAGCGGGGCACAGCAGCCGGCTGTGGGGCAGCGATGGAGCACACGGTGCGGTGGGATGGGCAGCCCGGGGTGGGGAAGGGATGTCCTGAGCCCCGCGGTGGGGACCCGGTTGGTTTCCAGGGTCCTGCTGCGGTGCTTTCAAAGGCAGCGATAGATTCTGGATGTGCTGAGCCAGCTGGGGCTGAAACTGCAGCATCTGGCAGCTGCCCACGGGGATGCCCCCATGGAGCAGCCCTGGCCGGTGCCTCACTGCCCTCCCCAAATATATATATATATATATCCCCCCTTTACATATGTATTTTTTCCATATGTGGTTGATTTTCTTTTTTTTTCTGATGTTTTAATGCAGTTTATTTCTTCAGTCACTGAAGTGCTTTGGATGTTAATAGGAAACAGTATCGCATTTTTGTGTGTTTTGGGTTATTTGTCTCGGCTTTTATTAGGCTTGTCTTGCAAGTCATCAGGCAAAAATGTAAAAGAAGAAATTGTGTGTGTGTGTGTGTTTGTACAGGGGACCGAACCCAAGAGCCATCAGTACACGATGCAGCGAATTGTTCTTTGTTTTCCAGGGAAATTGGGTGCCGGTATGAGGAAGCCCTGGGGGCGATGAGTGGTACCTATTGTTTTATTCATGGTCTCTGTCAGCGTTGCCTTCCCAGCCCTGCCACATGGGCTGGAGGTTCTGCACGGGCATGAGCAGATGCTGTGGGACAGCAGCACATCCACAGCAGGGTTTTTCCAGTGGGTTTTACAGAAATCTGAGACTCGGGGGCTGGTGGCTCCCAGCTGGGTGAGTGTCCACGGCTGCAGCACTGCCCAGTCTGGGTGCTGGGGCTGCCTCTGCAGTCACAGGAACCCACTGGGGAGCTTGGCAGTGCACATAGGAGTGAAAGAGACTTTGAGAAAGTTGTTCCCTCTGTGTCAGTAATGATTGATGCAATCTGAGCAGAAAATCCAGCTCCAGGCCCTCATCTCCTAGAGGCACTGTCCTGTCCTTGGTGCATCTTGGTGCCCAGGAGATGCTCTGCTCTTTCTGCAGCCATTTGCCGTGGTACAAAATAGCTGCAAACCCCTGTTCTGGTCCCACTCTCTATCTTTTGTAGTTCAGAATCATTTTTAGCCTTGTTTGCAGCAGGGTCCCTGCCTGTCCCCCAGCCCGGGGCAGCTCAGGCAGGTGCTGAAAGGGGCTGCTGAGATGTGTCCTGTAGTCAGTGCAAACATCAAATCAGAACACTCCCAGCTGGCATTTCAGGGTTTTTAACTCCCTCGTTCCTTCCAAAGGATGTAATCTTGGGGGTAGCCTTTTTGTTGTAGCATATTCATTACCATAATAATTTCATTTCCAGTGCTCGTGGTGCAGAAAGCAGGGAACCCAGAGGGAGCAGGAGCAGTGTTTCCAGAGCTGACCGATGGGATCGTGTGCGCTGAGCAGAAATGGCAGCAGAGTGTTGCTGAGCACTTCCAACTCATGGAATTGCTCCAGGCTGAGGGAGCTCCTGCTCTGCTCTGTCCTTCCTTAATGCTTGAGAAACCACTCAGGAAAAGGGCAAGGAAGGAGCTTTGACAGTAAATGACAACATTTTGTCTCCCTGGAGCTTTAGGCAGCGTTTGTCACATAAAGGTGCTGGGTAGGGTTCTGAGCTGCCCTTCCAAGGGTATTGGGATTTAGTATCAAACATCATTTTAGAGCGCAGAATCCCAGGCTGCTTTGTGTTGAACAGACCTTAAGGATCATCCGGTGCCACCCCTGCCATGGCAGGGACACCTCCCACTGTCCCAGGCTGCTCCAAGCCCCAGTGTCCAGCCTGACCTTGGAAACTCTCAGGGATGTGGCAGCCACAGCTTCTCTGGGCATCCTGTGCCAGGGCCTGCCCACCCTCCCAGGGAAGGATTTTTATTTATTATCCTTCAATCCTGTCTGTGTTTTTATCTCCACGTGGGAAGTTGGTACTGCAAGTCCCTGCATGTGCCCGTGTGTAGCCAGTGCTTTACTTGCAGCTTGGATGAGCTGCTCAGGGCTGGCCCTGGCTGGAGTGAGCCTGGGTGGCTTCTCTTGAAGCCATCTGAGATCCTGTTGTGTGAGGTTTTCGCATTAAAAAAATCCCTCAAAACTCTCTGTTCCAGTTGGTGCATTCCAGTTTTAGCTGGGATGCATGGGCTGAGCCTCCATCCCTCAGGGTACAGCAGGGCTTGCACAGGCTCTGTCTCACCAGGGGGTGATGGCCTTTCCTCCAGGGACACCTGGGTGCCTGAGGGTGGGACTGGCCCTGCTGCAAGCCTCCAGCAGCCTGGAGGGAAACCTGGGCTCTGAGGTGATCACAGCTCAGGGGTACTGCAGAATCACAGGAGGACGTGGGTTTGGGTTGGGAGGGACCTCAGAGCTCATCCAGTGCTACCCTGTGCCATGGACAGGGACACCCTCCACGGGATGAAGGTGTGATGCAGTGGTTGGCGTGTCCTGGCATGGTGGGGCAGCCTTGGGTGCACAGACATGCTGGGGGAGCTTTAAAACGCCAAGACGAAAAGGAATTGGATTTAAGAGAGAAAATCCTCATCTGCTGAAGGGCCAAACGAAGGAAGATGGGGAGAAGTTGTTTGTTAATAATAAAGAATGAGCTTTTATAAAGACCTCGTGTCCAAAGCTCTTTAACTTTTCCTGGCATTTCCCATCCATTCCATTGTTAAGCCCTTTGCTGTCTGAAAACAGCGCCGGGCCAGGGTGCTCGATGATCTCATCCCCAAGGCTTCTGCACTCGCCTCTGTTTACCCATCCCACAGCATTTGCTCCTCAGATTTGGTTTCCTACTTTGAAGAAAAAAAATAAGAAGGAAAAAGGGGAAAAAAAAATATAAATCTTTCATTTGTGCAGTGTCTCTCCCCGCCCCCGGCGCTGGGCTCCGAGGAAAACAGCACCTTGGTGGTTTTCAAGGAGAGGATGGACCACAGTGCATTCCCACAATTTATAAGAGGAGACAGGAAGGCCTCAGTGACTCATAAACACTAACAGATTCTGTGTGTGAGCTTCTCTTTGTTGTTTGTTATCCTTAATTTCATGGTTTTCCTTCTTTTGAGCGTGTTTGTGTATTTTAGACGATGCCATCATTTTGTCAGGACACTTTGTGTGTGGTTCCCACACAGGAGCAATGTTGTCTGCCTGATGGCTGGGCTCACAAAAATGAGACAGCAGCCAGTGGAAACGCTGGAGGGTTCTGTTTGGTGCCACATCCTGACATGAGGACCCTGGGACAGCGAGGCTGGGCGGGAGGGACCCTTCCCTGGCGTGTGCCAGCTGGTGCTCTGCACGGAGAGGGGTCAGGATCTCCTGCGTGGGAGCAGCTCCCAGGGCTGTGCTCAAAGCTCCCCAGTCCACTGACCCTAAATCTGTCACTCAAGTGGCACTGGGAGGGTCAGGCTGGCATGGCCAGCGTGACCTGGGCAGTGAACTGCCCTTCTGAGGGTGGCTGTGCCCCTCCCTGGCTCTCGGTGCTCCCAGCCGTGACTCTCTGAAAGTTGGGCACATCTCTGTGTGCAGGCTGTCCCAGCAGTTTTTCCTGGTTTAGTTAAAAATAATAATTTGTCAGAGGGCTGGGATGAGCTTCCTTGAGCAAGGAGATCTTTAGCTCTTTCTGTGGACGTTGGCTTCATCTTGCCTTTGTTTTCCCCTTGCCATCCCACCAAAACCTCCCCTCTTGTATGGCAGAGGGCATGAGTTGGCACCCACTCTTTGCCTCAGAGCTGGAGATGGTTAAATCCTGCTGGGAAGCCAACATGTTGTAAGGCACCTAGAAGCCCCTTCAGACAAGGCAGTTCATTCATGTAAGGTATTTTTAATTAGCCATGGAATGGTTTGGGTTGGAAGGGACCTTCAAGATCATCCATTTCCAACACCCCTGCCATGGGCAGGGTCACCTTCCCCTAGACCAGGTTGCTCCAAGCCTTGTCCAGCCTGGGCTTTCAGTTTAGTTAAGCCATGTGAGCATCAGCTGTTGGGATTGCTGAGCACTGATGGTTGGGAGTGCCAGGATGTTACAGTTTTGCAGCCCTGCACAGGGATCTCCAAGCCCTCTTCCTACTCCCCTCTGGATCTGGGGGCAATACCAGTGCAGCTGTTTAAATATGCTCAAAAATTCAGAAACACAAGTAAGCACTAAACTTTCCCAAGGTGGCTGAGTAATCGTGTTTGCTTTAGCATTTTAGTCCCCCAATTACCCAAGCCAAGGATATTGCCTCTTTAAACAGAGTTCAAAAAGCCCAAGAATTTTTTATAAATAGCTCACATCCTCTTGATAACAACCCGGCTGCTATTTATTGCCCACTTCCCCTCAGACAGACAGGTCAGAGGACTGAAAATCGCACTTCCCATGAAATCCAGAGGAACTGGGCTTTTCAGGTTCCTACAATTGTTTGTCATTCTGGGTTTCCTTTGCAGTTTGCAGCGTTCAGCCAGGCTCACCCTGCAAGGGAGGGATTGTTGGGATATACTGCTGCCTCCCTGGAGCCCTAAGCCCCATTTTCTGCTCCTGTCTTTGGGACCAGCAGAAAATCCCTTTGCTTCCCAGCGGCATGGGGTCCCTCCAAGCCATTTTTTTTTTAAACTCCACACTTCATTGAATCCTCTCTGGTCTTCTTTTACACTCCCACCTTCCCATTCAGTCCAAAGCTGTGTGGCCAGAGCTGTCTCCTGCTGAAGGCAGGTGGGAGCTGCTTGCTGATGCTTCCTTGCCTCTGTGGGGAGGGAGCTGCAGGCACAGAGGCACCGTGGCTGCAGAGGCTCCTCAGGAGCTGGGATTTGTCCTGTCCACAACTCGTGCTAACCCAATCCCACTGGCTATGCACCAGTCCTGTGCTTCAGTCACTGTGAAATCACAGAATCAAACAGGATGGTTTGGGCTGGAAAGGACTTGAAAAACCACCTCATTCTAGCCCACAATACAGCTGGAGGTTTCTTAGCAGTGGATAGACACCCATGTAAAGAAAAAAATAAATTTAGTTGTATTCCTAAGGATAATTTACAGGAATATCAGGAGAGCTGGTTTGTGCCAGCCTTGAAGCTGTTTGCCATGGGGCTGCTGCAGAGACATCCTCATCCTCAGACATGAAAAGTGATGAAAAATCAGCTTTGGTGGGACTCTAGATGTGTTAGATCATAGAACCTGTGTGTTGGAAGTGAGGATCTGTGCTGATGGCTCACCCTCTCCATGAAAAGCAATTAATTACTGTCACAACGAGGATGGAGTTTTAATTAATTCATTCATTCTTTAGCATCTCTTTGGACACGGCCACTTCCCTGAAGGGACAACGTGAACCTTTTCCTTGCCAGCTCAGAGCAGGGCATTTCTGGGTGGAGGCTTTTGCTGCTCCACACGTGGCTGAAGGCTCCAGTGCCATACCTGGAGCAAAGGGATGTGGTGCAGAATGTCCCAGTTTTGTGCTCTGAGAATGTTGTGTTTCTGATTAGGAGCACCCGGTTACATAACGGCATCATAATCACAAACATACCTGCTCTGAGCAGAACGGGGCTGGATGATTTATTCATAAGAGTTTCTTCATGCAGAAACTTCTCTTTATTCCCTGTTGTAAGGGAAGGAAAATGTCAATGGAAGCTGCAGTGGTATGGTGCTAATGGGAAGTACGTGGTTCAGTCTTCTCTCCCTTCAGGAACACTGAAGAGTAAATTTTTTAGGGTTTTATGGAGAAATTCCTGTGTCTTTGTGCTTGGGGGCACAAGCCTTGCTTGGGTTTGCAGAACCCAGCTAGCCTGGAAGGGAGCAGGCCGTGCTTGCCCTGCCCAGTCCCTCGCTGCTGGTGGAGGCTGGTGTGGCAAGAGCCTGGCAGAGTGATCAGAAACCTTAAACTTGAAATCCTGGCTGGTTCTTGGCTCTTTTCTGGGTTTAACAGGCTGTGGTGGGGTTGAACTCTGGTCCTGAGCCTTCATTTGCTGCTGGGGGGCTGCTGAGCCCACGTGAAATAAATGCAGCTGTTTACACCAGGGAGACACAAAGGTTTGTGATTTGGTTTCTATTTATTTGTTTTTATAAACACCTTTTGAGTACCTCCTCCAATCACACCTTTGGCTGATATTTCCCAACTTGCTGGCTGTTTTTCACTTGCCATTTATTTATTTTCTGCAGCAGCAGAAGCTTTGTTGTGTCCTAGTTGGTCATCCAGGGCTGGCTGTGATGGGCTCTGGTGGCCTGGGCATGGTCAGGAACTTCTGTGAAGCCTCTTCACCCCCCTTGTGCCTCAAAACCTGGTGTCCAGCTTGGACCCTGGCGTCTGTTTGGGGTGGCTCTGTCCCAGAGCCTGTGGAGGCTGTGTGGGAGCAAGAGGAGGGCTGAGACCCTGCTGAAAGGCTTTGCCTTGACCTCTGTAGCCAATTCCTCCTTCCCCTGGAAAGGGAAGTTTGCCCCGTGTGGGAACCCCGTCTGAGGGCATCCCTGAAGTTTTACGGCGCTCAGCAGGGGCCGGAGCGGGAGCCCAGGGATTCAGTGCTCCCACGGGAGGTTATTGTGGGGAGGAAGTAAAACAAAGTGCAAAGGCAATTTATCTCTGTCCTGGCCATTTGTCTGCCACTCACAGCGGGGCCAAGCTTCATCCCTGGGTGCTGTGTGCTGGTGTGGAGCCCTGTGAGGAGCAGCTCTGTGTCTGCCCAGGAGCGGGGCTCAGCCTCCATCACCCCATCCACACACCGCTAATCCCAGCGAGAGAAATGATTTATTCCTGGGAAAGGGCGCTGTGGGTGCTGTGTGTGCAGCACCTGTGGGTGCTGTCTGTGCAGCCCCCTGTGCTGCAGCAGCTCCTTGCCCTGCTCACCCAGAGTCAGAACTCTGCAGTGGTGGTGGGAGCCACGGGGACCCGTCACGACTCCGGGCGGGCCGCCGGGCTTCCACCGGCTGCGCGCAATCCCGGGAAGCTGCGCTGGCTTCTGTGAGTCCCACGCCGTGTGTGGCTGACCCGTGGCAGGTTTGGATCTTCACTGCTTGAGTTTGGATTCCGTGGCGCTGACCCCGCGTCCGGCGAAGCCACCGATGGTTGCGCCAATAGTTGCACTGATGGTTGCACCAACGTTTGCACCGACGGTTGCACCAATGGTTGCACCGACGGTTGCACCGGCGTGCTGCGCCTCACAAAGTTGGGTTGCTGTTTTCCCACGTTTCTGCCCCGCCCCGGGGCTGTGGCTGTGCTTTTGTGGCTTTGCACATTCCGTGTTCCCGTCCCGTGAGCCGCTGTGGCGGCAGGGCTCGGCGCTGCCGTCCGCAGATCGCGTCGGGTTCCACCGGTGTTGGAAGAAGCCGCCGGGGCTCCATTTTCTTCATGCAGAAAAGCCAATTCTTTATTCACATAACTCCTTTCAACACCTCGTGTGCAACACCAATTGGCTAATAGTTCTCTTACTACTTCATTTGTTGGTCAGAAGGTGATTTGTGTGCACGTTCTCAGATTCAGGTGTTTACATTCTTCCTTTGTGGCTTCCCATGGGACAAGATCTGTTGTTTATATAGGGCACCCCTATTTTTCTCCCCAAGGAATAGGTTGTTGTGCTCACAAACTTTTCATACCCAGGATTGTTTCATATGGGAACTTGCAAGTTATCTGCAGTTAGAAGAAGTGACAGACTAGCAGAGCAAGGCCTGGTTTCACAAGGCCTTTTCTTTTATTACATCTTTTACCTGTCTGCAACACTTACACCTTTGAGAAAATCTCATCGTGTTTATTAACTAGATATTTTAGAAAAATAGTCTTAAAAGTAATTAAAAATAAGGTTTTTATCTCATTTTGTAGAATCCCAGAATGTTTGGGTTGAAAGGGATCAAGGGATGCAACCTGCTCGAGCTGGTCACTCATTTCTGTAAGTTCATAGTTTCTGTTAGTTTCAGCCCATTCTCTCAGAATTAATACATTGATTTAGGGTATTTTTAGGGTGCTTTGATTCACTAGAAATTCCCTTTCAGGTCTGATAGCCAAGAGCTGGGCATGCTCCAGGGCCTGGGAAGTCTGCTCTACTCTTAGCTCTGTGCATCTCTTCACCATTCCATAGCCTGTGTTTGTGGAATTGGGGTTGGTTTCCTTTGAGAGCCAGTAACTGAAAATGATGTTAAAAAGGATTAAAAAAAAAAAGCTGATAATTCTGGTAGATTTAAAAAATATTGCTTTAACATCTACTGCTCAAATCAAGCAGAGTGCTCTGGTTCGCTTCCAGCAGAGAGACACGAGCGTCGTGTTGGTATTTTTAAAGCTTTATGTGCAAGACATCAGTTGGTGTTGCCAAACTCTGATTTAAATTTATACATCCTGGCTCAGCCTGTTTGTTTAAAAAAAAAAAAAAAGAAAAACCATCCCCAGCATAACAAATTCAGTATCTTTTCCCTATTGCAATTTTTTTGGCATCAGATGCCGTGATCTGCACAGTGTAGTTATTGTCTCTTTATCTGATCCATTGACTAATTCAACATTATTGTTTCAATAATATTATTTCAGGCCAGGTAACACACTCGGGTTACCTCTGTGATGACACAAAACATGGCACAGCTTCCAGTGAGTCACAGCTCCACAGTGTGTGCAAATAAATAACAGGAATGGTGAAAAATAACCCGGATCCTGTATTTTTAGCAGCCCGGTGTGATGCTGGTGACACACGAGGAGCTGGGGGCAGGAAGGGTGGTGGGTGCTGGTGGGTGGGAGCTCCAGGATGTGGCTCAGGGGCTGTGCAGGGTGAGCAGGGGCCCAAGGAGTTGGTTCTTGGCAGTTTCTTGTCCTTTTCCAAGGAGCTGGGAGAGTTCTGGGGGGGAGCTTGGGGTGGGCTGGCCAGCGCTGGAGGATGCTCACCCACGGCCCTGGTGGGGCCGTTCTGGTGTGGGCAGCACGGCTCTGCCCCTGGAAAGGAGAAGCAGGAGAGCTGGAAGTGGGTCTGAAACGCTGAGGGAGGCTCTGTGGGATGGGCTGGCACAACCCCTGTGTGTGGTGGGGCCGCTGACTTTGTGGCTGGCTCTCTTTGGTGTCCGTCCCCTGTCACACTGGGGGCTCAGCCCCGTGGAAGGAGCAGCCTGACTCCCAGGCTGGCACATCTGAGGGGTGCAGGGAAGGAGAGGATTGCTCCTACGAGTTCACAGAGCAGGCTGGTCCTCCTCACTGAGGTGCTGGCTCTTCCCACTGCAGGGGATTTGAGGGTAATTAATTGATGATGTGCCAGGCTGTGGGGCAGAGCAACGCCAGCATCACCCTGAGTTCCTTGGCAGGGCTGGAGAGCATCAAATAACCAATTCTGGGCTACTCTCTGCTTGTATTTTTAGAATTAATTGCTATAAACATTCTTGGGATTTTTTTTTTAAGAACCACAACAGCCATTTATATATTTAACAATATATATTTATATATATATATAATTTCTAGATCAGTACATTCATCAGTACTTGTTTTTCTTCACAAACAGAAGAACTCTTACAATAGTAGACTTTCTAAAATAAATACTATTAAAATAGAGCTTCAAAATAAATATTCTATACAAAGAAAAACCTTCTGTGGTAACTTTTCAGGGTGTACATGTGAGGGGGTGGTAAGAGGAGATGGGGAAATATTTCTCAGGGTGTCTGAGCGTGGGAGGGGAAGGGAATACCCAGAGCTGGGAAGGGCAAGGGCTCATCAGGGTGGCAAAGCCTGTGCCCAGGGAGCACCAAATCTGGGATCTGCTCCTGGCACCTGGTGGGCACAGGGCTGTGGTGAGGGGGTGTTTTTCTGTTGGGGCCACTCTGCTCCTGCTGGGAATGTGGTGTGGCATCGCCAGCACCCTCAGGTCCCCCCTTCTTGCTGTCTGGGCTGTTTTGTGAGGGCAGGGGCAAACCCTGCCACGAGCCTGCTGCAGCAATTAGCAGAGCTGCAGCAATTAGCAGTGCAGGGGCCCTGCCATCCTCATCCTCCTCCTCCTCCAGAGCATGGCACCTGTCCCAGGGGCAGCTGCCCCCCAGCCTCCGTGGCTGCCCCACCTCGGCGCCGTGCCCGGAGAGGTCTGTGCTCGTTAGCAGCTGTCCCTTCCTTAGCAGGGGGCTGTGACCGTGGGAGGATGGCAGAGCTGGAGGGCTGTGACCAGGTGACACGGCACCGTGCCCCTGGTACCTCTCTGGGGTGGCAGGAGACCCGAGTACCTTCAAAGGGAGCGGGGGGATGGAATTGTTGGGATGGGGAAGAGCGGGAATAGCGACGTTATTGACGGGAGCTGCTCCCTCTGGCACAGCCCTGGCTGGGGCCAAGCCCGGCCCTTTCCCAGCTCCAGACAGGGCTCAGCACCTTCCTGCCATGCCTTGGGCTGGGAGTGCTGGAGCAGAGTCCAGCGGCCGTGCTGGGAGCCGAGGGGAGGAGGGAGGGTCACTCTGCTACACTGAGCACTGCTCTAACACATCCACAAGGCTTGACAGGCTCCAGCACGGCATCATCGGCTTACAGGGCTTAGCTATTCAAACAAACCAACAGAGAACTAGTTTACAGCTATGTACAATGAGAGGAAACCCGGCTGGGGGTGCTGGGGGTGTGTACACGAGTGCAGACTGGCACAGTGGCGACCATTCCAGCGGTGCCTTTGCTCACAGGACCATGCAGCCAAGCCATGGGCTCTGCCAGTGCGGGTTTTCAGCACAGATTCCCCAGGAACAGAGGGTCAGAAAGGCAAAGCAGCCGTGGGTGGAGGCCATTTGGACATGTGTGGTCCCAGCAGAGGAGGGCAGCAGGTAAATGCCTCTCCTGCTGGCCTTTTCTAGCTTGCTTGCATCTTAGGAAAATGATTTCTCTTATTAAATACAGTATCTTATACATTCAACCAGCAGTTCAGCTAGTTTGGGGTTGGTTTTCCTTTTATATTTTCTCCTCCAATATGTGCAAGATAACAAATACAGCTCTGGATCCCCACCTGCTTCCTGGTGCCCACATACAGTTACCATGAGGCTACCCTGTAGGAACTGGTATCTGATAACAGGCATTACATCCTTTTTTTTTTTTCTATGATTCAGCATGTACAAGCTAGCAAATGTTATAAATAGAAAAACTGGTTTTCTTTTTTTTTTTTTTTTTTAACTCCCCCATTCAATAAATATCTACAATTCAATTGAGCTAAACCCCAAGTCATCCAGCTGAGCTGAATTCTGAGACCCAAAGGCACCAGAGTCCCATCAGGACGCTGCTGCCAGCCCCTACCCGTGGCTGCATCACAACCAGGCCAACAGGATTCCTGGAAATGCTACATGAGCTCTGCCTATTGCTTATCTAATTAGAGATGACATTTCACTGTCACTGCTGTGCACTTACTGAGGAAATCTCCTCTAATTAAAAACACCAAGAGAGACTAGGTCAGTTTTCTGCATGCAACAAGTACCTACCGACTCATTAGAGTGTTGCATGTTTGGACCAAGATTCTTGTTTAGCACCTTGTGGTTGTCAAGAGAGAGGAGCATCCTTGGGGAAGGCAGAACCAGCCCCAGGACCAGGGCACGGGCAGAGCCAATATTTGCACGCTGAAAACCACAGGCCCATTGGTTAACTACACTCTCCTCCTTCCCCTGGCCTTCCCTAGCGTGTGTTAACACTAAAATAAACACTAAAAGCATTCATTACATATAAAAAGACACGTTTGTACAGAAGAGGCAAAAGTCAAACAGCAGCAATAGGACTGGGGGAATGTGCTGTACTTCAAGCAAATGTGCCATTCAACCCCAAGACAAAAATCTTAATATCTAATGAGCAAAGAAGAGCCTGTTCCAGGAGGGGAGGTACTGGGTTGAGATCCCTAGAAAAATACATCTATGTGCATCGTACACTTAGGTTTGTGTGACTTCTTACCAGAGGTTTTAGAGGAACAAACCCCGCCCGTCTGCGCGCTGTGGCTTGAGTTACCTCCCCTTTGCTCTGGCACCGGGGAGCGACGGGGCCTGGGGGAAACGGGGTCGGCCACCTTCCTCCTGGAGAGGGGCTGTTCTCTTGAGGGAAAATTCATATTCCATCGAGTGAAACCTGGTGCCACGGAGCAGCTCACGGGCAGGAGGACCCGGTGTTGATACAACTGCCTGAACACATCCTGCTGCAATTCCTCCTGGGAGGAGCAGCCCTGCTACCATCTTGCTTTAGAAAGAGGGTCCAAACCAGTGGGGCCAGGTGGGATACACCCAAAGGGCAGAAGACCCTTCAACAAATGAAATGTAGCTTCACTTCTGGTCCAAAAATCTTTGAGGGACACAGGAAGCTTTTGAGAAACGCGTACTTTGTGTGCAACCAGCCCTTGGAGTGGTGTCTAGGAGGGAAAGAGGGTGGAGGGAGTTCCCCCATCACCTTCAACAGGCTGCTGGGAGCGAGCTGGGGTTTGGAAGGAGACAGGAAGCAAGTAGCCCGCCCTGAATCTGAATTCAAAGCAGCTTTTTGCAGCTGGGAATGGGGATTGGTTGTGAGGCGGTGCCTGCCAAGCGAGCAGTTAATGGTTCCTGTGGTGTGCAGGCCTGGTGAGCAGCCGTCCATCCAAGCTGGGAGCTTTTCAGCAGCTGTACTTCGTGATGTACATGGGTTTGCAGCCTTCACTCTGCATTATTAACATTCCTCCTTTGGCCCCATCCATTTCAACTGCGACCAGTTCCAAAAACCCTGAATAACCCAAAGTGCTTCAGTTTGTGGAAATAGTTGCTTCCGCTTTCTCCGAAGGCAAGAGGCTGACGCTCTCCTCAGAACACAGGTTGTTAAAAAGAGCCAACACCACCCTGCTCCGCGGAGCACCCTCCCAACTCCGTCCTCCCAAACTATTAAAAGGGCTTTTCTGCCCCTTTGCTCTCGGGCAATGCCTTGCAAATGACACTGTTTGTGTTTTTGCATCTGCATCCAGGCCGGCTCACTTGGTCGTAGCATCTCTGGGACAGCTTGACGCAGCCGGTGGCCGGCAGGTAGCAGAGCAGGCAGGGCAGCACCAGGGACAGGGCGCTCATGAAGGACCAGCGGGCGCAGCAGTTGGAGTGGGAGCAGGAGCAGGGGTGGTCGGCACACGTGCCCTCGTCGTCCTCGTTGGTGCAGTGGTAGAAGACGCCCTTGACCAGGCACATGCAGGTGGAGTAGTTGACCAGGTTCTGCGCCGAGCACAGACACTCCTGGTTGCACACCCAGCACGAGGGCAGAGTCCGGGGCAGGGCACACTCCTTGCACTTGCATTTCCCGCAGGCCTCGCACAGCAGGAAGTGCTTGTCCAGCTCCTGAGACACGGGGCCCTTCAGGTCCAGGGGTTTGCAGTTGATGGCCTTGGGCTGGATGCGAACGGCGCGGGGGGACGACTGCTCTGCCACGGGCACCGGGGCCATGTGGTCCAGGAGCCTTTGGTCTGAGGATGTGCTGCTGCTGCTGCTGATGGAGCTGGGGCGCCCGCTGAAGGAGATCCAGGGGTGGGTGACATCCTGCTCACAGCGCTGCGGGTGCTGGCCGGCCAAGCCCGGCTCGTGGGGGGCTCGGGGGCGCTTCTGGGCCGGCGGCTGGGAGGCGCTGGGGTTGTCGGTGTAGTCGTTCTCCACGTGGCTGGTCTTCATCTGGTCGATGGGCAGGATGGTCAGCGGGTGCTGCAGCCGCCCGTAGGGGATCCGACTGTCCAGCAAGGGCTGCACCATCGCAGAGTTGGGGACAACGGTGATGTTGTGGGGAATCCGCGGCTCCATTGAGAAATCAGGCTGACTGCTGGGGGGAAATCTGCGCTTAAGTGTCCTGGGAGAAGGGAAGGAGAAAGAAAAGGGATGGGGGAGAGGGAGAGAGAGAGCGCATTGTTATTGTGGTATCCTGCAATCCCGGCCCAAAAGGGCTCCTTGCTGAGGCTGGTTGTTATGCTGAAGGTCTCATAAGGTAAACTTGTGTCCGAGAAGGCAGAGCACTGGGGTACAAAGTGCCTCACTCCTCCTTTGCTACCGTGTCCCTCTCCCTGACCCTGGCCATCTATAGCTCTTCCAGCCCTGGGAGGGCTGTGGTCACTGCAGGCTCCTGAAGAGCCCACTCATGGTTTTACAGAGGGAAAGCAAATCTTGGGGCTACTGGTGTACATTTACATGTGGTTTTGTCAGCAAATTTCCTGAAATGATTTCTCTAAACTTTGGAGGTTTTCCCCAGTTGACCCTGATCCCTAAAAAGCCTGATGCAGGACTGTGGCTTGTGGAAGCACTGGCCTGGTACAAAGGTGCTTTTGAGCATGGGGCTGAGCACCTGTCCTTGCTAACCAAGGATCTGCCTGTGGGAGGATGGATGGATTTTGGTGAGGAAGTGTCCCCTCTCCATCAGGAGCCGCTGGTTCCAGAGGCTCCTTTATCCCTCCCAGGGGAGGTGGAAGTGCTTGCTCAGCACCTTGTCTGGAGGCAAACCAGGGTGGGAGCCAAGGGTGCAGCTCCCAGGAGAGCACCCACATGGCTCAGGCTGGATCCATCACCTCACACAGGTAATGAGACACTCGTGCAGCCTGCTAAGTGCACTAATATTCAGCTGAAGTGCTGTTTACCAGCCGCCCTGGCTGAGCCGTCAGTGCCGCAGTTTCTAATTTCATTGAAAGAGTGCAATTTATCCTGGAGTCAGTCCAAAGATTCAGCAGTGGCGTAGGACAAGAAACCACAGGAAGTAACTAAACTTAAATCAAAGAACGGAAACGACTCAGTTCAAATTTAGAAAGTGCACATTGTTTTCTAGTAGATGTGCCATTTCCTCAAGGGGTGACCTTTATTCATAAATAATATAATGCTGGAGATCAGTTGAAAGAAGGGGTGAGTAAAGCTTTGGTCACAGGAGGGGAAAAGCTGCTGGTATCAAGAAAAAGGAAGTAGTGAACAGCTTAAGGCATTGCCAGTTGTTTGTGTTCAACAAATAAATTAACCTTCTCCAACAGCGTGAAAGATTTGGTCTTGGCAGCGCTGGTTTAACAGCTGGGCTTGATGATCCTAAAGGTCTTTTCCAACCTAAATGATTCTGTGATTCTATGACTTTTAATATCACAGCAGTGGGAAAAAGGAAAAATCTGCATCCAGCTACAACCAAATAACGCAGGAGAAGTGCGCGTGCACTTCTGCGAGAGCACATCTCCCCTAAAACGAACACCGCAAGAATCGGAGCAAGAACTGATCCCGCAGGCTTGGAAGAAGAAAGGGAAGCCCGTTTTTACCCCCTGAGAAATGCCACCAGAGTCCACTCTTGCGTTTGCTTTGATGGATCACTTGGCATTCGGGGTTGGAGAAGTGCCAGTTCTCCCGGGACCAGCAGGAGGGCGGGCTGAGGCCGGAGCGGCAGCGCGTGGGCAGGACGGCACATGCCGGGCCCCCCGTGTCCCCCGCGCCACGCCAGCAGGAAGAAAGGCTTTATTAGCAGTCATATCATTATTGTCACGCAGCCCTTATGCTGCCTCTCTTCCCCAGTTAAAATTCTCTGCTGGGGCTTAGCCATTCATTTGGATTTTTTTTTTTTTTTTTTTTTTAAATTTCATTATTCATAGCTCATTGACATCCTGACTGGAGGAACGAGAGGGTTTATAAAGCATCTCTTGCTAGTTACTGTATGTAAAAAACAAAGAGAAGCAATGACTCTGACAACTATGGTGTGTGCAGAGGGAAAAGAACTTGATTTTCTTTTGTGCATCAGCATCCAGTGTCATGATATAAAAAGTATTCGCTGCAAGTCAGAGTTTAGCAAAATCATCAGTTCCATATCGGCTGCGTGTTACATTTGCAGGGAGACTTTGATTCCACTGGGTTTTTTTGTTGTTTTTGTTTTTTTTTTTTTTTAAGGAGAGAGATGCAGCTGTTTTGGTTGCCAAGAGTAAGTGCAGCAGAGCTGATCTTCGATGGAAGGTAATGGAGGAAATGGTGGCAGTGCTGCAGGGCCTTGCAGCCTGCCTGCTCCTCCTCACCCTGCCAGCCCTGCCTCTGTGGCCTCTCCAGGGCTCCTTACTCACTCCCACTTGTTACCAACTCTCTGGAATCTGCTCCATTCACCAGATTTCCGCTGGATCCATGGAGAACTACTTGTTCTAAGGTGCCCTGTGCGGCAGCACCTTCAAATAAATGGAGAACCACTTGTTTTAGGGTGCTGCCTTGTGTGGCAGCACGTGTGTGGAGCAGAGGTGCTCAGCCCAGGCAGTGAGCTGGTGCTGCCTGTCCCCAGGGTGGCACCTCTGCCTGCCCAGGGTGGCACACCAAGGGTGTTCTGCATCGTGGGAGCCCCTGGAGATGGCACGCAGGCTTTGCATTAACTCTGCCGTGGTCCGGGGCCAGTGATGCCATCACACAGAAATGGTGTCAGCAGATTAATTTGGGGAAGGATTAGAGCCAGGCCACTCCTCAAACAGCCCCGTGCACAGACAGGGCCTCATGCAGGCAGATGTTAAAGATGGCTTATCTGAGATAGTGCTAATCAAGATTTCAGTTAATTACCACAGAAAGGAGAGGGACCCTGGACTAAACACCACACGTCAGGAGAGTTAAGGATAGAAGTTTTTCATCCTCTCTTTTCACTGTAGTACAGTTTCAAATTGTCTTTTTAATAGACAAACTATTTCTGCAGGACAAGGGGAAGGGAAGCCTGACAGACCCTGCAGATATCTGGGCACAGGATCTACTTGGATAAAACCTGTGGAGGGAAAAGAGCCAAACAACACCCAGCTCTCCCCATTCCCAGACCCCTGCTCTGCCCACAATGTCTTTCTGGCTCAATCAAGATCACCTTTAAACCAGCACAGATGTGCACCCTGACAGGTTTTGGTGCTTGGACACGTGGTCCTTCACTTTCTGCCCTGCCCTCTCTCCCCTCAGCAGAGGGTTTCTGCAGCTAACTGCTCTCCCCTTTCATGCTGCCCTTAGCAGACGAATGTTTCTGACATTTATGGAATTTTCCAAGGACCATGACTACACTGCTGCTGCTGGCCTTGTCACCAGAAGTTCCAGCAGCGCAGCGAGATCGCTGGTGACAGATCCAGGTCAAACACCTCGAGTGCTGAACTCGGAGTGGGCTGGGTGCTGTCTGTCCTGCCAGGAGGCTCCTCTCCCCTGGGCTCTGCCCAGATGCCAGCGTTCCATGGTGCAGCTGCTCCAGGGCGTGTCTGTGTGTGTGGGCACCTTTCCCTCGGCTCTCTGTGCTCCGTGTCCCAGGGCAGGGCAGGTGCCAGGGAAGGGCCCTGGGCAGCTGTGCAGGCACACAGTGCTCCAGCTGTCCTGGCAGAGAGCAACCCAGCCGAGTCCTGGGTTAGGGATTGGTGCTGGGGCACAAGGAAATCGTAAGCCAGACTGGCCCTGTGGAGTGTCACAGGCTGGGACGTGCCTGCCTGGACACCTGGTGGGGCCTTGTGACTTCCCTGGATGATCCTGCAAGACACCACAACTGGACCTTTTCTGGTTGATGTGTACCCAGAGGCAGGGCAGCATTTCCTCCACCTCCCCCCAGAGCCCACCACACACGTGGGCTGTTTGCTCACGAGGATAACATTGCCTTCAGCAGCAACGCTGGAACCTTATAAACTGAATTGAAAAAGCTTATCCCAGCCAGATCCCAAATCAAAATGAATGTTTGGGGTAACCCAGCAGAACTTAAGACCTTGAAAGAGGACAAGAGCTGAGGGGTGCAACCCTAGGGATCTTTGTTGTCCACTGCACTAATCCTGACTGTTAATTGCATTTCCATTGAGGAAAAAAAGCCATGCAGCACACAAAATTAATTAATTTTTGATCACAGGTAATTACAGATGTATTACAGCATTAACACAGGCACAAATTCACTGTTGGAACTGCACAGATAATTTTCTTAAAGTAGAAAACAGGAAGAAAAAATTCATGACTGTTCTTACATAGGGAATTTTTCATTCTTTAGCAGCCAACAATGAGGTTCTTTTCAAGGCAGCAAACTCCCATGCAGAGAAAAATTTCTCTTCCCCCATGACTGTACAGTCACTCACCACATACAATTTTCAAGTCAAAATATACTTCCTTCCAAGGGAGTAAAATTGGACTCAAAAGTCAAGTTCATACACGTGTTGCAGTGTTTGTTCCATCTCTTCATCAAGATATGGCCAATTTAAAATTACTGTTGTACTGGGTAATTGCAAGTCCTAAAGTTGTAGGAAACCAACTGTTATTGTCAAGTGTTTTGGTATTATTTCAGACTCAGAAGTTTTGTAGGGTTTTGAAATCAGATGAAATGAAAACAAAAGGCATTTTATGTTTTAGTAGGATTTTGGATTTTCCTACACCATTTTGTCCTTGTTGGCAATTCCATGAGAAAGTCACATAAACCCTCAGGAAAACTCATTCTCATTAACGTTTTCAGAACAAGTTTGAAAGAATAAGGGTCTAATATCTTTATTTTCAGAGTGGAGTCGGACAACAATTCTTCCAGTAACTGAAAAACAAAATGGATCTTGACTTAAAAATCCAGTGAGTGCAGAAACATAAAATGTTCATAACTATCTGAGTCACCCACTGGTTAATAATTTTAATAAGTCCTTTCTCACATGTTTAACAATATCCTAGATGTTTGTGGTAATAAAAGAATAACAACAGTAAGGGACATAAGTCCAGAGGAGGGTCCCATGTGGAAGCAATCCTGGGCAACCTGGGACTGCCACGTCCCCAGTGCAGCCAGCAGGAAAATGGGAAAAGCTTCCATGAGCTCCTCCTCTGCAGCCAGCACCAGGTACAAGGTCCCCCAGTTTTGCCCAACCCTTTTTGGACACGAGATCCTTCCGTGGAAATGTCTAAAGGGAATTCAAATGCCACAGAAAACCAAAAAGCCCCAGATGTGCTGCTTGGGCTGTGTTTGCTGAGAGCCCCCAGGGTGGGCAGGGAAGTGATGCAGCCACCAAACCCCTTCTGTCTTTGTCAGCTGTGTGCTCCAGATCAGGGGCCACTTATCTCTCTCTAATTAATTACACCTTAATTACACCTCATGAGCAGCCTGTCCCTTCTGTTGTGTCTGACAGCACCGGTGGCAGGAGGAGCCCTTTGCCTCAGCAAACCAAGATTTCTCCTGGGGTTGCTGGCACTGGATTGTCCCCTCCATGTCCTGTGACATCACTGGTGGCTCCTTTCTGGAGCCTGGACTGTGCCCTGGAGCATCAGGGAGCTGCTGAACCTGGCAGTGGTGCCGTGCTGCCCTTTGCCAGGGGCTGCTGGCCACCTCCAGGACCATTTTATATCTATATCTGTATCTATATCTATATCTTAGAAGTGAAAATGGTTGTAATGGTGCTGGGGGCATGGAGAGCACTGGTGCACAAAAAGCCACCTCCTTATATTAGAATTGTTGAGGTTGGAGAAGACCTTTAGGATCGTCAAGTCCAACTGTAAACGCAATAAAGCAAATTTGATGCTCCAACACGAATTTTCAATCACAGGTTTCCAGGAGTTTCCCAACTGTTGAAGCATCACAAGCTTCTGTGAAGAAGGGATGGAGAAATGGCCATGGACTGATGAGAGGCTGAGCCCTGCCCTGGGACGGGGTAAGAGCTGAGCTGCTCATTTGGGGATCTGCTTTGGGTCAGGCCAGACAACTCTGAATCTTGGCACCAACAGAGGGATCACACCTTCTCCTGCTCACTGGTACTACACCTGGGCTAGACTAAGTTTTAGGAAGAAATCCCTCCCTGTGAGGGTGGGCAGGCCCTGGCACAGGTGCCCAGAGCAGCTGTGGCTGCCCCTGGATCCCTGGCAGTGCCCAAGGCCAGGCTGGAAGGGCTGGGAGCAGCCTGGGACAGTGAGAGGTGTCCCTGCCATGGCAGGGGTGGAATGGGATGAGCTTTAGGATCCCTTCCATCCCAAACCATTCTGTGACTCCATTACCAGTGCAAAAGTTGAATTAGTCTCTGGAAGAGTTGTGAGAGTCACTCATTGACACTGACAGCAACAGCTGCAGTAAATGCACTGCAGAAATTGGTTTATTTTCTTTGCTGTCTGGGACACACGAATTTCTGAAAATACTGAAATAGTGCAAGAGGAAGAACACAAGAAAAGCATAGAATATTTAGTCTTAATACAGGAAATGATCATAATTGAAAGTACTGGAAGCAGTATCATGCCAGGGGTGGGCAGAAACGTTCCCAGGCCTGTGCAAGGCAGCACAGCTCAGAGTCGATGGCAACCAGTGCCAAATCTGATCTGTCACCACCAGTCTGTCTCCTCTGGTGGTTTGGTTAAAAAGCATTTTTTTGGTTAAAAAGCACTCCTCTAGAAGGGTTGGGCAGAACTGCACCTGAGCATCGGGCAGGGCAGGCACTGAGGGGACAGGGCAGGCACTGAGGGGACAGGGCAGGCACTGAGGGGACAGGGCAGGCACTGAGGGGACAGGGCAGGCACTGAGGGGACAGGGCAGGCACTGAGGGGACAGGGCAGGGTCCCACCCCAGTGATCAATAAAGGATTTGCTCCCCAGGGCCCAGTAGAGGAGGAGCTGGAGGCAAGGGAACAAATTCTGCCCCTGCCTTTGTTTGGGATTAAGGACATCCTCTTGTCCAGGCCTGCCAGCAGTGACATGGGACACACTGCTCCTGGTGCGAGCCAAAGGCTTCAATTAAAGCCTTTAATGAGGAAGACTACACTCAGAGGTAGTTAAAGGAGACCTTGCAGCAAGCACATGTTTTTAATGTGGGATTAAGAATAATTCATAAGGTTGGAGTTCATTAAGGCTGAGTTCAGCTGTCTGGATTTTGAGTCGAGCTGTAAATGCTTCAAAAAAAAGGAAAAAAATGCTTTTTTCCCCTAAAGTGTGTATTAATATTAACAAAATATTGGCATTCATTCTTTTTGTTCCCCTCCTTAGCAGCCTTATCTAGCTAAGGCCAGCTAGAATCTTCTCTACAAGTAATAAGGCAGGAAAAAAATTAGAAAGCTTATTAGGGAAACCTGCCATTTTTAAAACGAGACACTAAATTCTTGCCAGAGCGTGGAAATTCAGGAGCTGGGAAATGAGACCTGTAGACTTCCAAGAAGCTGTCTCTGTCCAGCTCAAGTCTGTTCCTATGGTGCGAGTGAATAAAGCACATTTTGGCCCTCTAGCATTCAGATCTCTGGGGACTTGGATTTCTCAGTCAAAGCCTTTTACTGGACAAAAACATTTATTTTAAGGTCAGAAAACTAAGCTCAGATATGATCTATTAAGCTAATGGTGCTAAATGATAACCTTATTGGAAGGATTGTAGATTTTCTTCAGGAAATACATTGTATTGCATAGAAAAAGGATAAAAAAACCAACACTTGTGCAACTGTTTGCCTATAAAAACACAGTTTTTACTACTGGGCTGAGCTGGAAAGTTATATAGCAATATGATGAATGAGGTTTTTTTCTTTCACATTTAATTTTATGAAAACTGTCAGAACTGGTAATTAATTATTGCTGTAGTGTTGTAAGGGATGGGAATTTTATTTCACCGAAGTCTGAGAACAGAATTTTTTTCTTGGGGGGGTAGGAGTTGCTTTTTGAGATGTTGCATTCCCCAGTACGATTTGGGAATTAGTCATGATTCCAGGAAAACAGCTTTTGTTTTGCTGTTTCAGGAGGAGAACAAATAATTTCTCCCCTGCACATACCTCAGAGAGAATTTCAAAAGGACTGCAGTATTCAGAAATGGTCCTTTTAATTTTATAATCCCAATATAGAGTCCCTTCCAGCAAGGGAAAACACAGAAGCCCATGGAAAAGGGCACATTTATCAACGAGACATCCCCAGTGGGGTTCCAATAACTGAGAACAACCCCTCCTCCTGCTATCATTCATTTTTATATGGACAAGGGGGAAGCCAGTCATCAGGATCATTGTGATTCCGTGCACAAATTGGGGCTTTTTTCTTTAACCCAAAATAAAGGCAGAGAGGGGAAGCTTTAATATGGGGAAAGCTGAGTTCCTCTTCACCTAATTAAACAGCAATTTCTTGCCATACTGTCCCCTTGGCACGGTATGGAGGAAAGGCAGCAGCTAAGAAGAAGAAGCAGGAGAAGTTTTAAAGAATCTAGAACGTGCCTTTTCCACTCTGGATAATGCAGGGATGCTTTTCCTTCTCTCTTTCGTTCTCTCCTCCACCCTTTAAAGAAAAACTTGGGGCTACAAAGGACTTAAATGAAGAAATCAGACCCTTGGTAACTGGAGGTGAAAGAGGGAAGCCTTTCCCCCCGTGATATTCCTTTGCACTGCCATTTCCAAGCTCTGCATTGCCAGTCCTGCTTTCCTCTGAGACCTCTGTGCCTTTTATATGCCCCTTTCTGCTTTTTCCATTGCCCTCCTGATAATGAATTTTCAGAACATGTCGTCTCCAGGCTTGTCTTTCTCCTGTGACGCCAGGACTGGTACCAGAAAATAAAATCCTGGCTTATCTTTGCTACGCAGTTGGTAGAAAGGAGCAGCCAGCTCAGGTTTTTCCTCCATACATAAAATACTTCATATATTAGATGAAGTTATTCCAGGTACACATTTTTATTACTCATCTAGCCTTTAAAATACAGCATCCATCCAGATTTAAAACAAGTGTACAGCAAGACAGGGAAGAACAGCGATGGAATAAGGCACTGAGGCCAAAAAAAATGAAAAAAAGGCTTGTATGAAATAAAATGCTGAAGAGCAAAGGTCATGCAGGAAAGGTCTGACACATGAGCGGCTGATTTCTGAAGTGTCCTATTATGGAGACAGCTAAAAACTACTTGACACTCACAAGACAGGGCTTTGGAAAAGAGAGGAAATGCGGATAATCCATTCCAAAGCAAGAAAGATCCAATTCTGACTTGTCAGCCCAGGTGACCATGTATTTATGCTCCTTTTCGGGGAAGGAAGGAGGGATGGAGGAGAAGACATCCCATCAGCAGAAAAAAAGCCACTTATTCTGCTGTAAAAGCCTGCAAAGAAGCCCGACCCAAGTGTGCTGAAACCTGCCTGCCATATATGTACAGCAAATGCAGATGTTGATGGGAGAACACAGAAAAGAGGTATAAATCAGAGACGCAGGGACACAAATGGAAATTCTGCAAGAAACAGGATATTTCTCCAGAATGCCAAGTCTCCTCTAGGCTGGGAAGCACCAGGCAGCTCTCCACTGTACATAATTATGGCTAATCACTGTTAGAAAAGTCATCGCCAGAAATATGCTCACGATCAGCGATCTGCAAGGAGCAGCCCAACACATCTAGAACGAGCGCAGGATTTTCCCTCGGGGAGCCAGGCTTGGCTTTTTTCTACTTAAAACATTTACCAATTGCTCGCAAGCACCGATCTCGCACTTACTTTAAATAATTCAGCTAGGACCATCTCTCCATGGGCGAGTTAATCCCAAATGCGAGGCGGACGGGGGGGGCCGGACCCGGGAGAATCCTGGCAGGAGCGGCAGGAGCTGCGGGCAGGGACCTGCGAGCGCGGCGCTGTCAGCGGCGGCCGCGGCGCTGCGCCCGCCTGCCTGCCTGGGAAAATGGCTATTTTATGAATGGGAGGGCAGCGGCCGCTCCTGCGCATGCGCCGCCGCCCGACTCTATGAATGGGTGGGCACCGCGGCGGCAATGCGCATGCTCCGCTGCCTTTTATGAATGGGGGCTGGAGGGGAGCGCGGATGCGGCTCCCGGGTTTTTTTTTTGGTTTTTTTTTTTTTTTTTTTTTTTTCTTCTTCCCCCCCCCCCCCCGCTTTTTTTTTTTTTTTTTTTTTTTTTTTATGATTGAAGGGCAGCGGCGGCTGCGCATGCACCGCGCCCCCCGCCCGGGGCTGGAGGTAACAGCGGGGGTGGGGGGCACCCGACCGCCGGGGGGGCACCGCCGAGCCCACTCCCCTGCGGGCCCGATCCCGGGGAGCGGCCGGGAGGGTGCCCCCGGCCCCTCGGGCATCCCCAGCCGTCCCCCGGGCGGCCGCATCCCGCCGGGAGCGGGGCGAGGGGCGGCAGCGCGGGCAGCGCCTCTCGCCGGGAGCCGGTGGGGGGGGGTCCAGGGGCACGTTCGGCTGAAGGTTCTGGCGGTCCCCGCTTTTGGGGTGTGTGACCATGAGTGAAACGATGGGAACGGCTCTCCGTTAGCGCTCGGCTTCGTTTGCCGGCGCTGAGAGCCACGGCTCGTTCCGTTCACCGCAGCATCGTCACACACCCGCGTCCGTCCCCTGCGCCTGTACCCGGGTGAAAATGCGAGCACAACCCCGCCCGAGTGATGGATGTGCAACCTGTGGGTCTGTTTCACGGCTCTCCTCTCCTGAGGAGGAGAGGAGGTGGGGAAGAGCTGCGGGCTCCCCGCACCCACCCAGCGCCAGCCGCTGCTCCCGTTTCATGGACGTGAGGCCACTGATGCGCTGCTCTCAGCTCCGCAGTTCTGCCCCTGTTCAGCTTTTTGGGGAGCCTCTCCCAGCGCTCCGCAGGCAGGTCCTGGGCCCGGCCTTGCCAGCCATCCTTAGCAAAGCGCTGCCGCTCTGCTCCGTGCCGGGCTTCGCCGAGAGCCCTGCCCGGAGCTCTGAGCGTCCTCCCGAGCTCCAGTTCCGCTCGGCAGAGGCAGAATCTCCGCTCCCAGCTGGCGCGGAAGCGGCTGCAGGTGGGGCCTCGGGCCCTGCGGTCCCCCAGGAGCCTCCCAGACAGGTTGCTGTCCCGAAAATGCATTAATGATGTATTTTAATATCTGTGAGGAGTCATCTGCAGAGTACAAACCAAGGCCCTGCTCATTTCCTGCCGTATTGATGGCGTGTATATTTCAAAGCTTGCACAACACTGAAAAAAAAAACCAAACCCGTTGTTTATTTATTTAGTGCTAATACAAACAATGTATGTTACCGCAGATACAAAACCAGGGAGATTTCTTTCTCCAGGAAGGATTTCTCCCTCCAAGAGCTGTGCTCCGAGGCTGATCATTTTCTTAGGTGTGTTTGTCTCCGAGGGCAGACACGTTTCCGAGTGGGAGCCCTGTTATGGGTCATGGGCAAATGCAATTTAACAAGGAAAGGACCGAAGATGGAGACTCCCTAAAGAGCAGTTTTCCCAGAAGGTTGCATAAAATCTTACTGGCCTTCAAATCTATCAGTTGGGTGCTTTTGAAAAGAAATAGAAGGTGGTTGGTAAAAGTGTTGCTTTGTTACTGGTTGTGTTCTTTGCAGTGAAGTACTGCTGGAAGGACAGGCAGGCAGAGAAATTCAATTTCTATGATTTTGGAAATTGGCAAATAAAGAGATAATGGAAGAAAATGTGATTTTAAAAAAGCTTGTATAGAAGAAAAGATAAAAAAAATATCATCGTGCTGTATTTCATGCTGGAAACCAGCCCAAAGCTGAGAGACTCAAATTCCTGAGCACAAAAAAAAAAAAAAAAAATCTCTGATCCCATCATTTTACAACACTGGCACAGGATAAATTCTGCACCTTGATTTGAGTGCTGCTGGTGTTCTGTAAGGCAGCAGTGGGAGAGTCAAGCGCCTCTGAATTCAGGGCTTTTATCTCTGAATGCCGAGTTCTGTGTTCCGGGGCCGCGGGCACAATACCCGGGGGAAGTCCTTTGTTGCAGTGCGCTGAGCATCTCCCCGCGAGCCCCCGGCCCCTGCAGGGCTGCTCTGTGCTGGCTCAGGCTGCAATCCCGCAGCAGCCCCAGGCACTGCCCTGCCAGCCCCTGCCCTCCTGAAACCCCCCAGCAATAAAACTGGGAAGAGGAAACAAAAATTATTATCCAGGTGTGAAGGAGTGAGGAGGAAATGGGGTCTGGCTGTGTGGTTCTCGGGAGAGAAAACGGGGAATATTGCTGGCATGGCTGTGGATTGATGAAACCTTTTCAAGCAGAGAGTTATGAGACTGTAAATCTTGGAGCTAATTCACCTCTTCCTTAAGACGTATTGAAAACATGATTTGACTAATTCTCCCCTATGGACAAAGGTGATCTTAGCCTGGTTGCTATGCTCAGGCACACAAGGCTTTGGGTTTGGAATTGTGCGTGGATTTGGAATTGTGCGTGGATTTGGAATTGTGCGTGGGTTTGGAATTGTGTGTGGGTTTGGAATTGTGCGTGGATTTGGAATTGTGCGTGGATTTGGAATTGTGCGTGGGTTTGGAATTGTGTGTGGGTTTGGAATTGTGTGTGGGTTCCTCCAAGCTGCCGTTCCCGTTTGTACCAGTGGGCTCTGCTCTGGCTCAGGATCCAGAAGCTGAGCTGGGGGTCACTGAGGCAAAAGCCCAGGGTGAGGGTGGTGGATGCTCTGCACTCTGGAGATCCTGGCTCCTCTGGAGTCCCTCTGCAAACAGAGGGAGCTGGAGCTGCCTGTGCTGCTGGGCTGGGCTGAGCAGGGGAGGGATGGTGGTGCTCTGCTCGCCTCTGCTGATGCTCTGCTTCCCAAATCTCCTCATGCTGCTGTGAAAAGCAGGTTGGGCCTGTGGGGAGGAGACTCCTCGTCGGGAGGGCTCTGGGGCTGCTGCAGTGCCAGGGAGGAGCATTGTGTTATCATTGTGGGATTCTGGAAGCTGAGGCTTTAAGGGAAATACCACTTATCCCAGGACATGTAATAAGTTTATACACGTTGGCAGTGCTGCTGATACTGAACTCTGCACTCCTTCCTCGTGCAGGAAATTAATTGCTCGCTCATTTCATGCCCATTTAAACCCTGAAATGGCTGCAGATTTTTGATCGTGATTTTTTTCCTCTGGGACGAATTGTGGTGCTGCCACACTTCCTTTGCCTCTGAAGTTCTTTAATTTAGTTCTTGTACGTCCTGGGAGCAGCCTGCCTGGCCTGGGAGAGCTGGGTCTGTGTGAGTGCTGGCAGTCACCGGCGGCCGGGCTCCCCTTGGAGCAGCTCGCACTGGAACGTGGTTCTCCAGCTCTGCCTCTGCTGTGTGGGCTGGCAGAGCTCCAGGCAGGGCGTGTGTGTCTTGGCCCAAAGCTGGCGGTTTAAGGAAATGCATGGTTCCTAATCTGCCATCAGAAAAAAGCAAATATGCAGGCAATTTAGGAAAGTGAAAGTGCAACCCCCTGGGGAACGCGTAACTCGGGCTTCAGAGGCGTTCTGAACGTGGAGCCGTGTTCTGCCTTAAGTCCTGGGCCACTTGGCACTCCGCTATCTTTAAGCTGGATCAGGAGCAGATGTGTAGACTTTATCTGCTGAGGTTTTCGTGCTCCTCCAAATCCCTTCTGGCTGGCGTCGAGCCTTACAGTGACTGGGGTGAGGAAGGAGCTCGCTCCCTGTCTCAGCTGATCCTGCCTCTGGAATTCTCTGCTTTGCTGGCAGTGGGTGCAGGTTGTTGTGGAGGAGGTGGTTTGTAACCTCGCCTGGCCTCTCAGAACCAAAGGATGCCCACATGGGTGGCTTTGCCATCTCTTGGTGATAGAAGGAGAAGAACCTTTTCCTTCTCGTTATTTACTTCACCATTGCCATGCGTGTTATAAGGATGGAAACTTTAGACTAAATTTTCCTATTGAAAATGAAAACTGAGAATTTCAGACCGTATCACCTCTTAGAAATAATTGATGAAACCTGGAAAACTGAATGCTTCTCTTTTAATCCACTGAGACAATATGCCCCTTGCATGGAAATGCATGGCTCCAAAATCCATCTGGGGCAGCATCCTACATTCCTGATTTTGATGCTTGTGGTGCCTCCAGCCATAGGCAGAGTAGGAAGGATGAGTCCTACTGATAAGTATTGGTGGATTGTGCCAAATATTTGTCATATGTAAGTCAGAGAAATTGTTTGGATGTTTCTATAGGAATTCTCCTCCCCTGGTGCATTGCAACCAGCAGTTACTGTGCTGCTCTGTCATGGAGATGAGGGAGAGGGGGTTGGTGTGGATCACAGAACTGTTGGGAAAACAGTGGGATCGTGGGCTCTTGGGCACAGCCTGAAGTGGGAACGAGACGCCAAACAGAAAGCAGGTGCCACAAAAGAGGTGCCAGCCAGGAAGCAGCAGTGCCTGCTCAGCTGTGGAGGTGCTGGGTGCAGCTCCCACAGGGTGAGATTGGCAGAATCTGGGAGGATGGGAGCTGATGGAGCCTGTGGCTCCCTGGGAAACACCATCTCCCAGAGCTTCCCTCTGGATGGCAGTGGGAAGTAAGAGAGAAGCCTGGTGCTGTAACCAGGAGGGGGTGGGTGGATGCCTGGGTGTCACCTGACTGGATTTCGTGTGGGTGGGAGGCAGTGCTGGGCTCACCCGTGCAGGGACACTCGGGAAGGAAGTGCTCCCCAGCTTGATCTCGCTGCCTTGAGGTGCCCTGGCACGCAGCAGGGGCCTCTCCCTGGCAGCCAGGCCCCTGGCACGGGCAGCACGTCCCCTCCTGTTATGAAATCACCTCATAAACTCTGCAAACTGCCCTGGGGGTGACTAAGAATCCTTATCTCTGTTCCCAGTGAAGCTCTCGCAGCCGCCGCTTCTGCGGCACAGATGAAAGGTCTGGGCTTCCTCCTCCCTTATCAGGCACCTGTTGTTGTATCCAGACATTACTCACATCCTTGGAGCCACATCTTGTTTTGCATAATTAACACCAACTGCTTCGTTTCCTTCCTTCCCTTGCAGTTCTGCTCTGTGGCCTTACCTGCCTGTGGAGCCTTCGGGGTTATTTTGGGTTTTAACACAAGCAATGGGAATTTGGGAGCACCAGCTCGGGGACGATGAGGGGATCTTAGCCAGGTAGAGGGGATGCTCTTTAGTCCTGAACTGCTGCTGCAGCCACGGTCTGTGGTGGGGAATTCTGTACCAATCCCTTATGAGTGGTACGACAAATCCTGAAGCAAACCTAAACACAAGTCTGTGCAGCAAATTTGGACTTGGAAAATGGCAAATCACAGAATCCTGGAATGCTTTGGGTGGGGAGGAACCTTAAAGCCCATCTTGTTCCACCCCTGCCATGGCAGGGACACCTTCCACTGTCCCAGGCTGCTCCAAGCCCTGTCCAGCCTGGCCTTGGAGATATAAGGGGTTTTTTGAGGGTTTGGGTGTTACACTTGTTCATTTTTTGCAATTATATCTGACTTTTCTGGCAACTTTAATTCCATCTGAATGCTCCATCTTTTGGTCTTTTTGGAGTTTTGCTGCTTTGAAGATGTTTTCTCACTAATGTTTGCTGTGTGCTGGCTGTGTCATCATCTCACAAGCTGAACTCAGTATTTCAGAGCAATTTGCACTGGCGTAAAAAATTCCACGGAGATAAATTTCAAATTAATGAAGCTGGGACCTGACCAGGGTTGGGATTTTGGACTGGCTGCTCTGCAGAACTGTGCTTTGCACAGGTAGAGCCCCTCAGGCAGAGAGAGAGAGCAGCTCCAGCCTGGTTGTGATGGATGAGCAGGGTTCTGAGGCTGCTGGGATCCCTCCTGCTGCCCAGCTGGCAGAGCAGCAGCGCTCCTTATCAGGCAGAGCCTCTCAATCTGAGATAAGGATTTTCCCATCATGGGCTCCAGGTCTGAAACTGGACCTGCTGCTCAATCTTCTTGGAAGGGCTGGGGGTTCTTTCCCAAGCTGTAGGACCGAGCCATTTGATATTATTTCAGGGAGGGAAATATTTCAGCTGTTTTTGATTGACTCGATCATCTCAAGGACCATCAATTGTGCATATGTCCATATTTTTTTTCCTGAATATTTATTTACGGTTCAGGTCAATAGTCTCCAGAAACACAATTCTGCTTACAAACGAAATTCCTGGGCTGCATTCCCAGGCGTTCCCATGTGACTGGAGCATTTTTAGCAGCTAACTCAACAAATGCAAACATATTTTCAGGGCAGGGGAAGCGTTGCTACCCACATTCTCTGGATGTGACAAGGCAGAGGTACCTGGGGAGCAGCCCTGTCTGGGGACCCTGGCAGCTCTGCCAGGGCAGGCACAGGGACTTTGGCCATCTGCAGCTTCATAATGCAAAAGGAACTGGCCCCCCTGGCCCCGGGAGTGGCCAATGCCCTGGGTGGAGGCAGGTGGTCCCCTGGCAGGGCACAGCCCCTCTCTGCCTGTCTGCAACAGCTGGGAATTGTCTTTCCTATGGACTTCCAGGCTCAGGAGAGGTGGATATCTGTTTTTTTAAATGCCAGGGAAGAAGTGATGCCAGCAGGCAGCACCTGCTGGCTCAGGGCTCTCAGCAGCCGTCACTTCACCTGTGACTAGGAAATGAATTTTCACAGGGAGGAAATGGTGTTCCCTGGCCAGCAAAGCAGCACTGGGGAAAAGTCCTGACCTTAAAGGCTGTGCTGACCATGCAGCAGTGCTTTACAGGTCTTGTGGTGTCTGTACTGCTACAGCAGCTCAGGCTGAGCCTGAAAAATCCGAGCATTGGGATTGATCTCACTTCTGCAGTCCATGGCCAGAGCTACAAATTATTGACAGCAGCCTGAAGAAATGCTGCATCCATGCCTGAAACCCTCGCTAATACCCAGCTACATTTTGGTCAGAAAATCCTCAAATTCCTTCCTAAAAAGCCACATAACTTTTCACTGCATAATGTAATTAATGAACAGCAAACACTTAAATATCAACTGATTTTTTTGCTGAAGTGACCAAACTGAAGTGACCATACTGAAGTGATCAAAAGCAGACAGCAAATCCATCTTTATTTTGGCAGGAATAAGGTCTGTGTCTTCCACCTGAGACAGACAGGGATACTGATGAGTAACAGCCATGCTGTATTAATTTGTCAGCATAAAAGCTCAAATAAATGACTGTTTTATTCTTGTTTTTCCTTCTTCTGTAGAATTGAACTTTCCCCAAAACCAAATTGCATCAAAACAATCTCAGAGGTCTCTTCAATTAAATAATCTAGTCAGCTTTCAAACATTCTTTGTGTCCAATTAGCTTTGATTTGCTGGGGAAGATGTTGGGGCTGTTTCTTTAAAAAGAGCTGAAGTCCTGCAATGCCAGTGGATAAATCCCTGGAGCTGAGGGAGGTTTGATCACCAAGGCACTGCCAGTGTCCTTTTCCTCTTGCATCTCTGGCCTGAAGTTTATGAAACCTGGAGCAAAAAGGCACAGGTTTAATCCCGGTGTAGCTGCTGCAGTAGTTAAAGGTATTCCTGTGGAGCAATTTCTGTTATTTCTGAGGTTAAGGTTTAAAGTGCAAGGACTCCACTGAGAAGATGTCTGTGGGCTGCAGTGGCAGGGGCTGTGCTGGTGGGAAACAACTGGCTTGGGGTTTTTATCCTATAAACTCACTCGGGACTGTAGCTCTCTGCTGGCTCCCCAGGATGGGGGATGATTAATTAACTGCATATTTTAACCAGAGCTCCTCTGGGCCCTGGGACATTGATCTGGTTTGTGTGGCTCCTGTCTCCAGCCCCACGCCGTCGTTTTTAACTGGGTTTGGTTTTTGGGGGATCTGTAACGCACATCGCAATGGAAACGCTGAAATCTAGCATTTCATTCGTGATTTATAACTGCTAAAATAAATTGCAAATGAAAATATTCCTCCAAGTCCCTTCGGGAAGGTGCCATTCCTTGAGGAGCTGGTGTGAGTTTGTTCCAGGCTAAGGTTTGGGGTGAGCGTCCCAGGGGGTTGATGGTGGCTGTGGGGCCCTGCTGGAGCTTGTGGGGGGCTTGCACCTCACCCCAAGTGCAAGTGGATGAGGGGGGTCTGTCTCTCCCTGCAAAATCAGCTCTGATTCCCCTGCTTTTCCATCCCTCGTGTTTACTCCTCCACAGGGTGCAGCAGGAGAACAAAATCAACCCAACCCTTCCCTCTTTGAAGTATCACTGGGTATTACAGAGTCACATAATTGTATATAATTACCACATTCTAACACTTAAATATTTTCCTGACTAATTTCCTCCTGTCTCTGCTTTGAAAATACCCAGATTATATCCATTAAAAATTTACAGACTGGAGAATATGCAATTTGAAAGGAAATTTTTTTTTTTTTTTTTGCACTTAAACCCCACTTTTCTCTGTGGCCTTAACCTGTTGCCTTTGACAGAATTACTGGGGTTTAGTGTTCTGTTGTGGTTTAGTTTTTTCTTTAAAAGCCCCCCAGCCCACAGCCCCCTCATGCTGTATATCAGGATGTTATGACAGCTCTGCTGGGCCGAGTCCAGCAGTTGATGCTCTGTCAAAATACCCATCATTTCCTGTAGTTTTGCCTAATTAATGGTGCAGTAATGTGGAAACTTAGAACAGCACCAGAAGGAAAAGTAAATGTTAAATGATTTGCCTTTAATGGATCTCAGAAGTTTGGTTTTTTTTTTTAAATTTTTTTTTTTCTTTGTTCCTCATGAGATCTTTTTTGGGCACCTTCTTCCTCTCTGCTGTTCCTGGTTCCCTTCAGAGTTTTCTTCCTTCCTACGAGTGGGGGATTTCTCAGTGTCAGGGGCTCGCAGCACAAAGGACACTCACAGCACCTGCGAGGGGATTCATTTCCTCAGCACCTTAATTAGCCCTGGCTGCTGATGAACAAAAGCAGATAGTGTTTGAAATTAATGTGACTCATTCCAGTTCAGCTGATAGCACCCTTTTGTTCCTGTCCCTCCTTAGCTTTCTGATCTTTGAACGGGATCCAGAGAGTTTGGGTAAAGCATCCCCAGAGCCTCCTTTTCCTGGCGGGGTGGGGAGGGGAGGCTGGGTGGTTGGAGCAGGTGGAAAGGTGGGCATGGAATGACAGGACAAGGGAATTCCCACTGCCAGAGGGCAGGGCTAGATGGGATACAGGGAGAAAATCCCTCCCTGGCAGGGTGGGCAGGCCCTGGATCCCTGGCAGTGCCCAAGGGCAGGATGGACACTGGGGCTTGGAGCAGCCTGGCACGGTGGAAGGTGTCCCTGCCGTGGCAGGGGTGGGGATGGATGAGATTTCAGGTCCCTTCCAGCCCAAATCTGGGATTCTCTTTCATTTATCTTAAAATGGGAAGTAAGTAAACCCCAGCCAACGAGCAGGATCTCAGTGACTAAGCAAAGCTCTGTGCAGCCCAAGGGGTTCCTCACCTGGGCGCCCTGCAGAGCCACGCTGGGGCCAGGGGAGCCTCCCCAGCCCAGGGTGAAGGGCACCAGCTCTGCCAGGAGGATGCTGGCCTGGGCTGCCTGATCCTGCTCTACGGTGTTTTGGTTCGCTGAAAAATATTTTGTTGTGAGAAACCCCAGATGGATGTGAATGTTCTCAGGGGTGGAGGGAACAAGTGGAGGGAGAAAGTTAGTCATCGTCCTGGCAGGCGGGAGCCAGCGAGGACAGGCACTGGATGATGCACAGGGCAAAAATAGCCCGAGTTCCAAATGGAATGGGATGTGACGGCCGAGTTCCTCCAAGGGAAAATACTCCCGAGTCCTCGGGCACGTCTGCGCTGGCGTCTCGGTGCAAAGCAGGGCAGGGGCTTTGCTTATCTGGGCGACAAATGGAAAAGGCTTGGGAAACGGAAAACTAGGGAGGAGAAACTGGTGTGAATTCTTGGTCCAGAATTCCGGGAAATTTGAGATTTTTATTTCAGCCCAGTCTAAAACGCCGCTTTTTCAGTTCTTAAGCAAAGTCCTCCGTCTGTCTAATGGATGGGAACACTTCCCAAGACCATCAAGTTGGGTCCAGTATCCCTTGACAGGGTTAATGTTAGAAGGGAAAAGTTATTTGTACTAATTTTGACCTGTTTATCCTTTGGTTTCGTGAATTTCTTGTCATTAAAGCATGTGTTGAAAGAGACTTGAGATTTCACCTCAAAACTTGTCTCAGTTATCGAAGTAATTAGAACCAGAATGGATAAAGTTTGGAAATGACCCTGAATTTTCATAATCAAATCAAATCTTGGCCCCCAGAATTGTCAGGAATGTTAAATTCTGATATCTGGTCTGCAAATTGATATCCCTGACAGGAGCTTGGCAGCCAAAGGGGCAGGGAACCCTCACAATTTTTTGTCCTATCTCAACAAGTTCAGTGATGAACTTGTGTATGAGTATATTCAAGTGATATGAGTGATGAAATTACATGGATTTGTCCTACTCGTCCGACCCTGGGGGTGTTTTAGGCAGGAGGCCCTGGTCCAGCTCTGTGGGCTCTTCTGAAGGGCTCTGAGGCTGGAAACTCCAAAGGAAAAGGTTTTGCTGTCTTCAGGAGTTTTAGGGAGATTTGTAGAGCAGTGGAACAACGGGTTGAACGGAACCCCCACCTTAGTCCACTTTTCCTGGATTCCCCATCCCAGGCACTTTACTGCTCCAGCCACATTTTTTTCTCAAAAATATTCTTTAGAGGTTGTCATGACTCCCTTTTCTGTCCCAGGCTCTCTTATTAAGCCTGAAGTAACTTTAGCACCTTTGACAAGTCACTTTTGCTTTGTCCAGCAGGAAAGCAGTGAGATTATTTAAGGACAAGCGTAACGAGGGACTGCACACTGTGCCTGTCTCTGTAAGTGGTGGGGTGTCTTTCCTTGCTCCTGTTTCATTGTCTTGGTGCTTTTCAGCAGGGAAGGTCTGATGTCAGTGCTGCAGGATCCCCAAGGTGCCCCCTGTTCTCTTGGGCATTTGTGAGCGGTGTGTTCCGGACGTGGCTTCTCCCTCTTTGAGGTTTCTGTGCCTCAGGGGTTGGATGGACTGCTCTGATGGAACAGTGTGTATCTCCAGTGGAAGTGTTTTTGTTTTCAAAGGCAAGCAGCACATTGTGGACACATGGAAGTGTGTGGCTTTCAAAAAACCAACCACTATTTCTGGCTGCTTGAAGAGCCGGCGTCGGCCAGTTTGGGGTATTTTTAGCAGCAGAGACTGGACCATTTGATATGGAGGGATTAAGGTTTGGTGATCTGGAGGCTGGAGATTTCAATTTCAGGTGTTGTCATTTGTTCCTTGGCAATGGAAAAGCCCTGGGCTATTAAACTCCTGTCTCTCCAGCCACTTGGAATAGCAAGTTAAAGCATCCCAGGAGAAATGAGGGTCTGGTGCCACTCAGACAGGCTCAAGCTATTGCATGGCAAGCTGACCCTAAGCTTGATCTTAGCCCAAAACAAAGTCCAGTCCTAGTGTTTGGCCCTGTCAGTCACTTGTGAGCTATGACAGGGGACTGCTGAGGTCGAAAATTTGTCTAATAAAACATACTTTCATTAGAATAAAGCAATAATATTAAGATAACTAATGCTATTATGACTTAAAAGAGAATGTGTGCCAGCAGTTTCTTCATCTGCTTCTCTTTGGAGGACAAGCTCACCCTCCTAATTATGGTGTTCCTGTTCTTAGGCATATGAGAAGCGAGAGCATGACAATAGCCTGGGATTTAATGTATGCACAGGTTAAATGAATCCATAATTTTCAGGGGAGCGGTGAATGAGTACCAGGAGCTGAGGAGAGACTTTCCTGTGTGCTGCTCACTCTGCTTGCAGGAGGACGTGTTGGTCCTGGGCGAGCTGCTGTGGGCACGACGCCCTGTGTGACAATGGGATCCCTGTACAAACAGTGCTGGCTTCTCCACGCAAAAAAGGAAAAAAAAAAAAAATGCAGCAAGGAATTTTTAGCACGTTGTCATGCAGCACTCTCTGTTTCCTGGCTTCTACATTCAAGCTGTGTAATAATATTTATATACAAGTGCTGACTGTGATTTTCCACCCCGGAAAAAGGAGATGTCATTTAAAAGTGCCGTGTGTGATGTAAAGCAGAGATTTGACTCGCGGCCTTGCATATGGTGTGGGCGTGGATCTTAATTGTTTGAAAAGAGATCATTTCAAAAAATGTAACAGTCTTGCTACAAAAGCACATTCTCCTGGAGTAAAGGTCATTTTGCTCTTTAGAAGTTGCTTTTGGAAGGGAGTGGAGGGTCCTGCTCTTGCCTTTCCTCGTTCCTACCTTTGGAAACATCCCGGAGATCAGAAGTCTCTCGCTGTGGGGCTGAAGCAGCTCTTAGACCATGCTCAAGGTGGGATCCAGTGCCAGGAGAGCTGCAGTCGGGGCTGAATGTGCACTGGCACATGGCAGCTGGCTTTCCCCCTGAAGATCCATGCTGTTCCATGTCCTTGGTGCCCGTGTCCTGGTTTTCCTGAGTCAATGATCACACTCAGTCTCTTAAGCTTTTCTGGAGCTGGGATTTATAAACAGTTCCAACACAAAATCGCTGCTGTTTGGCTCCAGCCAAGGAAACTGTTCTGATATCTTGCCAGTTGCCAGCACATTTCTAATCCTGGTGTCCTGGAGCCTTGGTTTTCATGTTGAAATCTCTGTTCCTACCAGGCTCTTGGACTGAACACACAGAAAATAACGACTTGCTGAGCTGGGATGTGTTTGCTCATCTTCTGATCCACACTTGACCAAAGAAGGTTGGATCATGGCTTTGTTTTATCCTGCTACAGTGACAGAATCCAGATGTGAGGATCCTAAATCTTCAGTGTTCCTGGTTTTCTCCTTCATAAACCCTTTGAAACCAGGGTTGTCACTCTGGCTGTGCAGCTGCTGGTCTGGCAGGGTCCTACACCTCTCTAACTCTGTAACCATGGGGCCACTGGGCTACAGGTGTAGCTGTGCCCAGCTGCATTTCTAGATAATCTCAACAACAAACCAGAGGGGTCCAGAGAAAAATAAGGTATGGAATAAACAATAGGTGGCATAAAACTCACCTGCCAGCACGTAATGGGAGACTCTCCCGGGAAAGATGCTGCGGCTGAAGTTTGGTTGGCAACTGTTGTATTACATCTCGCAGGTTGCTTGATCCTGATTCCTTTTGAATGGCATTTCTGGAAGAAAAAAAAAAAAATTATGTGCTAAGTTCAACAGAGATTAAGGGAAGTACCCCTCTGGATTCACATCCCAGAAATGCTCCTCAGGAGAGTCAGGGCAGTTTGTTGGTGTTGGTTTGGGTTGTGCTGTCAGCAGGGTCTGTCACAGCAAAGCCAGGCCTGCCCAGGAGAGGTCCAGGGCTTTGCCCAGGATGGGAACTCCTTGGTGGCTCTGTTTCATGGAGTTGTTCATGGGGACATCTATATTCCATGAGCTGTGTTCCTGCACCCTGTTCCATGAGCTGTGTTCCTGTCCCAGGGGCTGTGCTCCTGTTCCCTGAACTGTTCCTGTTCCCTGTTCCATGGGCTGTGTCCTGTTCCCTGCTCCCTGAACTGTTCCTGTTCCCTGAACTATTCCTGTTCCCTGTTCCATGGGCTGTTCCTGTTCCCTGTTCCATGGGCTGTGTTCCTGTTCCCTGTTCCATGGGCTGTGTCCTGTTCCCTGTTCCCTGAACTGCTCCTGTTCCCTGTTCCATGGGCTGTGTCCTGTTCCCTGCTCCCTGAACTGTTCCTGTTCCCTGAACTGTTCCTGTTCCCTGTTCCATGGGCTGTTCCCTGTTCCCTGAACTGTTCCTGTTCCCTGTTCCATGGGCTGTGTTCCTGTTCCCTGTTCCCTGAACTGTTCCTGTTCCCTGTTCCCTGAACTGCTCCTGTTCCCTGTTCCATGGGCTGTGTCCTGTTCCCTGCTCCCTGAACTGTTCCTGTTCCCTGAACTGTTCCTGTTCCCTGTTCCATGGGCTGTGTCCTGTTCCCTGAACTGCTCCTGTTCCCTGTCCCATGGGCTGTTCCCTGTTCCCTGAACTGTTCCTGTTCCCTGTTCCATGGGCTGTGTCCTGTTCCCTGAACTGTTCCTGTTCCCTGTTCCATGGGCTGTGTCCTGTTCCCTGCTCCCTGAACTGTTCCTGTTCCCTGAACTGTTCCTGTTCCCTGAACTGTTCCTGTTCCCTGTTCCATGGGCTGTTCCCTGCTCCCTGAACTGCTCCTGTTCCCTGTTCCATGGGCTGTGTCCTGTTCCCTGAACTGCTCCTGTTCCCTGTTCCACGGGCTGTGCTCCTGTACCCTGTTCCCTGAACTGTTCCTGTTCCCTGTTCCATGGGCTGTTCCCTGTTCCCTGAACTGTTCCTGTTCCCTGTTCCATGGGCTGTTCCCTGTTCCCTGAACTGCTCCTGTTCCCTGTTCCACGGGCTGTGTCCTGTTCCCTGACCTGCTCCTGTTCCCTGTTCCACGGGCTGTGCTCCTGCAGCGATGCCCGTGTGGTGCCCAGGCGTGGGCAGCAGGGCAATGACCTCGTGTCAAACCCCTCTGCAGCTTCTTAGGGTGGGGGTTTGTTGTGGTGGCTGCCAGCTCTGGCTTCTGGCTCTTGCTTGAGCTGTGCTCCCCCGTTTTCTGCAGCTGAGAGCTGAGTTATGGGGAGCTGCACAGAGCTTTCTCCAGGTGCCCACACGAGGAGATTTATTCACTCCCAGTTGGAATGAGCTTTATCTCGAGGTGGGTGTTTTGGGCTGCAGCAGCTGCCAGGGAGGGGGATCCTGGCTTTGCACAGGCAGAGTGACACAGGAGTTTACACCCCTGGGCTGGAAAGGATGGTGAGAGCCAGCACTTCCTCCCCATAAGCATTCAAAAGCAGTTTTAAATCGGATTAGGATTTAACAATCACTTCATGGTTTACTCACTGCAGGGAGGATCAAAGCCCAGGGAGGACTCTTCAGCTGTTTGCTTTTCCTTTATGTAGAAACTTCACCATGGCTGCCCTTAAACCCCCACTAAACACAATAAAACAACTCCCTTCTCAGAAAAGCAAATTACTTAACCACAGCCTAAAATAAGGTGTTCATTATCTGGTGACACTTTTTTTCTCTATTTGCTGTTTTACTAATCTCCCATTCTGAGGCAGTGCAGGGAACAGGTCTGCATTCCCAGCTCCAGCTGGACTGATCCTGGGAGACCCCAAAACTGAAATATGGATTTACCTTGATGTGCTGTGTCACCACAGTGCCTGGGCAAAAAAAGCTTCAGCATTCACTCTGTGGAATAATGGTGTGGTGTCTCAGGGGAGCAGGGACTGCTGCAGTGCTGCACAGATGCTGTAGGGAATTTTCCTTGCAATTTGGTGGAAGTGTTTTTAAAATCTGAGAGGTCTGTGTGCATTTTCCTGCTCAAGATGACCAGAGGTTTATCCTGCTGGGAGAAGCTCAGAGACCTAAACAGCAAGGCTCAAAAAAAAATAGTGGTAATGGGAGAGGGGAAATTAATTTTGTGGCTAAAATAGAGCACGTGTCTGTCCCTCTGGCTTCTTCCTATTGCTGTAATACAGATTTGTCTGAAAGTGGCACAGTTGTACAAGTGGCACCTGGGGACTTTGTTTAGGGGTGGCTTAATGGTTGCACTCGATCTTGGAGGCCTTTCCCAGCCTGAAGGGTTCCATGATCCTGTGGCATCTCGGAGAGCTGCAGCCTGGGGTGCTGAGCCAGAGATGCCCATGATTTATCTGGAGGCTAATGCCTCTTTTCTCCTCCCCATGTAATGTGGTTTAGCTCCGAAAGGGAACTAAATGCAGAATGAGGATTAAACTGTGTAAGCCTGATGGATGTTTTGTAGGTGATGCTTTGCAGAAAATCACTACTTTGAAATGTTGGAATAGAAAAGAACATTTTTCAGGCTTTTCAGACATAACATGTTGTGGAGAAGAATCTTGGAACAGATGTACCCATAGTTTATTCCATTTATCATATTAAAAATAAAGAAAAGACAATTTTCAGCTCATTTACTGCTTTATTAGTTCAAATAAACAGCTTTTCTAATCAATGTGTATGGCAAGCACAATGCTTTCATAATTGGCAGTGGTGGTTCCAAAATGAATGGTTCTGTCCTTGTTTGTGGTCTGTAGCAAGTCACACGGGTCTAACCCAGCCTTATCTCACGTTCCTTTCTGCACAGGAAAAATGATCACCTTATTTTTAAATTTTAAACCATTTGAGGGTTGGTTCTGCCCCCCATCCTTTTGAGAAAGTGCAGTTGGAAATGAGGAGAGCTGCACAGGGAACGGTCCCAAGGAGAATGGCTCAGCTCTGTCTAGGGCAGTCTTTTGCTCTTATTTATCTGGAGGTATTTATTGATTTTACCTTCCTTTGCAAAAACACTGATTTAATTTATGAGGTGATAGAAGAGGCTGGGAGAATAATTCTACTTATAAGAGAGCAGAATTGTCCAACTAATTGCCCAGGAAAAAGAGAAAAGATCTGCTGATCTACCCCTGCAGATGTTTCTCATCTGGAATACAGACCAATTCCAGACATTTATTTTTTTGATTACTGTTTATTTTGATGCTTTATTACACGGTCATTGCCAGGAAGGAAATGGTGCTCAGAAATCCAGCAAGATGTTTTTTCTACTTTGGTACTATTTATTCAGTAACAATTTGGGGTTTAACCCCTTTCTCCCCCCTTTCTTTGTCTGACTGTGAGCCCTCACTTCCATCCTTCACTGGGAACAACAAAACACGCAGGTCCTGGGCTGAGCCCCGTCGTGGCTGGTTTTAAACTCCCTGAAATTTTATAGAGACATTAATGCTCATTTCCAGATTGTAACTAATAAGAACCTGTTGGCTTTTTTTGCCACCTAGTGCTTCTGTCCCTGCACTGCTGTGGAGGGTTGTGTGTGTGAGGAGTGAGGAGCCACATGGGGCTGCAGCTCCTCGGCCAAACGCCCGCTTGGTTTGTCAGAGGAGTTTCCCTGCACAAGTGGAATCAACTCCGACCTTCCCTGGTTTGCTCGAGAGCCATCAAAGGCTGTGGAGAGCCTTCTGTGTGCTGAGTGGAACAAAACAGGGAGCACCTCTTGCTTCTGGGCTGACTTTAAGCCTGGTGATCCTTCCTCCTGGCAGATGCTGAGCTTGCTGCTGCTTTGTGAGTTTGACAGGATGGTGCATGTTCCCACTGTGGACAGAGCTTCAGATCTGGTGGCTGGGCAGACAGAGCACCTCTGTCCTCTGGGCTGGCAGCAGTGATGCTCCAACACCCCTAAGCTGTGGTTCCATATGATTAAAAATGGCTGGAAAATTAAATATATGCAAAGCCAACAATCCCATGGCACTTTATTTCTTCGGATTTCTCCTGTAGCTGTGGGTGTGCCAAATCTGCCTCGGGCACTTGCACTTACACCCGCAGGTACATGTGATTTGTAATTTAAGGTGATGCTGTGCATTACAGCTGGAAATGGGCTAGCCCTGGATCCAAATGGGTGTTTGCAGGAGCCCCCGGTGAGTTTGGGGGTGTGTTCATACGGAGGGATGTGCAGCCCCTCCTTTCCCTGTGCAGGCTCTGCCTTGAGCAAACCCCAGAGCACAATGGAGCCGTTCTGCTCCAAACGGGAGCAGGAAGGTGGGCGGATTAGGAAATATTTTATATTAGGGATTTTTTTTTTTTTTTCCACTGAGCCATGTCACATTCAAGTCCCACCATTGCTTTATGGCCACGTGCCTGTCCCACTCTGCGAGGAACAGACCTGCTGCTGTCCATGTGTCCTTGTGTCCGTGTGTCCGTCCGTGCGCCCGAGGCAGGGCTCTGCTCATGCTTGGAGTCACCAGGGGCAGTGCTTGGCAAGGCTCTGCAGTGCCCATGGCTGTGGGATACAGCAGCACTGACAGGCTCCTGCAGTGGGTAATATATTGCCTTTTGGTTCCTGGTGATGGCATCCAGACCTCCCAACCTTTCATAATCCACAAATGGAAAAGTGGCACTTAAAATGAATTTATTCAGGTGGGAGCGCTGTAAAACATGAAAATAAGGCTTTTGACTTGCTGCACCTACACTTGAGTGTCAATGAAAAGCTTTTTATTTGGTTTTAGAGCCAGACTTGCAGAAGTCAATGTGCCTTGTGGTCTGGCCCTGTGTGCTACGGGAGCCAGCCTGGAACAGGGCATGGACAGCGAGGAAGGGATTGGGAGCGAAGCTGCCCAGTGAAAGACCAGCAAACCTTTGAGCATCTTAGAGGGCAGAGTTTGCCTGGGGAAGGCTGAAAATGGGAGGGGAGAGATGAGCGAGACAAAACCCCAGATGAGATGCCTTTGGGATTAATAAGTCTTTATTTGCACGCCATAGTTTTTGTCCCTGCTTTGCGCAGTGGGATGTCCCGGTGCTCCCTGGCTGCTGCCTCCCTGCTGGGCAGCACGGGAGCATCTCCTGCCAGCTCTGCTCAGCCCCAGGGCTGCGGGTGGAGAGGAGGCAGCAGGGAATGGTGGTGGAGGAGCAGCAGCGAGCAGGCGCCGCTTGCCTTTGCCCACTTATTTGATTTGACACTGTCCTCAAACACCAGGTCATTTACAGCCTGCCGGGGCTGCCAGACGAGGAAGTTACCTTGCGAAGGAAGGAACCAGCCCATGCTGTCTAAATATTGTCAATTGTGTGCTGAATGGAGGCCACAGCCTGAGGAACCTCAATAGTAGCTCTTTGTGTCCCCGGCTGCCTCCTGCCAAAGTACTTTCCATAATTAGGAGTAAAGCATATTTACATTCCTGCCGTGCTCGGTGCCGGCACACACCTGTACGTGTGTGGGTGTTCATGTATGGGGTGCAAGC
The DNA here is from genome assembly GCF_026979565.1 of Vidua chalybeata. Lineage (NCBI taxonomy): Eukaryota > Metazoa > Chordata > Aves > Passeriformes > Viduidae > Vidua > Vidua chalybeata. The sequence continues at coordinate 17,611,968 of NC_071544.1, forward strand.
GTTTATATTCCTGTGCTTTTAGAGTGAGTATTCCTGCCTGGAGTCGTGGGAATGGTGCAGCAACCGATGGAGGTAACTGGGATGTGTGGGACAGTCAGGGGTTGCAATGGTGAGAGGAGAAGAAATCCGATGGATTCCCCCTCTGCCAAGCAGGACTATAACCCCCATATAGAGAGATACTGTATTTTGTCTGAATCGGGAGGTCTGGGCTGAATGCTCCCTTTTAAAACTCATTGACGTTTGCATGGAAACCAGAAAAATGGGCTTAAGTCAAGAATGCAATAACCTCACTCAAAACTGCTCTCCATGGCAGGCACTCATCCGCTTCCAGCCGTTCTGCTCGCGGGAAGATAAATGGAGGGGTGGAATCCTGGGTATGGCTGCATGGGAGCGGGCTGAGAAGACACTGGGTGATGCACAGCAGCTTTTCCAGGCACGTTTCTCCCCCTCCCTCCATGATAAACCGCAGCCAGACATTGCTTGGTTCAGTTTGGGGGGGAAAAAAAGAGTCGTGCAGGACAACTGGATACTTCAGCAGAGAGATTCCTGAACGGAGGCCAAGGGAGAGCGGGGCGGTCACGTGGCGCTGGCGCCGTGCCCGCTTCCAGCTGCCGAGGTTCATTAGGAGACAGCCAAAATACATTAATTAGTCTTCTAACATAGCTCTCCTGTGCAGGCAGTGCTATGGCTTCCACAGGGGCAGAGGAGATGGGCTGTGCATTGTGAGAGTGATGGAACCTCCGTGTCAGCGCGTGTCCCCTGCTTCCAGGAGTCCCCCGGGGTGGTGGGATCGTGCTGGGGAGACCAGGGCACAGGAGGCAGCCTGCTGTGGGTTTGGGCTTTCCCAAAGTTCAGTGTGCCTTCAGATCCAGGGCTGTTTCGTGTAGGAAGTGGTAGCCAGGTGGGGATCGGTCTCCTCTCCCGAGAACAGGTGACAGAACAAAAAGAAATGGCCTCAAGTTGCACCAGGAGAGGTTTAGGTTGGATATTGGGGAAAATTTCTTCCCTGAAAGAAGAGTGGAGTCCCCATCCCCAGAGGGATTTAACAGCTGTGTGGATGTGGCACTTGGGGACATGGGTTAGAGGTGGCATTGGCAGTGCTGGGGAACAGCTGGACTTGGTGATCTTAGAGGGCTTTTCCAACCTGAATAATTCTGTGATTTCTTCTATGATTTTATTTCTATATGAAGTCTCCTCTGACAGTCCCCAACAGTGATTTCAGACAAATACCCTAGAATGGCAACATCTGTGTTCCTCCTGCAGGGCAGTCAGGAGAGACACCCACAAATGCACCCAGGTAATCCCTGCTCCTGTTGCAAAACCACGTGTAAAAATTCTGCAGAAATCCAAGGAAAAAGTCGTGCTCAGTCTAATCATGAGTTTACCTTCTCTCCAGAAGCTTTCTGAGCTTTCAGGCACTTAATGGAAACACCAGGGCTCGCACTTGGAGGGCAGGCTGGAAAGTTTGCGTGGGCTTGTGTGTGTGCCAGGGAGTCAATTTTTGTCCGTCAGAAGCCTCTTTCCATTATGCTTTTGTCAGACTTTGCCTCCGTAAAGGGAAATTTGGACTTTCCATGTCAAAGCCCTCTGCAAATGTTACCCAAGACCTCTCATCAGTGCTGTAGTTTGTACAGGAACACCTCCCAGTGCTTGCCCAGGAGCGGGGAAGGCAGTTCTAACACTCCTGCCCTTTGAGGGAAATGTCTGTTCTTTGGGATTCTTCATTCTTTCCTCCCTCAGCGTTCAGCATTTCGGATGCAGGCTCATGCTCCTGCTCTCTTTAACAGCCTGTTTTTCCTCCAGCCACTTCCAGCTCCAAAACCTCTCCACATCTTCTCAATGTAAATACACTTTGCCCAGAGCAGGCTGGGGAGACAGTGGTGACCTTCAGCTGAGAGCAAAGCGTTTCAGTTTGACCTACTTTGCTGCAGAGTGGGTTTGGCCGTGGCAGGGCAGCTCTCTGCTCCCTGCCCTCCTCTTGGGGAAGGTCCTGGGGAGATGCCCTGTGTGAGTGGGAGAGCAGGGCTTAAGGAGATGGAAACTTCAGGCCCTGAGCTGAGGTGATGTTTGGGTAGCTGGGTGCTGGGTTTCTCCCCAGTGCCAGCTTTTATATTTGCAGCTTTAGATGTTTGATGGTGCCTTTAAAACATCTGCCACAGGTCGGTAACACAAAATGCCCGTCACTAAATACTCGTTTTTCATTCACTGCCTCATTTTTTTCTCTTTGCTTGCTTCCCTCAAGGCTGGTTGTGTGAAGGGAGCAGCTGCAGGAGGAGCCAGGCTGCCGTGGTTCTTCCCAGGGCTCCTTGGCTGCACCAAGAAAAGCCAATGTTGCTTTGTCAGGTCTCCCTTGTCCTCTGTAAGAACTTCTGGGCAATGCCAGTGCAGCTGTGGCTTTGCCTGGGTGGCACAGGTTGCCCAGAGAAGCCGTGGCTGCCCCATCTCTGGCAGGGTCCAAGGCCAGGCTGGAGTAACCTGGGCTAGTGGAAGGTGTCCCTGCACACTGGGATTATTTAGCTCTTCAGCTCTTGCCATTTTCTGCAGTACTGGTTTCTCAGGAGGGCTGTGGGGTGGCCCCTCTGGAAGTACAATTGTCTTTTGTTAGGGGACATGTGTCTTTAAAACCAAGTTCACTCCTTATCTCAAGCTTAAAGTGCAAAATTCCCAGGTTGGAAGCAAGTTAAAATTTCCTGTTCCAGCTGCATCTGCATTCAGTCTTGGAAGCAGATACTTGGCTGTAATTCTAAAAAAAAAAAAAAAAAAAAATTGATATTGCAGGTAAGAAGGAGCAGCTGAGGAAAAGATCCTTTCAGAAGCCCTTCAAGCAGCTTTCAGGATAATTTTCACTTATTTCTGAATAATTCCTACCACTGGTCACCCAATAAAATAACAAACCCAAACTCAGCCCCACGTCCCTGCTGATAAACACCGTGGACTTGCTCGTAGCTTATCTAATGCCTGAACATCTGTTTCTCCCTGGCTGAGAGGTTCCCTTGGATGAGTTAATGCAATTCCCTACGCAAAGGTTAAACAAAGTTGAGAGGCTCCAGCCGGTGGCTTTGTGCCACGGGGCCTGTGCTGCACGAGCAGCTTCACTGTGAAATGTCCCATCGTGACTCAGGAAGAAGCTCAGGAGGGGAAAAGTCACCAGCCTAAGCCTGGGCTGCAGCAGGGTTGGACTCGATGGTCTGAGAGGGCTTTTCCAGCCTTAAGAGCTCTCTAGATTCTCTGAGCTTACTGATTCTGAGCTTTCTAGATGCTCCAGTATGGAAGGGGTGCTTGGAGTGTGCTCCCTCCCTGGGTCTGAAGAGCTGAGCTCTGCACCTGCTTCCTCCTGCCTGGGCAGTGCCACCAGCTTCCCCTGGCACGGGCTTGGAAGCTGAAGGCCTGTTCTTGGTGGTTTGTGTGCACGGGATTATTTACATTTTTGATTCTTTAATAGGGTTATTTACATTTTTGCTTATTTAATACTGTTTTCTGTCCTGGCCAGCAGGACCTTTTATGGCTGGGACAGCTGGAGGTGGGAAGGGCTGCAGGGGGATGGCAGCACTGACTCCTGGAGCTGCTGGGCTGGGCTGAGCCCTGGGGGCTGGCTGCCAGGGATGCTCCAAGTGACACAGACAGCTCTTCCCACGGGGATGTCACCCAGGCACCCACGGGGGGTTGTCACACAGCTGTAACCTTGTGGTGAGACCAGGGTGGCCTTTGGGATGAAGGATTCCTGCTGCCCCTCTCCTCCATCCCCATCGCTCCCCCTGGCTGTAACCACTCCAGGTCCCTGCAGCCCAGGATCCACCCTGGGGCTGTTCCCGGGTCCAGGAGCTCTTCCCAAACACCACATCCACACTTTTGCTTCTGTGCCCTTGCCTTTCTGTCTCGGCTTTCAGCTCCTCTGGCTCCACATCCTGCGGGGCCGCACTTCACACACGGAGCAGGAGCATCAAAGAGGAGATCCTGAATAAAGCCCCCACTTTATGACATCCCTTCAAAGTGCCTTTTTAAGAGTTCAAAGGACACGAGGAAAGGAGGGGAGCAAAATCAAAGGAAGATTTGGGGGAGGGAAATTAAAGCCTCAGAGGAACTTTATGGCAAGTTTTCTGTAACACTTTCAATGCCAAAATCACAAGTGTTCCCAGCACTGACTCTTCCCTGGCCCTCAGATTTCCTGTTTACCTGCACTGGCTTCAGGGCAGCCCAGCAGCTCTGGGTAGCTTCAGTCCCTCACACAGGCACCCACAATTTCACTTTTTCATTCATTTTTTTGTAAGACCAAAAGTTGCCATTCTGGTCCTTCAGGCCAAGGGGGAGATGTTTGTTCTGAGCTGCCTGGAAGTCCTTGGGCTGACAGCAGAGCTCACCTTCTATGAAAATCTTTTGGTTTTGCTTTCAGGAAATGCATCTTGCTCTTCTCTTATTGTCTTTTACTGCAGGACAATCATTGTATCCATGTCTGGGAAATTTCCATTACTGCTGGGGGAAAGGGACTTCTCCTGAGTGAAGACTCTGGGATCTGACTTGAAGCAAGACAAGAGAAGCAAAGCCTCTGTGTTAACATCACAGGTAACATCTACAGACTCTGCTTTGCAGGGAACAAATGCAAATCAGTGAGGTATAAAGTGCTTAATATTCACTTAGCTCTCATAATTTTATCAGTTTCCTGTCTGTTTTTTAACAGAGTAGAAGAAAAAAGTGATGTACAAAGCAAGGGAAAGAAATCAGGCTGGTTTCAGCTCAGGATCAAACCCTTTGTAATGCTGGGCTGAGGTGAGCTGGAACCACATCCCTGCTGAGAGGAGCAGAGTGGGGCAGGGACGAAGCTGGAAAGGACTGGGATGCACATTATGCTTTTCCAGGCTGTGGTACAATTTGGGGAGCTTTCAGGAAATGAATGGAGAGTCTGAGAAGACAAGTTAATTATCTGAGAAAACCAAGTGGGTGTTGGTGGAGGGAGGGAAGGCTCAGGCTCAGAGGAGCTGTGGAGTTTCCTTGGGGCTCCTTGAGCTGTGCAGGAGCAGCCTGTGGCTCCAGTTTGGTGCTCCCATGTTTAAACCATCAGTTAAGAAATGCATTTCCTCCACAGGGGGGACTGTTTCCTCATCCCACTGCTTTTCCAGAATCCATAGTGTGTGTTCCTGCAGGAATTCTCTGCCCTCGTCCTGCCCAGGTGAGCTCACCTGCACCAAGTGCTTTTCCCAGGAGTGCCTTCCAGGACTGCTGCTCAGAGAATGGCACAAAGCTGCTGCTGAGCTCCCTTCTCATTAATTCATTCTCCTGGTTTTGATATGCTGAACTACACACCTTGCACCCTGTGCTCTGCTTCAGGCAGGCACCCAAAGTACTCTGGAGCAGTGCAAATATGGGAGATGAACTCAGTGTGTGCTGGACTGTGGTGGAGGTCTGGTGCTGTGCTGTGTGGGTGGTGGTCTGGAGGACAACTACTGCCAAAAAACCAAATTAAATTGCTTGGTTTTTTGCCCAGAAAGGTCCCAGTTTCACTAATTATCACTGCAAAGGACACCTCAAGGTGAAAATCAGTAAGTGTTTCATACATCTCAGCAAAAATATAGCTTCATTCACTGGTGACTGCAAGGGGAAGTCTAAGGCATGTGGAGTAACTAATCAGATTGGAACTCGCCTCGGAGACTGGGGCCAGGGCCTGTAAGGTTTGTTTACAAGAGGGGATTTGCATCAAGGAGAGACCCCTTAATACAGGCTCTTTACATTAATTGGTTTGGAGCTGGCGTGCCTCAATGAACAGATGGCTTTATTTCCCTCACGGTGCTCCGGGCCACGTGGGGGGATTTCCTTTCCAAACACGCCGTGGGCAGTGGGGACAGGCACACAGAGTCCCATCCTGTGCTGTGCCAGGGCTGGCAGTGCCTGGTGGGGAGGGAGCACCAGGGGCTCAGCAGCCCCATGGCTGCTGGCTCAGCATCCCATAATAGCACTGTTGTTGAAGGATGGGGCAGTGTCCAGGAGGTTCCTGATGTCTTCCCACGGGAACTGGGAGCCTGGTGCTTTCCATCCACCTCACCCAGAAATAGAAAGGGCTGCTTTGAGTTCCCCTCTTGCTCAGCCCTGGGTGAGCAGCAGGGCCACGCTGGGCTGGGAATGCTCCTGGGGCTGGGAATGTGGGAATGCTCCTGGGGCTGGGAGTGCTCCTGGGGTTGGGAATGCTCCTGGGGCTGGGAATGTTCCTGGGGCTGGGAATTCTCCTGGGGCTGGGAATGGTCCTGGAGCTGGGAATGCTCCTGGGGTTGGGAATGCTCCTGGGGCTGGGAATGTTCCTGGGGCTGGGAGTGCTCCTGGGGCTGGGAATGTGGGAATGCTCCTGGGGCTGGGAGTGCTCCTGGGGCTGGGAATGTTCCTGGAGCTGGGAATGCTCCTGGGGCTGGGAATGCTCCTGGGGCTGGGAATGCTCCTGGGGTTGGGAATTCTCCTGGAGCTGGGAGTGCTCCTGGGGCTGGGAATGTGGGAATGCTCCTGGGGTTGGGAATGCTCCTGGGGTTGGGAATGCTCCTGGAGCTGGGAATGGTCCTGGAGCTGGGAATGCTCCTGGGGTTGGGAGGGCTCCTGGGGCTGGGAGTGCTCCTGGGGTTGGGAATGCTCCTGGGGCTGGGAGTGCTCCTGGTGCTGGGAATGCTCCTGGGGTTGGGAATGCTCCTGGAGCTGGGAATGGTCCTGGAGCTGGGAATGTTCCTGGTGCTGGGAATGCTCCTGGGGTTGGGAATTCTCCTGGGGCTGGGAATGGTCCTGGAGCTGGGAGTGCTCCTGGGGCTGGGAATTTGGGAATGCTCCTGGGGCTGGGAGTGCTCCTGGGGCTGCGAATACTCCTGGGGCTGGGAATGCTCCTGGGGCTGGGAATGCTCCTGGGGCTGGGAATTCTCCTGGGGCTGGGAATGCTCCTGGGGCTGGGAGTGCTCCTGGGGCTGGGAATTCTCCTGGGGCTGGGAATGTTCCTGGGGTTGGGAATTCTCCTGGGGCTGGGAATTCTCCTGGGGCTGGGAGTGCTCCTGGGGCTGGGAATGTTCCTGGGGCTGGGAATGTTCCTGGGGTTGGGAATGCTCCTGGGGCTGGGAGTGCTCCTGGGGCTGGGCTGCTGTCCCTGCTGGGGGAAGAGCAGGGACTCAGCAGGGCTGAAGGCATCCTGGCTGATGTGAGTGCTTCTCCTGGCTCTGGGACACGCTGCTCCTCCCCACTGGTGACACCTCAGCGCGGCGTTGGGGCTGTAGGACAGAGCTGTTTGCTCCTGGAGCTGGGAGCCCTTGGAGCACCTCTGTGGCCTCCTCTGGACTCACTCCAGCAGCTCCAGGTCCCTCCTGTGCTGGGGACCCCAGGGCTGTTCCCAGTGCTCCAGGTGAGGCCTCGCTAGAGAGGAGCAGAGGGAGGAATCCCCTCCCTGGACCTGTGCCCACCCTGCTCTTAGTGCAGCCCAGGGCACTGCTGGCTCTGGGAAAACGAGGGCTTGGTGCTCCCTGGCAGCACCAGGGGCTCTCACAAAGCTGAAGGTGGAGGAGATGTTAATTGGGCAGACCTGGAGCGGGTGGGCTGCAGCGTGGCCTCGCCTCCAGGTCTGTGCCGAGTCTTGCTTTATTTTATTTTTGTCAGTGTTGCTAAGAGATGATGGCCCCTGGAAGCTGCAGGACCCACACAGATGCAAACTGGTGGAGGAGGGAGGGAGGCTCCCTGAAACCCAAAGGGAAACGAAAATCTGTTTGGGAATCCTCAGCCAGCTACACACAGGCACTCCCAGAAAACCAGTGCTGGGCACAGGGTATGGCCATTTCCCAGGATGGTCCTGGAGCACCTCCTGGCACTGTTTGCAGTGTCCTTTCCTAATGAAAGTGTTTTTTTGTGCTTTTCTTAGGCTGCAAATGGCTGTGCACATTCCTAAATATTTTCCTACTTCCCTTTTCGGATGTCTAACATTATGTATTATTTTCTGATACTTACCTAACCCGGGAAATCTGTTTTCCATCGCACTTCAGCCAAGGTTTTCTTTTTAACCAGTCCTTCCCAGTATTTTCCTTTAACACTTCTGGTTCGCTGAGTGAACTTTGCAGTGTGAGGGTAAATGAAAGTGAAAATGTATTGCTTGTCACACACAACCTGTTTAGAGAGGTTTTGGGGTTTTTTTCCCCCACCTCTGGATTTGAAGAGGGAGATATAAATCATTGATTTAAAACCAAGGTAATTTAACAAGATTATAGGAGAGGGAAAATCCACTTCCTACCCAAAGTAACAGTCTTTTAGGTCTCTCCACCTACACAAGCCATATTCATCCTCCGAGCTGCCCAAGATCCTCTTTTGTGTTTTTCTGGCAGGACTGTGGTGTAGTAATTGAAGTCCACACGCAAAGCTTTCTTGGTGGGTCTCTTAATTACTTTGTAAATGGTCAGAGAGTTACCATCCCTCAGCCCCCAGCCTCCTCTCTGTGTCCCAGACCTGGAGGGATGTTCACAGCTCACAGCCCCAGACCAGAGGGATGCGATCAGGGGTGGCCTTTTTGTGCCATCTCCCTTTTGAACCAACACGAGCAAGCCGTGCTTTTCCTGCTTTTCCTTGCTGGGGAGAAGCTCTAGGGTGGGGGGAGCAGAGGGATTTGTGCTGCAGCAGTGTTGGGGGGGCTGCTGGATGCCAAGGGCTCTGCGTTGGAGCAAAGGGGTGGAGAGAGGGGTGGCGAAGGGAATGCTCATCCCTGCCTGGAGCTCTGGTTTCCAGTCATGGAAAGCCTTTGTGCTGACCCCAGGGGGAGCATGGCATAACAGCTCCCCACTCAGAGCACTGGCACACCTAAAACTCAAGCATCAGCTGGGCTTAGTGGCCTCATCCAAACTCACTTGGTCCTTGCTGTGATGTTCCCCCTTCTCCTGAGGCGTGGTGGCTCCCAGGTTACCCAGGGCAGGATGCAGAGGCTGTGTCTGTGTCTGAGGCCAAATCCTGAGTTCTAGAAACAGGTACAGCCCCAGCTCTGTGGCACTGCCACACCTGAGCAGGTATCACATGGAATACCCTCAAAATAACAGTTATATCCTGCTCTTGTTATTCCCATTCTCGTTGGGAGTCAGGACTCCCACCAGGCACAGGGACTGGAATCAACAGATCTTTTTAATAGATGTAGCAAACCACACATAATCCTGTGATTCTGGGAGCTGGAACTCAAAGCCCAGCTCCTGTAACACAAACATGGGCGTCTCTTGGGTTGTCAGTTCAGCAGGAATATGTCACCAAAAGAGGTGTCCTGGAGCCTGCCTTGCTCCCACTGGCAGGACAGGCTTCCGGTAATGAATTTCCAATGAAGTGTTTTTCTAATTATAGCAAATTATTTTTAC